>NC_056522.1:179318959-179406587 GCF_019175285.1 Sceloporus undulatus | reverse complement strand
GGTGTGGGAATGGGGCAGTCACATCAAGTGATGGGATGCAACCATTGAATCTGGATTGGTTGCCCATCGCTGTCTTAAATGCAATATAGGGGTTCATAAGAATATCCACTAGGAACATTAAAAAAGTCTCCTTAAGATTACTTTGATAATTGAGACTAGTTTTTTAAAAAAAAAACATTTGAAGGTATCAGTTGTACTTTGAAATACTGAATCAACATGAGAACTGCCTTGGTTACTTGCACTAATGTCAGTTTTCTGTGGAGTTGAGTTCTGGAGTATGTAAAGAAGCAGTGATGTCTGCTTTTGCTGGTTTATCTAAAAATTTCTGAATCTTTATCCCATGGTAGGAAATCATGTCTATGTATATATGCTTTAAATATTTCCTCATTTTTCAGGAAAGAATACGAACATACATGAACAGAGTGAAAGAGATAACAGACAAGAAGAAAGCTGCCAAACTGGATAAGGGTGCTGCTTCAAGATTTCTACGAAATGCACTATACGAACCCAAACCTCACAGCAAGTCTGCAAAGAAGACTCCGGTTCCAGCCAAAAAGAAGAAAATAAATTAGGGCTTTTACAGTATTGTGCTAATTGCTATAGGGAGAAGAAAATCTTTTAATCAAGTTTTCTTGTTTTATAGACTGTGGAAACTGCATTTTGGTGAAATAAGGTTATGTCAGTCAGCTATTTGTTACTACATGATTGTTTCTCATGTCCAGATATCCTGATCACTTCCTCTTCCAGTAGGCTATATTTAAAATAAAGTTTTGTTTATTTAACAAAGAACAATAACATCAAGCAGGATTTCCCTCCGGGTCCTCTCCACATTTGTGTTTTTGGCTTTTTACCAAGTTAGGCAATATGTATGCACTACCCTAAGCTTCTTTTGGGATTAGATTACATGTTGCTGTTTCCTTTCATCCTTGATCTGTTAAACATGACACGGTATCTATACTTGAGCGAGCTGAAAAGCAGCACAGGTAAGTCTGCAGATTGTACTGCCAATGCTCAGGCACATCAGTGTCTTGGCATCCAGTGTTTGTGTGCTTAGGACAAACCGGCTTAGTTACCAAAGTGTGTGAATAGGTACATTTATTAAATATCTACTTGAATAAATAAGTTCCAGTAAATCAACGGTTGCTTGGTCCTATAGCTTAATTGAGTGCTTTTATAGTTGCTACTGTCACTGCTTAAGTATTAGCAACCTGGGCCAAATTGTTAGAATGTCTAAAACATTATCATCCACTGCTGACTTTTATCTGTGTTGAGACTTAATTAATGGTGTTACACTTGGGACTGAAATACTATATGAAATAGTCATATACAGGTAAAGTTTACACACTTGTAAAGTTGCTACAGTGGCATACAATAAATGCTAATCTAACTGATTTTTGGACAATATGAGGAAATGAAGAGCTCCTTGGAGTGCATCTACACTATAGAAATAATGTAGTTTGATACCATTTTAACTGGCTCCATCCTACAGAATCCTGGGATGTGCAGTTTTATGAGGCACCAGCACTGGCAGAAAAGGCTTAAGACCTTGTAAAACTACAAACCCCAGGGTATAGGATGGAGCTATAGCAGTTAAAATGAAACTGGGTTATTTTTAGTTAGATAGTGAGCAGTCCTGTGAAGCTCTCTTCTGATGCTCAGTTTTACTTCCCAGCCTACCTACATTCCTGATACATCATAAACATTCTTGTTACAGCTAATTTATTAAAGGGTATATTTAATAAACACCACACAAACACTGGATGCTAATGACAGCATATTGTGTGCTATAAAAATCAGCTCCAACACACTGGAGGTGTGAACTGTGTGCTTCCTGCCACCACCACCCCCAGCTTCGTTCCACTGCAAAAACATTCAGCCTACGAATGGCCAGGAATGCTCCCAGAAGACTCCAGGCACTATGCCCTCCCTGTACCTACCTTAATCCCAAATAACCTCTCTCCCCTAAAAAAAAACCTATCAAAACATGGAGAAGACCTTACTACTACTGCCAATTTAGAAGAAATGGGGAAATGAGGTCCTTTAAGGGAGCTGGAAAATGGAACATGGTGGCCCCAAGACCTTAGTGACTTCCCACCCTATTGTACACTAAGATGGCCAAATGTCAAACTCTTTAAAAGCAAGGGTTATTAAGACAGAGTCTGAATTGGTTGCTAAAATCTTTTTTCCCTTTTCTGTTAACTTTGAAGATTGTGTTTGTAAAAATAAATTCCTTTTTTAAAAAAGTCAAAATGTGGTTATTGTGGTTGTGTGCCTTCATTTGTTTATAACTTATGGTGACTCTAAGGTGACTCTATCACAGGGTTTTCTTGGCAGGTTTCTTCAGAGGGGGTTTGCCATTGCCATCCTCAGAGGCTGATAGAGTATAATTTACCCAAGGCTATATGGGTTTCCATAGGTGAGTCAGGATTGAAACCCTGGTCTCCAGAGTCATAATCCAACACTCAGACCACACATAGCTCTTATTAGTATATTGAAAAGGAAGGTAAAGTGACATAGGACATCTTTGTTGCCATGTTACAAGACAGAGGTCTGTAACTCCTCAGATTCCAGAAGGGCTCTGATCCTAAAAAGGTTAAGATCCACCACTTTAATGTAAGCATGTTCAGTTACATGTGCTCGCTCTCTTTTAACGCTAACCATGGCAATGGCTAGCAGTAGCACAGCAACCCCAATCATGAGACGTCCTGATGAGAGTCTGCGTCTGCAACATCCTGCCCCCAACTTCTGAGATTTCACTGTTTGCAGCAAGTGATGGCAAACCCTTTTGAGGCCACATGCCCCAACTGTTTTTTTTATCTGCACCAGGCTCTACCTAGTGCTGGGGGTGGGGCTTCTGGTCTCTGGGAGGGTGGGACTTCCGCCCTTTAGGGGGCAGTGTTTCCACCCTCCAGGGGGTAGGGTTTCCACCCTTTAGGCGGTGGGGCTTCCATCCCCCTTTTCTGGCCTCCAGCTGTCTGGAGGGCAGGAGCCAAAGGCAGGACACTCAGAGACCAAGAAATGGGCTTTGGAGGAGGCCGACTAGAGGCATGCTCCTCTGGTTGCTGCCCTTCACAGTTTCCCAGCCTCTGAGGGTCCCAAAGGGTCCCGCAGAAGCCAAGAAATGGGCTATGAACAGCTGGAGGCCAGGAAAAGGCAGGGAGGAGTCCTTGTCCTGGGCCCGTTCCTAGCGAAATGGTGTGTGCCACCCATGGCATGCGTGCCATAGGTTTGCCATCACAGGGCTAGAACCTCATTTTGGAAATGTCACACAAACAAGCTCTTTGATTTCTTCAGGAGGCTCAGAGCCTCCTGTAAAAAGATACTCTTTTTGGTGCGGTACAAACCACCATAAAGTGGTGTACTCGTGCCGATACTAGGGTTAGGGAGCACACACTATCCACACACTCCCTAACCCTAGTACAGGACTGTGCCGGCATCATGGCAGCCTCCCATCTACACGGGGGCCGCCATGATCCCGGCGCCCCCTCTGAGCGCCCAAATGTGGCACACAGGAAGTGGCATCATAATGGCGCCACTTCCTGGTTGTGGCGCAGCAACAAAGGAGCTGCACTAGGCAGCTCCTTTTGGTTGCAGCGCCACAAGCTTCACTCCCGTGCGGTAACCAGACGGCCACAGGAACTAAGCCATGGGAGAAAGGGGCCAGGAGGCTCCTTTCTCCCATGGCTGCACCTGTTGGGATGCGCCTGTTAGAGTGTCCTGGGGCCAAGCCCCAAGGACATCCCTTTTGCCGCTTCTCCATAGTCTCGAAAAGTGCCGGATTGGGGCCTCTAGGCTGCCGGTGAGGTTGCCCTGGCCCCAATCCATCGAGAAAAGGGGCAATCTGTACCACGCCTATGAGTCATTTAAGGACTCAGTCACTTAGCCTACTGCTCTTAAGCCCTTGCTCTATTGATTTACAAACAGATTCTGCAGAGGTGTCTGTTAGTTAAGCAAAAAGTGCAGGTTTGGACTACCTTCCCCTTTCCAGTGTAAATGATACCTACTTCTGTGAATTCAGGCTCCTGATAGCCACATTGCACTGCTATTTTCCACACTCAATTTACGTCGGGGCTTTTTATCGTTTTAAGTGTCATTCTCTTGTAAATGTTGGTTTTAGATCAGGGTATGTTAGATTTCCTCGGTTTCACTTCACTAAGAGCAATCTTTCTCATGAGTGTTCTGCAAATTTACTGCATAATGTGGCTACGTCTCATCAAAAGTGTTTGATTAGATGCTGTCGCCAGCGCTTGTTTTTTTTCGTGCTGAACACTTAGCACTTATTTATTTAATGCTTTTATACTGTAAAACTGTTTTGTTGATCAGACACAGAGGATCATTCATTCATTTTTTATTACAAATTAAATATTTGATAATGACTGTAAATTATAGTAGCAATTACTTAGGTGTGCAGCTATGCAGGAACAATAACGCTACCTGTGTTGCTCTGGGGTGGTCTCATAGGAACTCAAATTATTGTCCCTAAAACTTGTAATGTATTTATATGCTGTTTTTTGCACAGTAAAGTGTGCCCAAAGCATTCACAATACACATTAACTAATCAAAATACATAAAATACATAACGCCGGGAAAAGGCTTTATTGAGAGTGTGTCAGAGTGAAATGGCAAACAGTAAAAGTCAACAGTTCAGTAAACGTAGGATAGATTCATTGTCACAATGGAATATTTTCCCCAGTTGACATAAGGCAAGATTGGGTTGCCTCATGCACATCTATAACACTTAAGCAGTTAGTCTTCCCTCACTGTCGCTGGAGGAGAAACTGGAAGAGAAACACCTGCACAAATGCCTTGCGGTACCAAGACCTGTCAGTGATCTATATACAGTGGATAAAGATGTTCTCTCTATTTTAAATATTTGAAAACTGTCAACATATACCTCTCTTTTCAGCCATGCTTTTTATCATTTCAAAATACCAATTACTTTAAAACACATAATGGAATCTTTTAGCCCCCTTACAAGTCCTTCTCTAAAGTGAAGGTGAAGACTTTCACAGACGGAATCCGTAGTTTTTAGTAGGGTTTTTGGGCTATGTGACTGTATTTTGGAAGAGTTATTCCTGACATTTTGCCAGCATCTGTGGCTGCCATCTTCAGAGAATGCATAACGCTAGAAATTTAGGTCAAAAATTGACCCCAAAAACCCTGAATTGTCCCGGTGAAAGGCAAGAGTATAATCTGTCCTGGAAGCACCAATCCCCACTACTCTGTCATCCATCCAGCCTTAAAAGTGAGCACAAAGAGTTATGTCTGCTGGAATTTTCTAGGTTCTTTGACATTGTTTTGCTTTGCTTCATCCTTTAGATCCTTTGCTATATGACCCTAAGTTTTACCTTTGACTTATCCATGGATCATATCGAAATCCATAATTTCAGCCCTAAAATTTGCCCTCAACTTATACATGAGGTCGCCTTATAGTCGAGTATATACAGTACAGTGCACCCTTGGCTTATGCGGGGATCCATTCTGGACCCCCCCCCCCCCCCGCATAAGCCAAAAATGCATATCACTTAAATGGGGCTCGTGCACACGGTGGCACGGCGGTGGTACGGTGGCGCATGCACGCCACGGGTGCGCACCCCATCCATTTGAATGGGATGCACCGCCCCTTGCACCCACATGCTCCTGTGCGGCTCTACACAGGTTTGAGCATATGCTCAAATCCGCGTATAGCGTGCCCACGTATGACGCGGGTGCACTATACGTGGATGTTTGTGTACCATAGTTTGATGAATGTTGTCCTATCGTTTTAAATATTATATCTTAAGTGTGTTTATATTTATTCTCAGCCTCTGAGGAAGACCTAGTGGGGCCGAAATGTGTTGGGCTTTTTAAACACTGAGTACACTCTTAGAGCACATGGAGCTTGTCTCTTCTCTTTAGAGAGTAACATAAGCAAACAAGGAAAAGTCCAGTCTGTGCCTTTGGGAGCATTTGCAAACTAAAATTTGGCACCTGTATCAGGAATGAGAGGAAGCAGTACATAGGAGCCTCCTCCAGGCATTACATAATGAGTGCATATAATATGTCCCTTTCCCTTGCTGCTCCCTTTCCATGGTGGAAAATCAAGTATTTCAAAGTGGATTGGATTGAGCTAGGGCTTCGCCTCAGACACTCTGCACCTTACACCTGCAGGGGGATGACAGAAACAATTGAGGAAAGGCATTGGGGCCAGGGAACACTTTCCTCCCCAATTCCTTTTTTATCTACAACAATAACACCCGAGGAGAGTTAAGCGTTATGCATAGATTACTTTTTAGATGTTCCATGGGAGGATCCATAAGTTGCCTCCTGAGTCCTGCCCCTTAACTGTATGTTGCTGATCTGTACTAGAACCCACATGTATACATCCCAAACACATGTTTTTGTGCCTTTCTAAATGGAGGATGCATGTAGCCAGCAAGGAACATGTTTAGATCAAGCAGTGTGCAGGGGTACAGCCAGCAAGGAAAATCCAGCACCCAGCATTTGTGCTCAGAGGGCACTTTCAGCCTTCATGCTGTTAAGATACTTAAATACATACAACAGTGTGATGGTCTGTGTTTACTTTTAACGTATTGTTTGCAACTGCTTTTGCTTTTCCATGGACTGTTAGAAGCAAGTAATCAAAACAGTGTTAGGTACACTGAGTGCAGTGATAAATGTTTAGACAGGAAGCAGCAAAAGAGGTTTTCACTTTTGACTGCCAAGTATTGCACAGCTGCCCAGGTGGGTTTTGCTACCATAAATCATTTCATTGACATGTTCTTGCCAGCCGTATGCATGTGCCAAGGGAACTGAGGTGGCATTCTTTTTTTTTATGGAAGCAAAAGAACTTAATGATATTTTATATAGCTAGGCAGTATTCTCCCTCAAGGCCTAGAGGACTGAGTGTGAGTTTCCTTTTTTATATGCTGAAAATGACTTCATAGAGACTGATCTTTCACTGAGATTACCATAGTCTTTATGGAAAACCAGCATTTTAAAGTAGCACCTTCTTCTTCAGAGAGATTATGTGCCTCTGACAGAGAGAAACCCAGTTACTCATTTTGTATTTCCAAAATGTGTTGGCAATCTTGAGAACTTGTCTTTCCTCCTCTTTCATACACCCAGCTGTCTAATAAAACTTGAAAGTCCATCAGTGTGTTTTGTAAGGAGGAAGAAGAGGAGGAGGCTTGACTCTGAATGTTGATGTTCACATGAACAAACCATGGTTTTGCTCCCATACTCTGCTTCCATTATGGGGCAAGTACTAGAGATGAGTGTACTTTAAAAAATGGTGAGATATGGCAACATTGGCAAGTGCAAGTACAAGAAACAAAGAACTGGATAAGCTTGGCCCAGTTGCTATCCCTTGGACCGGCTTTAAAAAAGAAATGGCTTAATAGAGGCCTTTAGCCTTTAATTCCTTGGCAAAAGAACATAATGCGGATGTGTTGGACTAAATTTATATTGCCACGCTCAAGTTTACTCTTTCAGAAGAAGTGGGCTTTGAGAAAGCATGTTAAAGGGAGGTGCCTGTTGCTCATACTAAGATAGGATGTGTTCTGTATGCAGAAAGCAGTAGGAATGGGCTTTCCAGTTTCATGCACAGCCTCTTAAATGCCATTTTGATCTCTCAGTGACTGACTGTAAGATCCCAGACCACCACAACCAGATTAATTTGGGTTTGGGGCTAAACCAGCCATGACGCTGAATGGCTAACTTTGCATGTCAGACTCTATATAATAGTCATATATACTAAGCCTGAGCAGGTGTGTCCCTCCAGATGCTTTTAGACTACAGGTTCCACAGAGCTTCTCTATTGACTATGCTAGATATGAAGCTACGCCTAGAGCTGTGGGCCAAAGATATAGGAAGAGTACAGTTATAGGTAATGAACTGGACCCCAAAAATCTCCCCAGACTAATCTGAATTTATGAGCTGAGGTGCCTCCTAAAATGAGGAAAGGCCAGTACCCTGGGGTTGCTGGCACCCCCCCCCCCCCCTTTAAAAAAAAAAGCAGGCATGAATTGAGAGTAATACCACTGGTAAAGACACATTTGGAACATACTTCAGATTTATCACAGTTGGCAGTATATTTTATTCCCCAAAGCTGTGTCAGCTGCATCTTTTAAAGACGGAACTGCCTGCACTACTGACACTGTATACCTAACATAGTCTCTGTCTGTCTGTCTGTCTGTCTGTCTGTCTCTCTCTCTCTGTAGTCCCCAGTTTTTTGAAGTTCACTTTATTCACTTCATCTTGTTACAGCTATATGAGACCATCCCCATTGGAGATTATGAGCTTGTGGCCCAACTAATCTAGATGGCAGCAGGTCAAGAAAGGCTGTATTAAGAAGTCTGTTATGCCAAGAAGAACCTTGCTCCACCTTTTCTTTTAATTCACTTCCATTGGAGAGGGAAGCTCAGATCTTCCTACCTTACTTATCTCAATTGACATGAGATGTGTCTGCCTATTGATTTGAAGTGCTGGAGGGCTCACTGAGCCTGCATCCTGGAGACGGAGCCAAGCAGCAGACTGCTGACCAGTTTCAATCAGCAAAATGCCATCTTGGTAGGGAGTTTGTAGCAAGGGGGATTAAGAGGCACTGGAGCTTGGATGAGAATAATGGTGAGCAACTGAACCCCTCTCCTGGATCCTGTGCTGCTATTTATACAAAGCACCACCCTTTTATCTGAGATTACGTCTGACTTGCAATAAGACTACTGTGTGAACTACAGTGCCACAGATGGAAATGTTGGATCATTTTCTAACACTCCTGAGTGAGCTGTTACGTTACAGTCGGGACATCTGTGTTCAGGTCTCACCCTTCTCATCACTGTATATTATGGAAAAGTTATTTTTAGGGGTTAAAACTCCTTATTGGATAGGATTAAGACAGTTGTAGGCCAAAAGAGTAACTTCCAAACTCTGACATTATGTGGCTGTAAGAACATTCGTTTTCACCTCTGTGATGACATATATCAGTTCCCCCGTTTTCCCATCTTCTGTCACCAATGTAAAATGATACAATGACCCTTGGGTGATAGCAAAGTGGTCCTTTTGTCCTCCATGTTCTCTAGATTTATTCTTGCATTTAAGGATGGTCTCCTTCTGCATTACTCTTTTGAAAATGTAAGTACTTTCCCATCTGTTTAAGTGATGTGAATTATACATACCAAAGGCCTCCAGCATTTTGAACAGAGTTCAAATATTTCAGCGACAGGAAGAGGGGAAAACCCCAATTAACTGAAAGGGTGTGTCCTATGAACAATATTGCACTGATACCACTCCTTTGCCACTCCCCAGCATCTTGTATAGCTCAGCAGCTGTACAAGATGTCTGATGAGAGGTTAATGAGCTGCAGTATCTGTTGTCTACTGCAGATGAGATTCAGCATCTCTTCTTGGGTAGGATTTTGCATAGGAATGACAGGAATTTCAGTGCAACAGCACACAGGAGGCCACAGGCTCCATGGTTAAGATATTAGTATGGAGTAGCGAGACCTAGGTGAGAGCGTTTGTTGCTTTCCACCAGAATGCCAGCAGTGTTGGAGTAACTGTAATGTTGGGCCATGTTCTGGGGCACTGGAGGCTCAGCTTGAATTTCTTGGTGCTGAACATCCTGTCCTACAAACCATGCATGGAGCTATAGGTCTTCCAGAATAAAGAGGCCTGAAAGCATTTCTGCTGAAGTCTGAGAACAAAAGGGGATGTGGAGCAGATTATGGAAACATTTTATCTTTAAGTGTTGTAAACTGTTGTGTGGAAATTTGTTTTGCCATAGACAGAGCCATTTGGAAACTTCTGCATGGAGTTTTGAATGGTTGTGTTCTCCTCCTGTGGGCATCTTGTCAGTTTGGAAGAGTGTACATGTGCTCTTTCCGCTCAGTACTTGAAAATGTGCTCATATGATGTGTTTGTACACTGTTGGTGTTTGTTACACACAGTAAAGCATTAATAGGCAAAAATTATGCCAGTGTGACAAAGGGAATGATAGTTGTTTATCCACGTGTCTTTCCAGTCTGCACACAGACTCTGTGGGTGGGTGGGGATGGAATATCTGCATGTTAAGCCATTTTCACTAATCTGATCTAATTATTTTGGGATTTATGGCACTGGTCTTTTAAAATGTTGCCCTCATCTCTCATGGTGCATAGAAATATCTCCTACACCTTGGTTCCTTCATGGAACTGAGGACACCTTCCACAGATTAAATGTTGGCATACATCCAGATGCAGCATATAGATGGCAACTCACATCCCCAACCTATGCCATGCCAGTCATGTTTAGGACAAAGCCTTTAGTATCATGATCACCAAGTGCTTTTCAACCACTCACCACTGAGAATAGTTAGATAACCTGTGGACCTGCAGAGGCCATTGCATTCCATTTCTCACCAGCCCCAGTTTGAAGTGTGATGGGAGAAGACGTTCATATATCATCAGAAGTGATATGTGATGGGAGAAGAAGTTCACCAGGGTTAGTGGGTGGAAGGAAGGAAGGTAGGACTCACCCAACTGTTAAGCAGAATGTGCAGATTGCCTCAAGCAGTAGATGCTATGGATAATCAAGGTATAGTTGCTTAATCATGTATCTTCCCCACTTTCATGGATAGGGATTACTTTGAGGACCTGTTACAGACAGCCAAAATAAAGCTGCTTCGAGTCACAATGGAGGTATGGTGTTTCAATGATGCATGCATCCTAAGAGTCCAGAAGTTGCACCAAAGCTACGCTCCAGACTGGAGCGTGGCTTTGGTGTGGCTTCTGGACTCTTACGACGCATGCATCATTGAAACACCATACCTCCAAAGTGACTCGAAGCAGCTTTATTTTGGCTGTCTGTCCAGATTCTTTTTCACCTATATTGCTCATCATACCCAAGGGCTATGTCTGGTACAAACTGCAGTTCAGCATTATCTGGAAGGCAAGAGAGTCTACATCCCTGTTTTATGTTGGAACTGTGAGCAGGAGAGAAGAATGCTTTGCCCCAGATCTTATCTCCACATGAGTCATGGAAAGACATGATTCACTGGAAAAGATTTAATACTGCTTGATAAAGTGGAAAGAAGTAGGAAAGACTGTTGCATTCTGGGATTTGCAGTTTAAGAAGGAACATTCAGAATATTCAGCCAGAGAGCGCTTAGGCCTCACTGAACTACAAACCCCAGAATGTAACAGGAGGCAGCCAGAGCTGTTAAAATAGAATAGCAATACATTGAGAGTGAAGTGTGAAAATCTTAAAATCTAAGATCCTTTATGGACGATGTGTTGTGTGACCTTCAGCTATTGTTATCCACCATGGATTGTTTGGGACCCAGATTGGCCTCTTGTGTTCCACTTGATAGCAACTGAATTCTTTGTTGGGGCATGTCAAATCAGTATACAACAAGCAACATGCAGAAGACATGCACATGGAACAGGAATGCCACTGGAAGGTCTCTGCTGTCAAGCTCTGTGCAGGCTGCAAAGGAAAAATCCTCCATTGCAGAAGCTGCTGGCCAGATAAATAACTGCTGGACTGATGAGTATTCACAAAGAGGAAACTGCACCTTCCAATGTACTGCTAGTTTTGGGGGATGTTTGGATCAAGAGAATACCCATCTCAGGGGCAAAACAGACCACCCAAAAGGGATGGATTGGGAATGCCCCAGTGCTGCAACAACTGTATGTGTGCACCCCCCACCTGGACCATTGCTGCTGTTTCCAACCAGCCTCTGAAAAGGAGGATTTCCCCGCGCTCCTTTTCAGACTGGCTCTTGTGGGTTGGGGGCAGCATCAGGGCAGCTTCAGTCTGAGTTCAGGGTGTGCATTATCTAAATGTCATGCACCCAACACAGCCTGATATTGGGCCTTTTGGCCCATCCATTTCGGGTCTTAGTGCTTAACTACAACACTTTAAAGTGGGGTTGGAAAACTGTGGCTCTGCGTCAGATGTTTATGGAGGACAACTTGGCTATGATTGAGAATTGCAGTCTAAAAACCTCTAGCTGGCCAGAAGTGGACACTCTGCTTGAAAAGATTTCTGTTGCCACTTGCAAAACATGTTGTGATAAGCAGTCCCTGTTTTTACTGTCTCTTTGAGAAATGTAGATCAGGTCTTTTAATGAAAACCAACATATATTTAATGAGAATGTGAAATTAGGCTCAGTTGACCTCACACACTATACTTCTTATTTTGGTTTGGGGCTTGTGTTTTTGGTTTCCTATCAAATTAAAGGAAGTCATTTTCACATAAAGCAGTAGAAATAAACCATGTCTTACACAGATGCATGGAACAATAACCATTCAAACTAGGTCATAATTATAAACATTATGTTCAGCCCACTGTGAGGGGGTTTATTGTGAGAGTCAAAGAACTAACTGGGAGAGCAACCTGCTTGAGGAAAACTGTTCTCCATGGAAACATGCCATGCTCATGCTCTCTCTCTTGAGGGAGGAGATTTCATTAGGACAACACAGAAAATGAAAAAGATTGTTTATATCCTACTTGGTATAGTGTGTTATAGTGGTTTGAATACTGGACTATGACTCTGGAGACCAGGGTTTAAATTGTGGCTCAGCCATGTAAACCCACTGGGTGACCTTTTGCAAGTCATATCCTTTCAGCTTCAGAGGATGGCAATGGCAAACCCTCTCTGAAGAAATGTACTGAGAAAATCCTTAGGGTCACCATAACACTGATTCATATCAGTGTTAAAAAACATAAGGGAAAGTAATGAGCCTTGTGAAATCCCATAAGCTAATGGCCAATAGGCTGAACAACAGTCCCCCTGCACTATCTTCAGGGAATATTCGCCCATAAAGGACTGGCCACATTGCAGAATAGTGCCTAGAAGTCTCATATAAACCAAATAGCCAAGGAGGATCCCATGATGGTTGGTACTTAGTGAGAAGTGCTACCGAACCAACAAGGATGTACGTCATTGTCCTGGCATAGGTAATCCACCAAGGTGACCAAGTCTTTTCCAGTAGCATAACCAAACCTGAACTCAGGTTGGATCCACGTCCAGGTAATTTGTTTCATCCAATAAAAACTGTAGTTGTGCTGCTACTACAAAGACCTTACTTAAGAAAGGAGGATTAGAGACTGGCCAGTAGTTATGTGATGTCCAGCCAGGACTGTTTGAATTTCCCCCTACATTTTCTTTCATATTGGTTCAGGCCATGGTATGTTTTAGTGTAGGAAATGTTCATTGTATTAGTTGTGGGAGGAGCTGTAGGATCCCCTGCATTTTTCCAGGTTTGGTTTGCCCTTTCCCAGACTGCTCTGCTTTAGCTAGAGGTTTTTAGTTTTAGGCAGTCATTGCTGTGAGCTGGCAGAGAGCTGTCTTTTGGTGGCAAACAGGCCCAGACAGCCGGAAAGGGCATTTCTTACATGTTAGCCAAATCAGTTACCAGGAATTAGTTAGCCAATTTAGTTACCAAGAACAAGTTAGCCATTTAGTTACCAGAAACAAGTCAGCGAAATTAGGTACCATCATCAAGTCAAAGAATTCAGGAGCTGAAAGACCCTGCACCAGCTCCATTGAGTGAGGAGATCAAACCAAGATCAAACCCAGACAGATGACATCCTGAAGATTGCTGAAACTCAAACTGTAAAGTATCTTTTATCTAGAGCTCTTTATTTTTGTTCTTTAAATTAAACTTCCCCCTTTTTGAACTTTACACTCAGCATCTGAGCCTTTTTGGGTAGAAGAGTTTGATTTCACCAGGGTACTGGCATTGCACACCCAAACCTGCCACCACCTTTAGTTGGGTGTGTCTTCACAAGTTATCTCGAGAGGTGGGGTCCAGTGGCATTTCTTCAACAAAAATCATTTTCTTTCCCAAAAAAGTATTAGAACACAGAAGCTTTTCAAAGAAACGTTTACAACTTCCAGCATACAACCTGCCATCCCTCCCCTCTAGCAGCTTCAGTCAGCCAGGATGGACATAGATCTAATAGAGTAGTGGATCCCATCCCTACCTATGTCCTGTGACAAAGGGAGGGCTGGATGTGGCAGAGCCCCCTGCCAAAAACTTACCTTCCTGGTCTCCTCTGACTTTCAGTGAGTTGAGGGTGAGAGAAGGATCATACTGTTCATCTTTCTCTAATTTCCAAAGCAGCGACATCTTCTTTTTGGATCCTTTCCTGAAACTCTATTTTACTTCTATCCCTCTCCTGATATCCTTCCAATTTAGTCACAAATGGATATTTAAAAGCATGATTTGCACATTTCTGACACAATCAACTGATTTAAACATAAGTGGGAATGAGTCCCCTGTTTTCACTCAGTATTCACTGTAATGCCTTCTCTGCTAAGTCTGGCCATTCCTTGCATCTCAAAAGTGCCTGCATTCTGCCTCACATTTTATTTCGTTCATCCAGATTGGAACTTTAGAAGCTTTGCTTCTAGCCTTGTTTCTAGTGAGCATGCTGAGAGTTTACACAGGCTCATCTGAGCATGTTGAAAGATGCAAGGATTATCTACCCAGGGTAGAGATATCTGGACCACTTGGGGAATGTAAATGCAAAATTTGATCCACAGCTTGGTCTGACTTTCTTTCTTTCTTTTTAGACTGCAACTTCCTGAATCCCCAAGCCAGCACGGCTTTGTTGTGAGGGATTCTGGGAGTCACAGTCCCAAAAGGAGCCATTCCCAAGCTTGTGTCTGTGCACATGTATAATGTACAGTCTGCATTGCTCTAAGCATCTCCCTATGTGGCACTTGTACCGGGAATGGCACAAGCAATAATAATGATAATAAGCATTCCCTCCTCTCCCAACATATGGCTCTTATTTCTGCTTTGACTCTTAACTGTTGGTGAGTGGAAATGGGAATGGCAAACAATTTTTCTTTTAAAAAACCCCCTAAAAAAACACCCCACATGACATAGGGAATCAAACCTTTCCCCTTCTAAGAACAAATTTTGATGTGAAAATTGAGCACTGTGAAAATTAATCACAGTTCTAGTATTACTTTATTGAGTGATTTTTTTCTTGTGCCTTATTTTGTGGACAACCACTGGATGGCAGCAAAGGAACATCAAAAGTTGCAGGCACAGAACTTGGGCAAGGTGTGTCTGAAAGGATGGAAAGATCTTGCTCTGTAAGTGGTGATGGGTGGAGGCAGAATAGTGGGTAAAATAGAAAACTGTATATAATTAAAACGGATGACATCTCTGCAGATCCTTTCCCCAACCATCAGAATGTCACAGTCACACATCTGCCAGGCCATCTTTTAAAATCCTTTTATCTGAATATTGTTATTTTGATAGAATTTACTCAATGTTTTAAACAAACAAATTTGTATCTCATGTAATGCATGTTGTTTTCTTTCTTTTCAGTGACAAAAAGGGCAATGTATACTTTTGATGTATCTACTTATCTCTCTCTCTCTCTCTCTCTCTTTGTGAATGATGGTTTCACTTGCCAATTTTCCAAAAGCTGGCACGAAACAGCAATATCTAACTATGTCACCTTTTGCAGGAGGGACCAGAAAAGCACAGTTCTCCAGATGTAGTTGGACTATGGCTCTCAGTCACCCTTGCCAAGATAGCTAGTGGTGAAGGATACTGGGAGCTGCAGTCCAAGAATGTGGAAACTAAATCTTATGAGGAGCAGCTTAGGGAGCTGGTTGTATTAGCTTGGAGACGAGAAGACTGGGAGGTGGCACAGTAGCACTCTTTAAATATTTTAAGGGATGACCTTCAGAAAATGGAGTGTCAAGTGCCATTAACTTGGAGATACATATTATTCCCAAAAGTGAAGTAGTTATAATAAGTACAGAATTTGGTGGTTAGGTCTGCTGTGGCCTTGTTCAAGATAATTTTCTGGATGGCTTATAGTCCATGGGATATTAGTATATATGGTGTGTTCCACATCCATAGTGGCTAAGACGGTGTTCTCTGGGAGGTTGTGGATGGACTGTATTTTCCAACTAGGTGGCACTGCCATGGTTATGGCAGTGCAATATGAAAACATCTTAATGCTATGTGTTTTAATTGTGCTCTAATACAGTCGGCCCTCGCCTTACGCGGGGATCCATTCCGGATCCCTCCGCGTAAGGCAAATTCCGCCTATGCTCAAGCCCCATTGGAAACAATGGGGCTCATGCACGGCAGTGCGGCAGTGCGGCGGTGCATGGGGCGCAACGGGCGCGCGCACCTGTTCAATTGAATGGGACGCGCCGCCCCTTCCACCTGCGCGCGCCCCGCGGCTTGAGTGCGTAAGCTCAAGTCCGAGTAAAGCACGCCCGTGTATGACACGGGCGCGCTGTATGTGATTTTAAACTTGGGAGAGAGGGTTAGCTTGGGGATTTGGTGGGTTTTATTGCTTATTTTTGTATACTGTTTAATCGTGCTGTTACCCGCCTCGATCCTCAAAACGGAAGAGGTAGAATATAAGTAAATTTTCATTTCATTTCATTAATGGCTGACCTGGAACAATGCTTCCTCAGCACATACACCAAAAAAACTCTTCTCTCTACCTATGATTTTGTGATGGTATGTTTGCAATTTGGCCACATGGAAAGTGATCACTGGAGAAGCTCCACCAAGATATTTACAACTTCCACCCTATCATCAACTTGACTCTGGAACAATCTACACAACAAATTCGCCTTCTTGACACCACTATGCAACTGTGCAATGGACTTCTAAGCACCATGCTCTATCCAATAACATTACCCACAACATCAGAGGTGCATTTATTTGCTATTCCTCCAATATGATATATGCCATCCTACACCAGCAGTGTCTCTCTGCACTCTGCATTGGACAAATAGGACAAGAAGTTTAATGTACACAAATCTGATGTTAGTAATGGCAATATCCAAAAACCCATTGCATAACATTTCAACATTCCTGGACATACAGTAATGTATTTACAAGTCACAGTCCTTGATCAAGGAAATTGCAGAGGAAGACTAGAAAGAGAAACAGTTGAATTGAATTATATCCACAAATTCCAATCCAGTAGCAGAGATATGAACAAGACAATGGCTTCATGCCTTACTACATGTATTTGTACAAGAATCCTCACTTCTGCACATGTAACAAAATGAGTTTTCTTAGAGTTTTGAACCCAAGGAAACTGACTTTTGGTGAACAGATTTATTGCTTTCACACACCAGCCATAACTAACCACTGTAAAGATCTGTAAGGCCTGTATCATCCCACCCAACCCTTTGAAAATTTAGGGCAAGGGACATGATTTGCATCTTTCTAGATTCTGTTATAATTTACCCCCACTCCTACAACTGTACAAATATGCTTTATGCTGGATGCCTTATTCTCCTTTTTATGCTGCAAGAGACAAAACAGCTACTTCTTTGAAAATTACTATAAATGCAGTCATCTTCCCAATGATGCAGGTTCCCTCTAATAGAAATACTTGTTGTAGTTGCGCCTAAATCCCTCTCTGGGTTGTACATTGAAATATAGCATGAATAAGACCCTACATTTTCATAGGAATGCAGACAGCAATTCAGCTTCCCTGCTGAATCTTATGATGATACCTTTCTACAAGGACATCTGTGGTCCTAGACTGAAATTGGTGCAGTGTAAAAGTTATTTTCTATACAATGCACAATTCTTGGACATCAGGGCAAACTTTTTATTCCCAGTGGCTGCTAATACAGAGCTGGTACTATCAAGACCATTGAAAAATTTGAGGGTTTTTGGATTTATTTTATTTTTTTTTGGTTCCTAGAAACTTCCATTTAGCAGTAAAAGAATAAAGAATTTCCTGAAGAAAGGTATCTCCATAAAATATTGGAAAAGATCCTTTTTTGGACTGTAGCTTCCAGCATGGCTGAGGGATTGGGGGTGTTGTAGTCCAAGAAAGAACTTTTCCAGTTGCTGGATCAACAATTAGGAGATGTGAGGCTGGCCAGACAGAGACATCTTGATGTGGGATTGGGTGCCATCTGGTCTTTTTCACTTTGGGCAACTAAATGTCTTGGTCTGGCCCTGCAGTTATTTTACTGAATTTTGATATTCTTTGACCTAGACAGAAGAACTGCAATCTGGAGTGTTGTCTGCAGTGAGGTTGTGTGACTTGTCAGAGGCACGTTTAACTTGCTTTCTCCTGGGAGGGATAAAAGACAACAGCAAGACACTTTGAATGGATTGTCTGAATATAAGTAAAATTTGTTTCAAGGGTTTTCAGGAAAAATATATCTCTCCCCACCCCCCCGACACATACTGAAACCTTGAAGTCCCTATTATATTTGGAGTCTGAGAGATGCAAATCAGTACTATCTCCCCTGTAATGGATGGAAATGAACTGATGTGAAATGATGATCAACTGTGGTACTGTATTTAGTTTCACATTTGTTAAAACGACCATTGTCTATTATTTATTTTTTTGCTGAATTCTCTGTGTATGAAGACACGTGGCCCCATCCTTTATTCTGCAGAAGCACCATGCAGAAGTAAAACTAAAAAAAAAAAACCCTTATGAGTTAACTTTATCTGGGCAGATTATCAGCCAACTTGCGTCTCTTTGAAGATCTCAGTTTCAATGCAACACATTCAGATAAAGTTACAAGGGATTCATTCCAAATCAAAAGCTTTCTGTTTATAGTGCATACTTCAGAGCAAAAATGCAAAATCCTTCTCCTCTGGAGCTGGACAAATAAAAGATACGGTTAGCTTGCAACATTTTTGGTAGTAATTTAATCTGTACTTTAGAAAATAAAAAAAGGAGAGAAATGGAGATGGTCCAGAATATCATGTGGTTCCTTTTTCATTTTTCCTCTCTCCCCCCTCTTTTAAATAGCTGAACAATTGTTTATAGCTTTACCTCCTGCTCGTTTTGATTCAGGTCATCTGCACTGGCGTTCAGAGCAAGGACAGAAAGAGAATTGGAATAGAAGCTTGATCCTGAAAGAATCAAGCTATGGGTTTCCTTTGCATCTGCAAGGATTCAGTTCCATCTGTGCACCGTCATGGAATCCCTGGCATACCAATTCCCAGCCTCTAAAATTAGCTTGGGAACATTTCTGTATCATAGCAGCATTGTAAAATGTACATTAATGAATTAATGTAAAATGTGGAATGTAAATATATAAATGTAAAATACATTAAAGTGGGAGGGAGGGGAGGGAGATGTAAATCTGGCTGCCCTTTCTTCAACAGAAAGGTTTAAGATCTGTGTTGCCATTTCTTCCCAGTCTCTTGAATTTTTAGACCAGTGTTTCCCAAACTTTGGTCCTCCAGGTGTTTTGCACTTCAGTTCCCAGGAGCCCCAGTTAACTTGGCCAACAGTCAGGAATTCTGGGATATGATGTCTAACATACCCAGAGGATGAAAGTTTGGGAACCACTGTTCTAAACTGTTCTAAACTGCTTGGAAGCAACTTGTTACAGACATGTTTCTTGTAATTAATTTTTTTTCCAATAAAAAGGGTGTGAAAGAAATTACATTATGATTGTAACTTAATTCGCAATGATTCCACTCCATTTGTGGCACAATTGTAATTTTTTATTTTTTTTAAAAAATAGTTATACAACCTCACTATACTTATAGTTCTGCAATAACTACATAAATATATTATAGTTAGGCAACCTCACTAAACAGAAAAGGAGAAATATTGCAAGATTGAACAGCTGGCTCATGCTGGGCCTCATGCTGCTACATTCAATTTAAAAAAAATTAAAACAATGTTAAACTTATTTTTGTTAAAATGGGAAAAAAAAACATTGCAATACTTATACTTGTTCCAAAAGAAAATCAGCATGTGTTTTATTGGTTATAGCAAAGCCTTTGACTGTGTAGTAGAACATGAAAAGCTATGGAATGCTCTTGCAGACATGGGAATGCCACGACATTTAATAGTCCTGATGAGAAATATGTCTTTTCTCTACTGTTAGGACAGAAGAGACTACTGTTAGGACAGAATACGGAGAAACAGAATGGTTCCCAATTGGCAAAGGGGGCAGGCAGGGCTGCATTCTGTCACTCTATTTGTTCAACTTGAAAACATCATACAATGAGTAGATTTAGACTCAGAAGAAGGAGTGAAGATAGGAGGAAGGAACATTGGAACATCAACAATCTAAGATATGCAGATAACACTATGCTGCTAGTGGAAAACATCATGGACTTGGAACAATTACTAAGGAAGGTCAAAGAAGAAAGTGCAAAGGCAGGCTTAATGCTGAACATAAAGAAAACAAAAAATAATGACCACGGAGGATCTACATACATTCAACCTAGATAATAAGGAAATCAAAATAGTAAAAGAATTCACTTACCTTGGATCAAAGATCAATCAGGAAGGAGACTGCAGTCAAGAAATCAGAAGATTAGGAATGAGCAGGGCACCTATGACAGCATTAAAAAAGATCCTAAAGGGTAAAGATATACAACTGAGCATTAATGTCAGAATCGTACAAGCCATTATGGATGTAAGAGTTGGACAGTGAAGAAAGTGGATAAGAAGAAAATCATTTAATTTGAGATGTGGTGCTAGGGAAGAGTGCTGAGGATACCATGGACAGCCAAAAAACTAACAAACAAAGGGGTCCTTAAGCAGATAAAGCTTAAGCCAAGATGATCAAACTGAGGCTGCTGTACTTTGGCCATATCAGGAAAAAGCAGAAATAATTAGTAAAGACAATAATGCCAGGAAAGATGGAGGGATGTAGAAAGAGAGGAAAGCCACATGCGAGATGGATGGACTCTATTAGGGAGGTCACGAGTCTCTGAGTTTACACAGGACCTAAGCAAAGCAGTGGAGGACAGGGGGTCTTTGAGATGTCTCAACCAATGTTGCCATAAACTGGGATTGACACGAAGGTGGCTAACAACAAACAACAAAACATATAAAATTGCAGCTGTAATGACAGTTAACTACATTTGTCTCTTGCAACTAAATATTTTTACTAGAACTGTTAACTAATCAAAACATAACTTTCCAAGCTCTGGTTCCAGATAGTTACACACACTTGTATCTGGAGAAATGGATGCCCTGTTGATATAGGGTTGTATCCAGATTTTAGTTTTGCACGCAGTAGATTCACTGAAACCAAATTATTTATGCCTTTCTGAAATCCCACTTATTTCAACAGGTCTATTCTTTGTACAACTAATTTGGGATGCAAACTGTATTGATGCCCAATTTAACTGTCATGGTACTCACCCAGCATCTATTTTCAGGGTTGGAATTCAATCCTGGGATGTAGAATGCCACAGTAATAGCTGCCAAAGACCAAGGCAAACGCAGTAAAGAAATAAATATACAGAAAATCTCCACAACTACCCTGCACACACATTTGACAATGAGATGTGGAATTGAGACTGGGGAATAGTTTTCCAGAGGGCTTTCTTTTATCTCTTTTAAAAGAAAAATAATACCCATTTCTATACTGTTGCATTGGCAATAGATAGCTTGTTTTGCAATGAAGATTGAAACAGTATTATTGTTGTTGTGTACAAACTCACTACAGACCAATAACTGATGGCCCATGGATTGCATTTGTCTCCAGACTACAACTTTGAACAACACTATTTTATTCTATATGCATCCTAATATCATTTTATTTCATTGGCTTCTAGGAGGAAAATGTATTCTTCCTAGCCTACTGAAGTCAGGATAGAAATTTCCACTGGCTTCTTCTGTGTCATTTGGATGGGTCTCATTATGATGAATGATAAGGGGAAGTTAAGCATCCAGATAAGATGAAGGCAATAGCCAAAGGGAAGGGGAAAGCATTAACTGTTACAAGCATAGCAAAGTGCGGCATACCAAAGTTATCTGCAAATTAGGAAGACTGGAGCTATCATTGTCAGCAAACACAAGAAAAATCTCTCCAGGGCTTTGTGCTCCAGCCAACTGCCAATAGCATATGTTCTCTTCCTCCACCCCACCCCAGAAAGCGCAAATCCCAACATAAATCCATTTGGCACATATTTTGGAATCTATTTTGTTTCCCACAGGGGAAAAAAATATGTTCAGTACATTCTCTATGCTGATCATTTTGTGGGCAGGACAATCTACAATCTACAACAGTGATGGTGAACCTATGGCACGTGTGCCAGAGGTGGCACTCAGAGCCCTCTCTGTGGGCACATGCCGTCGCCCCAGCACAGAGTTTGCCAGAGTTTGTTACTAGAAAGCCAGAGGGACATGGCACTTTGCAATTAATAAGTGGGTTTTGGGTTGCAGTTTGGGCACTCAGCCTCTAAAAGGTTCACCATAACTGATCTACAAGATGCACTATTTAATACTGTGCAAGACATAACACAGTGGCAGACAGTGTTAAAGTCCATTGTATTTTGGATCATTACCATCCAAAGTCTGGCCTCTCTTCTCCCTTCTCTCTCCTGCATCATGGTCATCAAAATAAGTGATTTTTTTCAGGCTCTGCTCCAAGGGCAACTGTTACTGCTTAACAACTGAGCTTCTTCCTTGGTCATTCTCAGCTTCCACAGCAGTGGCGTTTAAATTCCTTTGGCTGTGCTTTGTAGTTTGTATCTAGTTCCTTAAACATTTTTACACAGCTTCTGGGATTGTGTATGAAGTTCTAAAATAAAATGTCTTACAAAGCATGCGGAAGGACTGGAAGAAAAAGCAGTTATCAGAAAGAGGTTTAATGGCATTTTGCAGCCCATCTTCAGGCCTCATCTGCACTGCAGAAATAATGCAGTTTAACACTGCTTTAACTACCATGCTCTGTCCTATGGAATCATGGGATTTGTAGTTTGTTGTACCACCAGAGCTCTCTGACAGAGAAGGCTAAATGTCTCACAGAACTACAAATCCCAGAATTATAGGATTGAGCCATGGGAGTTAAAGTGGTGTCAAGCTGCATTATTTCTGCAGTGCAGATGCAGAAATGGGCAGCTGCTGGGGAGGAGGATTGAGGGTTGTATTACACACCTCTTATCTTTGCAAAATTTGCAGAAAGGACTTGCTAGTTCCCCAAATGGCCACTAGCAGTGCCTCCTAAGCCTTGATGATGATGTTGGCCATGCTACTGCACTTTTGCCCTCTTAACTCTTGCCAATGGAAAGTGGCCATCTGAACTGGGGGGAAAGTGTCCACTTTTGGGGACTGAAACTTCCAGTGACCATGCTGTCTAGAAGAATCTGGAAGTTGTAGTAAAAAAAAAAATCTTTGAGGAAACTGACCATCTTCTGTTGAGTGAAATAAGAAGCAATCTGCTGCTCAGCTTCTCTACATCCTCCCAACTCAGTTAAACAGAAAAGGAAATGCTAAAGTTTGCATTAGTTTTTATGGCATGATGGGCTTTGTGTTCTAAACCCAAAGTGGGAACTGTGTAGTCTCCCAGATGTGTCTGAAGTGTAGCTTTCATCAGCCTTAGCCTGCATGGCCAATGGGGATGAGTGCTGGGAGTTGCAATTCAATCATGCAGTTTCCAAACCTTTATTGCACTTTATTTTGAACTTGGCCTCCTTCTCCTTTTCTCCACTGTATCTCATAGCAGTGAGTTCCATGTGTTAATGAGTGGCTTCTGATATCATCCACAATGTATTTGCACATAGTCATTTTTCCAGCCTCAACAAACAACCTTGTTAGATTTCAATCTACTAAGGAAAGACTGGCAGTGGTAGTTTGAGTTATATAATTTTGATTAGAGGTTAATTAAATCTCGATGATGGACGAGTTCAGGAAATTTACAAATACAGCCCAATGACACAAGGTTAGCTTGCCGGTTGTGGCTAAATATAATTTTCTAGCTGTCTTTAATGATTAGGGAGATAAGTCCTTAAAGCCGTAGTATCTGATCCTCATCTGATGTAAATCAACAACATAATTCCCTGAAAGCTAATGGCTTTATGCTGATTTATAGCAACTGAGGATCTGGCCTTTATTGTACTTTGTCACAGATGTAATTATTTTTTATGGTTGTTTTAGCTTTACTAGCAATAAAGAAAGGAGATGCTTATAATCTGGGGGAGGATCTGGGGAAGGGGAGAATCTTGCAACCTTTTCCTCAGAGAAAACAAAAGATATTTCCTTCTTGCTAGTGGTAGAAAGCACAGTTTTTGACTTTGTCTAAGTACTTCAAGGTATTTGATGAGATTCATGCAGTTTAAAAAATGGGTGAGTTGTGACAACAATAGGATGTGAACTATGAAGACTTTTAAAAATGATTTGTTTATGCTAGCAGAGTGTATCTGATCTTGGAAGGAGAGCTCATTAGAGGTCTGAGATCCTCTGGAGAGGCCCTCATTTCTGTCCCACAACTTTCTCAGGAGCGTTTGGTGGGAACAAGTGAGAGGGCCTTCTTGGTGGCTGTTCCCAGCCTCTGGAACACCTTCCCTAGAGAGGTCAGGATGGCCACATCCCTGCTTTCTTTCAGCGGCAGGAGCCATCAAGCTTTTACAAGCTAAAGCTGGGCTTTTAATGCTGTGTGGTGCTGTTTTTAAGGTTTGTATATAGTCTTTTAATGAATTTCAATATCTTTTAATGTACTTTACTTTATAAATTGTTTAATTGTTTTTAAAATCTTATATTTATACTTTTAAAATGTTTTTGTATTGTTTTTAATTTGCATTGTTTTAAAGATGTTGTTAGCCACCTTCAGTCCCATTGTTGAGGAAATTATTATTATTATTATTACAATATTAATGTTACTACTACTACTATTAATAATAATTTCTCCAATGAGACTTCTCAATAATGGGAAACAACAACAATAGCAGCAACAACAACAACAAAAACAACAATAATTCCTTACTTCAGGAGTAGGATTCATATGGCCCACATATTGTTTTGGACTGCCACTTCCATTATTTCCTAACCACTGGAAAGCTAGGAGTGCTGGGAGTTGTGGTCCAAAAACATCTGGAAAGCTGCACCATTTCCTCCTCTGGCTTTGGGGCAGAGTCTATGCTTTGTTCAGATTAAGTGCTAGCTGCAGTCTTGGGAAACTCCAGTCAACAAGAGTTATTTTGGTTTTCTTCCTGCACCTAAGAGGTACTGCCAGTGAAAGCAAAGAATACTGTATTTAGTGATGGAGCAATGGTCTGGTTCTGTGGAAAACAGAAAGGGAAGCCTGTAGTAGGGGAGGAAAGGACTGTCTCTTTCATCTTTCGATATTCAGTGAATTTGATGTCTGAGGGACAGAGGAAATTGCTATTTGTTTTTTGACAGTTTTTGGATTGCAGCTCCCAGCATTTTGACAATTAAGACCGATGGATGGCCATCTGTCGGGGATGCTTTGATTGTGATTTCCTGCATGGCAGGGGGTTGGACTGGATGGCCCCTGTGGTCTCTTCCAACTCTATGATTCTATGATTCTACGATGCAGATGGACAAGCCAGCAAACTCTCACTCCTGGCTGGGCACAATGTAGAGGGGAAGGTTTTCCAATGGCAAATGGAGGCTGCAACATTAGTGTGGTGTTCAATCTGTTCTTGAGCAATACTTTAAAGTGTCTGAACTTTAAATGATTTATCCAAGGTACAGAACCTATAGTATATACCTCCTTGAAAGTTTGACCTAAAACCCAGAGCTGAGTCACTCAGCTGCCACTGAGTTTTCTTCCATAAGCCTCAATGAACATAGGTGGCTTGTGGCTGGTACTTCAGCCCATTGTTTTGGGGTGAGACACCAGCCAAGGGGGGGGGGGTTTCTTGGTGTCCGGACCCCCCCTTCCGTTAGAAAAATGAATGGTGCGTGCTGCTGTGCCGCCGCCCCCAAGCCCCAATATAATGGTGGCACTTAGTCTGGACCTTCCCCCCTTCCTAAAATCCTGGCTACGTCCCTGGAGACACCCTCCAATGATACCACATAGATGTGCGCATCCTAACGTCAGGGCAAAGAACATTTTTAGATTTTACCGTCATCTTTGGGAATCCATTGAATTAATTTCATTCAAGGCAAGCCTCAGTTTACAGTGTTTGGATAACAAGGGAAGACTCTTTTCCTCTACCTGACCTGTTTGTTTGTTCTCATGACAGTTGCTGCCTCATTTCTTAAGGCTGGACATGGTAGATCCCTTTGGTACTGGTGAACTTCTTAGGTATGTGTTCGTTTTGTTTCTAGGATTGAGTGCACTTGGTCTCACGGGAACTATGGATATTTTGTAAAGATTGTTCCGTACCATGAAAAAGACAAAAGTTAAGAGTGCAGCAAGGAAAAGCAGAAAGAAATAATGCATAAAAATCTCTCCATCCCACAGAATCTCTCATTAGCCTCCAGCTTTGCCTTGTCATCCTCCCCTAATGTCAGTTCTGTTTACTCTTTGAGTAAATGTCTGATGTCACTTTCATAAATTCATATAGATATGAAATCTGTCATTTGATGATTAAAATTATATACTGCACGATGTGCAAAATATTTATCAATTAGGCTCTTGCTTGATTTAATTAGCAACAATATTAAGCTCCAACAAAAAGCGTTTTTGTTGTTGCATTACTTCTGAAAGCAATTGATGCCATTTTTGTATAACATCTTCTTTTGCCTTTTTAAGAGCAGTGTTAGCTTCAATGATAGAGGCATTTTGCTTGACTGTTTTTCTGTATGACTCTGTATCCAGGTTGTTGTTATGTTATTGTTGTGAGGCTTCCAATCATTTTCTAACTTATGGCAACCCAAAGACAAACCTATCATGGAATTTTCTTGGCAAGATTTGTTCAGAGAAGGTTTGCCTTTGCCTTCCTCTGAGGCTGAGAGAGTGTGATTTGCTCAAGGTCAGTCAGGGGGTTTCCATGGCTGAGTGGGGATTCAAACCCTGTTCTCCAGAGACTTGAGATTACCACACACAACTTTTAAACCATAATTATAGGCATAAAATAGTGCCTTTGGCAATATTTATCACACAGTGTTGCTTCCAGCCAGTCGCAGCTATGTCTCCCAAGTGGGGTTAGGGCATCCCACTCCAATGACAGGGAAAACTCATCAATAAGCTCCCAGTTGTGCAGCAGTCCCATTAGTCCTCAAATGTGAAACATTACTGTCACAGCAGTCACATACTCCTCCTTTCCCGTCTCCCCCTCGCTATTCCCAAATAATTCCTTTTCATTTCTATTGCAATTTTTAACTTAAATTGCATTAGCATAACTCTGGAATTGTATTAAACAGTAAAAATAAAATAAAATAAATCTGAAAGGCACACTGGGTAGGGCATAAGGCAGGAGTTAAAGGGCAAGTGCAGCACAATGGCAGAAATAGCTGCAGTCACACTATTGCAAAGACAGGGTTGCTCTCAAACCAGTGTTTTTGTTTGATTGGAGCAAGAACAGGGTACGTGTGATGTCCGTAGTCCAGCTCTCAAACCACAGCATCATGCTGTCTGTCCTATATCCAGACATTCCCACATGATCTAAAGGATTTATTGCATTTTACTCTGAGTTAATACATCACTGAACTTCGGCTGAAATACTTGCTCTAAATTAGGCATGGGCAACTATGTAGGGGCAGGACCGTATTTTCTCCCTTCATCAACTGGCCACATAGACATATTGCAGAGTGCCTAAAGATGTGCTGTCTCATCTGTCCATTATTTTGGCTAATTTCCCACCTCACCCTCTTTTTGGGTGAGTTTTTGGGATGTTTGAGGAGCTTCGATTGTAGTCAGTTGTGGAGATGGTGGTGGTGGTAAATCACCTTAAAGTCTCTCCCCCCCCCCCCCAATATGAGAGATTTGGGTTGCTCCACTCATTGCAGCTCAAGTGAGAAGAATCCAACTGAACTGCAGTTTTTAAATAAATATTTAAATATAATCTCTCTCTCCCCCGTCCCTCCATGCACACACATGCACACACATCACTAGTAGATATGGCATTTTAAACAGCTATTTCACAGAAGAGCAATAATCAAATTCCACTCTAATTCCGGAGACTTAAAATGTCACTGGTTGTGCTAGCTAACAATACAGGGCTGTTAGGGGAAGAACTCTTTCGGTGCAGTGGAAACAGCAGCTAAGGTGTTTTATTTTCCACTGACATTTTCGTATTAGGGATTTTTCTTAAAAACAACAACACCAAATCTCTTTTACCTATATAGCTTGATTCGCTGTACCCCATGAAATTAACAAAGGGATATTTATTCTAACCCCCTCCCAAAAAAACCCAAAAACACCTGGAAGGATTTTGGAGTTGAAAGAAACTCATGCGAAGTGTAAGGGCTTTCTGTATTAACAAGGAAGAGGGATTAACTAGGGAGGCAAAAATCAAGTGATGTACACATGCTAAACCGATGCAGCTAGCACTCAGCAATTTAGTAGAGGTCTTTTAATCTATTACATGTAATTCACATCTATTTTCTGAAATATTTCCAATATGATGCTCACTTTTTGGATGTTTTGTCCAAAGGGATGCCAGTTTCTCCAACAGAAATTGATTAAGCAAAACACTCCCCTTAAGGAAACATCATGTATCATCAGATGTTCAGGTGTGACTTTGTTTTGACATGATAATACAGGATGACACTATATATCTAACAATCCCATCATCTGATCACCCTTTCAGACATTCTTGTTTTTTCTGCACTTAGCTTCAGATTTCACATTAGCTGTGGGGGGATGGAGAGAGCATTTCCTTTGGACAACGAGAGGTTGTGATGAGTTTTGGTGCTGGAGGGTGTATTTTAGAGGAATAAACTAGCAAAGCCACCTCTGCATATTTCTTGCCTAAGAAAACCCTATGCAATTCATGGGGTCACCATAGGTCACCAGGCAACTTGAAGGCACACACACATCTGCTGTAATGCATACTATTTTGAAAATGCTTCAATCCTAGATGGAACCTGAAGAGCTGCTATGGCCGGTTACAAACTGGCATTTGGGACGTCCAGAGGACGTCCCATTTTAAAAAAGGGACGTCTCTTCTAGACGCCCCTGGGCCTAATACGGACTCCGTCTGTACAAGATGGCGCCGGCCCTTCTACATGGCCGGCGCCATCTTTGCGTATCGGACGCTGAGCGTCCGTACGCGTCGCGTCCTTTGTGATGTAGCGAGTGCGCCCCTGGCGCCTCGTTACGTCGCATACGCGACTCTAAAAGAAGCTTCATTTTGGAGCTTCTTTTTCGGTCCGGACGGGAGCCGCGCCGTGTGGAGGCTCTGGCTCCCCCGTGGACTAACCGGCGGCGGCGGCAGAGCGCCGCAAAGCGGCGGTCGGTAACCCGCCTATGTTTGCAAAATCTCTCACACTGTGGAGATCACTATAGAGAACTGGTTTTGTTGAATGAGGTAGAATTCTGCCAGTGCTAGCCAATGTGGTGTAATGGCTTGAGCATTGGACTATGACTCTGGAGATCAGGCTTTAAATCCCTGCTCAGCCATGGAAACTCACAGGGTGAGTCACACACCCTCAGCCCCAGAAAATCCTGTGATGGGTCCACATTAGGAAGTTGGAAAGGCACACAACAACAACAACACTTTTATCGGGGTGCATGGCTATGGGGTGGTCATGATGAGCACTTGCACTTCAAGATTTACTTCAGCACCATAGGACTAATATAGTCTGCTAACACTTTTCTTTCTCAAAATGATCAGCCTGCATAAAAGTTATAGGAAGTGTGCACAGTCAGTTCCATGCCTTGGGCAAGGGCAGCCAGTGGGTTTCTGTGCCTCGCTGGTCTCCCAGATTTCTAGTCCAGCACTCAAAGCCCTACACCATACTGGTTCTTGAGTCTTAATGATGCCCATACCCAAATACTGTAAATGGGAGAGCATCCAACCCCAATTTGAATACTGCTTGCAAATATGTGTAAGGTTTTCTTTGCCTGGCTCAGATTTCCCTCAGCATTTTGAAGTGGCTGTGTAAGATTCAGTGCTAATGTTTCTGAAAATCTGTCACTTTGTTTATGTATGAAATCCACTTATGGCACTTAATGTAAGCCCTCCTAGTACTGTACCATGAAATGCCAAGGGTTCAATTAAATTTAGGATAGTACTGTATTGTTTAACCCACCATGGCTAGACTTGGGTAGACGACGCACAGGATGGCTAAGAGGAGCAGAAACTCTGGGCTTCAGTCCAAAATATTTGTTTGTTTGTTTGTTACAAGGCCATTACTTAGGTGGCTTGCTTACAGCAAGTGTATGGATGACACAGTTTGAATTGCACTATGTTAATGAATGAGGTCCCATGATGTCAGGAGGCAAAGGTTTATAAGACAATAAAAATAGTCAGTTCACAAATACACAAGGGTTAAAACCTTGCTCTCCATGTTCTGACTTGCCAGAATGGCTCTCCTTCATTAGTTTTAGTACTGGGTAATGCAACTATTGGATTAGACAGGGCAAGATGGTTTGATGGGAGGATATTGTTCATCACACCAAAGGGCATCTTAGGGGGCACAGAGCAGCTTAAGTAGAAGCCACATCTCTTTCTCCAACACATGGCCATGCTGCACCCACTGTCACTGCTGCTTCTCCAACAACCCCCTCATCATCTGATGTCTGAGGCAACTGTTTTATTAGGGTGAATATTTTCTTTGTTATGATGTTCTTGACAAATACAAAATCATTCTTCTTATTGTTACCTTGGGAGCTAAAATTAACAGGCCAAGAGGATGCAGGTAGGTAATTCAGAAAGAGACGCTGGGAAGGGAAAGAGATGGGGACTGGTACTAAGATGAGAAAGCCAAGGGGAAACTTCACCCCCCCCCCAAAAAAAAATGGGGAGGGGAATCCCTTTCTCATTTTTTTCCTGAAAATTTGGAAAAAATGGATTATGAAATATTGGGTTTTTTTAGAAAGATGAATAAAATGTTTAAAACAAGGCATTCACATATTTAATACCTCCAAATTATAGTTAAAATTATGCAAGGGGAAGATTTTTATATAAGACTGGGTACAGCATCATACATACATACATACATACATTCTTTATTACGGTCAAAGACCAGCATCAATATAAAATATAACATAAAAAATAAAATAATACACATAAAAAGATTGCTTGGAATAAAAATCTGCCAACTAGAAATGTAAATAATTCATTTCTGTTACATTTAAGATCGCTTCATTTAAAATAAAATAAAATAAAATAAATAAAATAGAAATAAACCTTTATGGGTTCCCGCCCTTAAGATAGAAACAGTAAAGGTAGATTAGCAATATCAGGTTTTAACCAGACGTACAGCATCATTTGCATTGCAGTTCTTGGTCTTGGTTTACCTTTTTCAGTTTTTTTTTAGGGAGATGGGTATCTTACATTTGCCTGGCACTATGGAAGATTGTTGTTGTATGCCTTCACATTGTTTCCGACTTACGGCAACTGCCCTGATCCCAGGGTAGGATATACATAAATATAATATATAATAAATAAACCCTAAAATAACCCTATCACAAGGTTTCCTTGGCAAGATTTTTTTCAAAAGGATGAGAGTCTGTGACTCACCCAAGGTCCAGTGGGTTTCCATGGCCAAGAGGGAATTTGAACCCAGACCTCCAGAGTCGTAGTCCAGCACTCAAACCACTACATCACATTGTCTCATTGCTGCTATGAAGGGTACTAGTGGCAAAATAATTTTCTTACTTCCATTAATGTTCTTTTGCTTTCATGGGGGATTTTTTGCTTGCTCCTCAAACTGGTAAACTAAAAAGGCACTTTACCATTTAGGACATTATAGCTGCATTTGTAAGAATTTTCTTTAAAAAATGTTTTTATTTTAAAAAAATAGTTACTAATTTAAAATCTATGTACCAATTTAAAAATCTCTTTGTAATTATGTTCTGAACGGTGCTTTTAATATATCAAATGAGATAATTTTATGCAAACCAAGTTATATGCAACGCAAGTGACTTTCAGTCTGTAAAGGGTGTTATGTAATATTACAGTTTTCAATTTTCCTAAAAATATCAGTTTTTATTTCCAACACCCCCATTTTCCCTCCACTTTTTCTGGAAATTTTGCATCTCTAGACTGCTCTGTGAAAAGCCATACCAAGAAAATATGGCAAATATATCCAGGGAACACTGAGAAACTTCTTACCAAGTGGAATAAGTCGCACAATTGTGGGCCGCTTTCTTTGTATCAATTAGTGCTGCATTAGAACCATTGGCGCAGCATTTTAGTGAATAAGAAATGGATGAAGCAAACACTTTGTGTGATTCCTGTAACCACCTTTTTCTTTAAAATAAAAAGGTGAAAGTCCTCTCCCTTATTCTACATTGAATGGATCCTAACACCAATTAATTTACAAAGGTTAATGGCATGGTCAGATCTTTTGTTAAGCCGTGCTCTAAAAAGAGGCAAAACCTTTTGGCCTCAAGACTCATTTTAAAAACCTCAGTGCTGAAAAATGACATTCACACAATTGCAAAAATGTTTCCCTTTACAAGGAGGGGGTGGGTGGGTAAGATTTGGTTTCAAAGGGATTTCTCAGAAGGGGCTTGAATTTGAGTGCCTTTTTTTCTTTCTTTCAAATGGCTAAACAGAATTTTTTGGCCAAATCAAAAGGACCAACTGTAACCCTGTTAATAACTAAGAAAACAATAGCCAAAGGGGAAAAGTTTTACCAAGAACTACAAGTCATTCCAGTTGGCAGAATAATTGGTAGGTCATTATTTGGGTTGAAAACAATATAATTTGTATTTCTAAATTTGCAAAATTACTTAATTAGTAGCATATGCTTTCTGAGGCTGATTGCAAAGCAGCTTTTCAAAAAGGCCATTTTCACAGTGATATGAGAGGCTCATTGGCAGGATCAAATGTTACTAGTTATTATTTCTACAAAGAAAATAAGACCAGTTGCATGGGAGTGGCGCCTAGAGTGACAAGATGCAACAGAGAATAATGGCAATAGTTATGTAGTTGAGGGATTTTTGGCAGGGGTAACACATTCTTACCATGACAGCATTATGACATGACAAGTTCTATTTCCTCTTCTGCACAGCAATTAAAAGTGAAGGGTCTCTTTTATTTGTAGCATCTCATCATACTAGTGAGTGACACTGTTGTTAGCAGCTCTCTCCATGGATCTGAACTTCCGTATGAGCACCAGTGCCTTTGTGGGTCTCTTTCCCGCTCAAGGCCCTTGGGGTAACCAGTGACATGCCATCTGAATGAAGACCAAAATAGACAGGACAGTCATGGTGTGAATTTATTCATTCATTTATCAAGCCAAGCCAAGAAGCCCACACAGAGCATCACGGAAGAAACAAGAGAACAGTGGGCAGAATATTTAACTCACTTGTACTTGAATGGGTGGGCAAAACGTGGTCCCAGGGCTTCAAGCAGCTCCTCCAAGATGTTTCTGCATTCTATAGTCCCTCCAGACTCCCCAGAGCTTTCTTTTTCTAACACAAAAAGAGGCTCTTATAAGCTCCCAAGTGCAGCATTTGCTTGTAAAAACAGTTTCAGTGCCCCCCCTGCACCATTAAATGATGGCTGGCATCCCAAGACCAGTGTGGCATAGTGGTTTGAGTGCTGGACTACAACTCCGGAGACCAGGGTTTGATCCCCAGGTCAGCCATGAAACCTTGGTCAAGTCACATGTTCTCAGCCTCAGGGGAAGACAGTGGCAAACTTCCTCTGAACAAAGTTTGCCAAGAAAACCCCATGATAGGGTTGCCATAAGTCAGAAACACCTTGAAGGCACACAAAAACAACAACACCCCAAGACTTTAAACTGGACTAACAATGTCATAATTGCTGGGCATTCACATTAAGGTTGTTAATGACTGATCATGCCCTCCAAACTTACCTCTTTAGCTTGGCAGCGGCCCAACCCAGGGATTTCCGAGGCACTGCAGTTTGGCACGCTGGGAAATGATGACTGCAGTGTTGTTGGTTGGTGCATTGAGACAAGTGGTTGCAGCAGAGCTCCAAATGGTCTTTCCAGATGCCTTTCCTCAATGCACTCTGTGACCAGGAAAGCACTGCAGACTTAATTTCATTGTGCCCTGAGCAGAGTGTCCCAGAAGCTCTTCAGCTGGGCTGCTGTCAGGCTGACAAGGTGGGGTTTAGGGCAGTGGCATAATCAGATCTAACTATAGTGATAGAGCTCAATGCAGGATTTTAGCTATTTTAATCTGGATGATTTTAATGTGTAATGGTCATTTTAACCCTATGTTTATGTACTTTAATTATTGTGTTTGATAGTCAGTTATATATTGCATTTCAATCTATGTTGTGTCCTGCCTCAAGTCTTGGGGAAAGGCAGGTAAGATGAGGATAAGAACAACAACAACAACAACTGATGGTTTGCAATACCAGAAGTACCCTATATACTTGAGTATAAGTCGACCTCATGTATAAGTTGAGGGCAAGTTTTGGGGCCAAAATTATGGATTTTGATATGACCCATGGATAAGTCGAGGGTAAAACTTAGGGGCATATAGCAAAGAATAAAGCAAAGCAAAACAATGTTGAAGAACTTACAAAATTCCAGCAGACATAGCTCTTTGTGCTCACTCTTAAGGCTGGATGGATGAGGGAATACTGAGAATTAGTGCTTCCAGGATAGATTATACTCTTGCCTTTCAGGGCATAGTTGCTTCTTTTTAAAAAGAGTTAAGATACAATATTTACATTGACCCATGGATAAGTCAACTCAGGTTTTTTGGGTCAGTTTTTTGACCTAAATTTCTAGACTTATACATGAGTATATACAGTATTCTTCTGGTCATTTCCATTTTTTCCATTTTCCAGAATTTTTAGCAGTCCACTGAAGGTCCCAGGGGTGTCCCCCCCCAAAAAAAAAAAGCCTCTGGTCCCACTGCAGTTGCTCATCTCTGTTCTCAGAAAGAAACACACTGTTTGAATTGTGGAACATTTTATGACAAAGCAGAGGTACTGTGGATATAGAAATTCCATATATTGGAAAGAATGTTTGTGTATATTAACTGAAAACTACAGTAGTTCATTCACATACCCAGAATCAGAATACACAAGATGGAATAAAGTAAAATCAAATCAAATCAGATAAACCAAACCTAAAGCTTTTCTGGCACACCACACGCATTTTAACACTATCTGACCCCATCCTCATGAGGCTGCTCTTGATCAGTTCATCACATCCCCCTCTCTGTTTCCCACACTACATTCCAATACTGGTTCATATGGTTATCTGCTTTCTTTGGCTTTATGCAACAGCCTTCCTCCTGTCTTTGTCCACCCTCTACCCTGCGCAAGGACCATAGTTAAAACTAAACATGTCACTGTCTCTGGATTCTCCACTCTAAACATGCATCTGAAGTAGGCTCAAATCTACAAATGTTTGTGCTACCAACTTCTTTCTTTCAGTTAGTTTCAAAAGTGCTACAGGAACCCTTTGTAAAGCAAACTTGTATCGTGAGTCACTTCTTGGATCTAATATTCTTCCAGTGGAAGAAATATTAGCTTTTCCTCCCTCAGATGGGGACCACTTCCCACGGCTGAGCAGGGATTTGAACCATGATTTCCTGGCATCCTAGTCCAACACTCAAATGACTGCACCATGCTGCCTCCTTTTACTGGTGGACATATAAGAAGGACCTCTGATGTGCATTATGGGCAACATTCAGGAAGGTTGTCCTTAAGACAACATGATCCCAAATAATTTAGGGCTTTAGAGGTTAATATCTGTAGTTTGCACAGGACCCAGAAACACGATGACAGCCAGTGTAATTGGTGCAAATATGATATCAAAGGGCCCAAACAGACAGGCCAAAATAAAGCTACTTCAAGCAACGTTCGAGGTATACTGTTTAAATGACACACACATCTTAAGAGGCCAGAAGCTGTGCCAAAGCTACGCTGCAGTCCTTAGGACCGAAGTGTGGCTTTGACGTGGCTTCCGGCCTCTTAGGATGCAGGCATCATTTAAACAGCATACCTCCAAAGTAGCCCGAAGCAGCTTTATTTTGGCCTGTCTGTTTGGGCCCAAATGTTCAGATATTTCTGTCCCCAGCCCCCTACCCCATAACATCCAAGCAACAGGCCCACAGCTGATGTAAAAGCATGAGGTGATGGAAGGGGCTCCTGATCACTGCCACTACTTGTGCTTCTCCAGACAACAATGAATCTGAAAGGACCCTTATTCCTCTCATCTGACCCTTCAGGGAGAATACAAACCTTTAGCTAGACTGATTACTCTTTCCTTCAAAATTCACATAGTGGCTTCAAAGAAGAAATTTTTGGCAGGGTCTTTAGGCTTGGGTAGAAAGAGTTAAGCTTTCCCTCCACACCAGACCAGAGTCACAAAGCTGCTAGTTACATAAGAAAACTGTGCATGTCAATTATAGTCATCATTTCTAATTTGGCACTGATGACACAGTATAAAGAGTTGTTGCTGGAAAAAGAAATGGCCTAAGCCCCATGCAAACATGGATGTGCATTTTGCTGCAGCTGCACTGAGCTCTCGTGAACTCCATCCCAGGCCTTTGCATGTTCTCCCCTTTATCCTATTATTTCAGAATATTTAGGGCTGTAAAAAACTCCAAATACTTAAAATACGAATGGTAATCTGTATTTTTGGCTGATAAAACCTGATAATACTTAGATCCTAGGGTGACAGCATGTTATGTGATCGGTGAATGTGACAACTAGTTTCCCAAACACACATCTTTCCTCTTTGACAGTTATTGCAATGATGCAATTCTACACCTTTATAATTCCTAACATAGGTTCAGATCTGTCACTTCAGGCATGGAAAACCAGTAGCCATCTGTATGTTGTTAGACTTCAGCTCACGTCAGCCCCAACCACATGGCTTGTGCACACATTACTACAGACATATTTAGACCACATTCAAATCTGCACCAAGTCTGATTCCACCTGAACATTAGGAGGAACTTCCTGACAGTAAGGGCTGTTCAGCAGTGGAACAAACTCCCTCAGAGTGTAGTGAAGTCTTCTTCCTTGTAGGTCTTTAAACAGAGGCTGGATGGCCATCTGTTGGGGATGCTTTGATTGAGAGTTCCTGCATGGCAGAATGGGGTTGGACTGGATGGCCCTTGTGGTCTCTTCCAACTCTACGATTCTATGATTCTATGATCATCTTTTTATTTTGGGTAAAATAAGATTGATTGTGGTGGCTTTGTAATTAAGACTCCAGTTCTGACAATTGGAAGATTGGCAGTTCTTGCTGCATGATGGAGTGTGCTCCCATCACTAGTCGTCCCATCACTAGTCCGAGTTTCTGTCAACTTAGCAGTTCGAAAGCATCCAAATTAAAGTAGATAAATAGGTACCACTTTGGTGGGAAGGTAAACAGCATTTGGTGCAGTCATGCTGGCCACACGACCACTAGAGTTGTCTTCGGACAACGCTGGTTCTTTGGCTTAGCAACGGAGATGAGCACTGCCCCCCTACAGTCAGATACGACTAGACAATCATGTCAAGGAACTACCTTTACCTTTATGACTGAAACAGAATTTCTTATATATTGCAGGACGCTTCAGATAATGACCCCAGAATGCAAACCTGGAGCTAAGGAGATAAAGATATGAAGGCAAAGTGCATTCCTGGCTCTCAACATCTGAAGGAGAATGTACCCTTCCTGAAAGCTCCTCTTCCTTTTGTTCTCTTTTCACCCTGCATCAGCATCTTGCACCCAAAGCTAAAAAAAGAAACAGATCAAAGGTGAGGCCTTGAGACTCATTTGGTTTAAGTTGTGCAGCCAGCCATGGGGATAACTTGATAAAACATCCCACAATGCATTGTTCCCTGGTTAATACGTTCACCGACTACATTATGTACAGTACTTGATTAACCATTGTTTCACACTGATGAAGTAGCCTGTTTCCTTCATGATTCAGATCCTCTTCATAATTCTCTCCCCCCCTCCCCCTGGCCCCATAAATCGTTTCTTTTCACTATACAGCTATAATTACTCCTTTCTGTGGAGTGCATAACCTAAAACCTATATGCATTGAGTGCCAAGGGTTTGGAACCAGATTAAGCGGAACACTTACCTTCAGAGCCATTATTTCCATCATTAGAATGCAGTTTATTCCTCTAGAGAACATTAACATTTGAAAATGTGTCAACTTGGGTATGAAATTTATCATGAATTTGGACCACCTGCCAACTCATTAAAATACAACATTCTGATTTCCTGTTCACAAGTATTAATCTAACATTTGACACTGCTAGCTCTTGCTCTTTTCCTTTTTCTCTTTTGTTTGCCTATCTCTGCCTGTCTACCTATCTATATCTGATCTATGCTCTTGCAAACACACACACACAAAGTTGTTTAAGATCAGTTGATGAAAAATCATGTGTGAAAGCCTAAGGAATTGTATTTGGATCTGGAAAGAAGCTAATTGATGAGGGATTCAGAAGAAGTCACGTTTAAATGTATCCAAAGCTGTTGACGGATAGCTTGTTTGTGCAAAAATAAATAAAATAAAATTGTAAAAAAATCAAATAAAATCTGAAAGGCTGTTCCAGTGCTTTACTCATTAATCCTTGTCCTAGAGATAATCGTGAGTTGTTTTGGACATCATTACTAATCCAATGTAAGACATTTCCTACAAAGCAGTGGAGGGAAAAGGCCATGGATAGAGAAAGGGGGAATCTACCTTTCCTCACCCCACAGTTCACTGCCTCCATCATAAAGAATGCATTCTCTTAACAAAGGGTGAGCAAATACTCCCAATGTATTCTGCAATGCAAGCATGGTAATCTTGGTCGGTGTTGATGACAGGATTGTTCTGATAGAAGAAAAACACAGGCTCAGACGCTGATCTTTTATTTTCCTGGCTTTTTTCTTCTGTATTTATTTAAAGGTGTAAGGGAACACCTCAATAATTAATAACTATTTGATTAATTGCAACCTCACTGCATATTAAATATAGGTGACTTCCAAGGGGGAAACACCTGTCTCCTTTCTATTGCCATTTAGAGACTGTGTTTCTCATATCATCTACAAGTAATTCTCTCTCACACACATTCTTCAGTTTTTCACTTGCTTGATGGAAGCTTTGAAATGTAGAGGCAGTATAGACAGGCACTTTGTGTTGGCCTGACTGCATGCTAGGGCTGAACTAGGGCGGAACAGGTACAGAGAGGGAGGTCGGAGGATGGAGAGGCAGGCAGGGGAAGATGTGAGGCAGGATGGAGAGGGAGGACAGAGGATGGAGAGGCAGGCTGGGGAAGACGGAGGAGAGGCAAGGGACGGGAGAAGGCAGTGGGAGAGGCCAGGGATGGAGAGGTAAGGGACGGAGGCTGGTGACAGGAGAAGGCCAGAGCCCTTGCAGCTGTCCCCCCCCCCCTCGCTCACAGGGATCAGCAGATTCAAATAATCTGGTTCCCACTTGGGCTGAATTGATTTATTTGATTCAGCCCAGAAGGAGCGGAAAAAAACTAGTGACTTTTTGACGCTGGTTAAATGGATGAAAAGCATGGCCCTTCTTTCCGAATTGGTTCCAAATCAATTCTCAAGTGGGAAACATGGTGGTTTAAACCGGATCGTGGTTTTGTACGATTCAGTTTAAACTACAGTGGGAATGAGCCCACAGTTTACTTACTGATCACAGGTAGAATGAGTTATGAGCACAGAAATCTCTTATCTGTTTGGGAATGTTTTCAGAATTTTGAGATTCATGCTAGTTTTTCTAGCCATTCCCTTCTTCAAGGCTGAGGAGGAAGTGGAAGAGGCATTAGAAACCTGGACATCACTTTTGTGGTTTGTAAATTATGTTGATGAATTTATTTCATGGACAGTTTTGTGTGGTCTTTCCTTTGTTGGGCTTATTTATTTATCCAAAAACTGACTTTTTGAGTACATTTTCTAGAATCTACCAACCAAAGTGTGGCCAGTGAACATGGTGGTTGGGGTGGGGAGTGTTCCTAGGAGTTGTACTCCAAAAAGGCCACTTTCCCAAGTTACAGTGGGCCCTTGGTATACACTGGGGTTTGGTTACAGGACCTCACATAGAATCATAGAATCATAGAATAGTAGAGTTGGAAGAAACCACAAGGGCCATCCAGTCCAACCCTCTGCCATGCAGGAAATCACAATCAAAGCATCCCCGACAGATGACCATCCAGCCTCTGCTTGAAGACCTCCAAGGAAGGAGACTCCACTACACTTGAGCAGCAGAAAACAAGCTTGCTCCCTCCTCAATATGATATCCTTTCAAATATTTAAACAGGGCTATCATATCACCTCTTAACCTTCTCTTCTCCAGGCTAAACATCCCCAGCTCCCTAAGTCGTTCCAGTCAGAGGGCATGGTTTCCAGACCTGGATACCAAAATCTGTGGATGCTCATGTGCTTACTACAATAGTATAGTAAAAATGGTAACCTTATATAAAATGGCAGAAATAAGGCTTCCTTTTTGGATTTTTTAAACAACATTTTCAAGCCATGGATGTTTGAATCTGTGGATATGGAGGGCCAACTGTATATTTATCTATTTATGTCTGTACAGAAGAAACGACAGAAAACATCTCTCAGGAGGTGATGAGGCAGCATGTTGATTGTGAAATGCTGGAATAGACAAAGTGTGGTAAATGGAATAATTGAGAAGGACTTGGCAGAAGAGAAGGCCCAGATCACTCAGCACACTATATCTTTGCTGATGAGCTCTGCTGGCTAAACACCAGAAGAGAAGAGGAAGTCAAACAGAAGAATCCCACCAGAGTGTCTGGAGGGGGTCTTGTGACTTTATATTCCTTTCATTGCAAGCAGCTCAATTGAGGCTGGAAAATGTCCTCGGCTCAAGAGAATGTTGTAGCGTAATGTGATAGCAAACACAGCAAAGGTTATCAGTGATATTATCAAATCTATTTGCTGGACAAAGGGTCTTACTGTATAGCTAATTAAAACTTATTTCTGGAGCTTCTCCCCCACCCTTTTCTTTGCCCATTCCTATTTCGTGACTATTCAGAACCTGGCTGCAAAGCACTGGAGCGGAAACTTGGCTCTTGATATTTTAAGACAAGCTCCTTCCAAAACCTCTTATCAAAAGCCTGTTTTCCAGGCTGCATGAAAGCCTGCTGATGAAGCCATTTGCAGACAATTGCTGCCTGCCCATAAGGTCAGTTGCAAGGGAGAAAGCAAAGGAGATATTCTATTCCTGTGCCTCGTATTTGCAGAAGTGGAAGTTTTTCAATGTTGTCTATTTGCTCCATATCTGGACCCCAGAACAATTCAGTCTGCTCTTTACTTGAACTTTACAGACTTTATTCTCAAATATGATAGGGGTTTGTGGACCAGAATAGATGCTGTATGCATAGCCATGTAAAATAGCTTAAGAACATCATCAAATAGGATTCACAGTCTACCAGCTGTTACTGACTGGAGTTTTTGAACATTAGAAATTTGGATTCTATTCAAGAGTCTAGGAATCAGTGAGGTATTGTCAGATTATGTGGCATGTCATCATCGTCATCATCATCATCATCATCATCATCATCATTGTTGCTGTTGCTGTTATTGTTGCTACTCTTACTCTTACTATTATTGTTGTTGTTATTTTATTGGAGCAAGCTTGTTTTCTGCTGCTCTAATGACTAGGACATGGAACAATGGATGCAAGCTACAGGAAAAGAGATTCCACCTTAACATTAGCAAGAACTTTCTGACAGTAAGAGCTGTTTGACAGCGGAACACAGTCCCTCAGAACATGGTGGTGTCTCCTTCTTTGGAGGTTTTTAAACAGAGGCTGGATGGACATCTGTCAGGGTGCTTTGATTCTGTGTTCCTGCATGGCAGGGGGTTGGACTGGATGACCCTTGCATTCTCTTCCAACTCTATGATTCTATGATTTCTTCTGTGGCAAGTCACTATTTTCTTAAGTTACCTTAGATGAGATTACAATCACATATTTACAAAAAAAACAACTCTGCTGGGAATGTACCACATTATTTTATAGCTCACAAATTCCTATATTCCTTAATAAAATATCTGAATCACTGGCAGTGCAAAACCCCAGCCAGTAAACTCAGTGGACTGTGAAGCTGAGATTTCTACCACCACTACTACTAATATCTTGCCCTTTATCCAAGAAGCTTGAAACCCCATCATTCACAGTTCCCTTCCATTTTCTTCTTACTACAAATTTGTGAGATAGTTTAATCAGAGAATAATTGGCCCCAGGTCATGTAGCAAGTTTCTTGGCAAAGTGACACTTCCCTCATATATTTTAGCAGGAAAAAAATCCTCTCAAATATTTGGAAATGTTTAGTAATTATTCAAGATTAAACATTATGGATCTTTACTTTTCTGTCTGACCACCTCTGTAAATTTCCATTTATTTGAGGATCACCTTGTGAGCCACCTGTGGCTATAAATAAGTGGACTTCAGTAACTTTGAAGCAGATGGTATAACATGTGATCAGATCTGCCTTGCCCTTTTATATTTTAATAATAATTAATAATTTGTTTTATTTATATACCGCTATTCCAAAGATCATAGCGGTGAATAGCAAGTAAGCTAATTAGCAAGTAAGCTAATTTGCCCCCAACAGTCTGGGTCTTCATTTTAGCGACCTCGGAAGGATGCAAGCCTGAGTCGAGCTTGGGCCCTTTTGCTGGTCTTGAACTCGCAACCTTGTGGTTTTGAGTGAATGGCTGCAGTACAGGCATTTAACCACTGCGCCACCAGGGCTCCATGTTTGCTCCTTTATGTTTGCATCTGAAATAAAATTCACTGATTGCATAGGACAGCAACTTTATAGGGAAAGTGGTTGACACAACATAACATGGACGCCTCATCATGCAAATACCAATTATTTTTCCAACTTAGGAGGTGATGGCAAAAGAGGTATCAATAACCTTGTCCAACAGAAGTGTGAAAAACATGATGGTCAATAGGCAACCTAAAAGGATATACAGGGCAAGTCTCCTTTCTCCTCTGTCTGAAAGACTAGCCCATGAGCCAAAGAAACCTGTCACTAGATTTTCTGAATCTTCACTGAGGTGCCGATCTTTGAACAATCAATCAATAGCTGATATCCTCAGTTTCTGTCTAAAATGCAAAAGAAGGAAACACCAGTCTGCTGCTAATTCCTTGAATTCAGGTAATAGCTCAATGTGAGGGGGTCAGCAAGAGAAGACCAAAGGAAAAGAACTTCAAAAGCTATAATGATGAGGAACACTTCAACATTATGATTGAGGCTCCCCCCTCCATGAGCTCCTCTATTCTCCTTTCTTCCTTGGGTCTGGAAACAACATGTGAAGTTACTTAATACCTACTCTACAGTATTCTGGCAGAATCAAACAAGTCAAGAGTGGAATTTCCTTTCATTTATCATTCTGGGTTATAACGATTAGGGCTGACCAGTGTATGGAATCCTTCCCATGGCCCAGTGTTGTGAATTCATTGGAAACAAGCTCCAGGAGTTTTTCCGGCCAAGAGTTTTAGAAAGTTGGAATCCCTTGAAAGAGCAAAACAACAACAAATAATGATAGAAGGGATAACCTTTTGGTGAGAGTCACATTCCAGGACTGTGGTGGTCAGTCCAGTCCTGAACTGAACTTGTCCTAAGCTCTAAAATAAATTTTAGATTGCAGTGACCATTTCAAATGTATTTGATTTCAGTGATGCTTACAGAGATGTTTCTAAGCAGCTCAAAAGTTGCTTTCATTGTCGATCCTATTCACAGCAACACACCCAACATCTGCCAACATTGTAGCCCCACTCTTCCTTCAGTAAAAGATAGATCAACATGTCTTCCTTTGGCCCACAGCTCTCAAGTGTCCCAACTAGGGTGAAAGTAACATCAGACTAGATAAAATGAGACTTGAAAGCACAGTTGTATATCAAAATTAAAATTTTACAGGTGTGTGTGGTCCCCCCCCCCAAAGAGGGGGTGGTTTCCCACACTTCCCTTTTATTTGGAAGAGATAAATTAGGACCTTTACAGAGAGGCCAAAAAAAAAAAAAAATCTGCTTTGGGTCACTTTGGAGGTATGCTGTTTAAATGATGCATGCGTCCCAAGAGTCCAGAAACCACGCCAAAGCCACGCTCTAGTCCTTAGGAGCTTTGGTGTGGCTTCTGGACTCTTAGGACACATGCATCATTTAAACAGCATACCTCCAAAGTGACCCAAAGCAGCTTTATTTTGGCCTCTCTGTATGGGGCCTTAGTTCACTCAGTATGAACAGAGCAAAAAGGTAACAAGGACTGTCATCCTATGAGTGACTTATGCAGGAATACATCCATCTTACTTCTGTATAAGTCAAGTTTTTGATCAATGCAGAAGTTGTAATTCTCTACTGACCTTATGCAATGACCAGACTCCCTGCCAAAGTCCACATTTTACCTGTAGAGGAGCCCTCTCAACAAATTCATTTACTACCCAGTGGAAATTGTGTGGTGGTGGAAGCAGCAGAGAAGCACCCAGTTATGCTTGTATAAGTAGACACACAGCACTGATGTCATCCTCTGGAATTCCTGAAAGACCCCCTGGATGTTGCAGAGGATCTCTCATCGCTATGGATCCAGCTGTAGGAAGTGACTGTAGCTTCTCTGCCACCCCTTGTTCTTCACAAGTCAAAAAATTACCATGTTTGAGGAGGACTGGAGCAATTAATGGAGGACTTCTAGAACATGGCCGCATAGCCTGAAAAACCCACAAAAAACTATGGATGCCGGCCATGAAAGCCTTTGACTTCAAATTAAATTGAGGGTTTGGAAGGTGAGGGAAGAGCTGTGGCATGGTTCCACCTGAGTAAAAGCTCTACAATCTTGACCTTTGTTGGCAGCCTGTTGCATTCCAGTATTTGCTGCTTTGCCCTCCCAAAGACCTGATTTGTGGCCCATTTGGGAGAAATAAAAATTCAGTTGGCAAGCTAACCTGTCCAGCATGTTTAGTGGCAAAGTGCAATTGGGGCTTTTAAGGTGTAATGTATCCTGAGTCAAAAGTCTTGAATCTTGCCAGATCACATTGTTATATTGTTTCCTGTTGAGCATTGTTGATTAGTGATTAATTGCTTGTTAATTACCTCTTTACATAACCAGGTTCTGTTCCCTTCAAGGGGTGAGTAGGTTAATTATTGGTTACTACACATTCTTTTATAAAAATTCCCTTAGAGCTTTAGAACAGGAAATTGATGTAGGAGCCTGATGAGTGGGTTCTATATCTGGGGTTCATGGATGATTTTTTTAAACAAACAAATAAATATGTTAAAGTGAAGAATTAAAAAATAAACAAAAACCAGTGTATTATAACATGTATTGTTTTGCCCATAGAAGGAATTCTCAACATTTTCAATAGAGCCTGGATTCTTTTAGAAAGCCATGCCAATAAAACAGGTATCAAGCCAGTGTAAATTTGTACTGTAGATGCCGTCTTGAAAAGCTACATTACTTTATCACACCTGCTAGGGAACAGCCAGTGTGCTTTTCTACCCACTGTCATTTGTCTCAGTTGCCTGGTGAGCAGCACAAAGGCCTAAAATCAAAGCGCAAGTACAAAGAAACCTTCTATTTTAAAAGGGAGAGAGGAAACCTGGAGTGTGGGAATATAAAATCAAATGGGTCATGAAGTCATGTTTAGCAGAAGTGGATGACCCCAGTGGCAGGGCTAGAAAGAAAACAAACCCTCCCACATATCCTTAGAAATTTGTGTAGTACAAGAGAACTTAATTTTTGATCTTTAATTGTAGTTGTTAGGTGCCAGTCATTTGCAGACTTCCTGCGATTTTTTGACATAATTACAAACTCAAAGGGAGTTGTGCAAAGTGAAACCATAATTGATGTGTGTGTATATGTGTATGGTAGGGGAGTTAATATGGATACAATCATTCTTAAAACAGAAAATCAGAAAGAAAATATCAAGAAGGACCAGAAAACAAGCAGCAAGAACCACCACACCCCATTATGCCACACAATATGGTATGGTGTTGATTTGTGTGGTATCAGAAAGTGGGATCTGAGTTCCTTGTTGTGTATTGTGTGCCTTCAAGTGGTTTCTGACTTATGGCAACCCAGAGGTGAACTGTCACCGACTTTTCTTGACAAGATGTGTTCAGAGAGAGTTTCATCTCTTCCCATGGGGTATGGGAAGGGAAAATTTCTGCAGAGTCAGAGGTGAGAATGCACCTGTCAAGTTCCCTCAGTAACTTCCTACATGGGCAGTAGAGATGGATAGCTCCGTGCCACCCATCTTTGCCCTGTGTCTCTACTCCAGCATCCCCATGCTGCAGCACAGATGCACTTAAAAAAAAAAAGAGCTGCCTAGAGCGGCTTCTTTTTTGTGACACTGGAAGCATGAAGGAGCGCTGCCATGATGCCACTTCCTGCTAGCGACTTCTGGTTGCTGTATGGCAGTGGTGGCATCATAGTGGCCTGTGTATGGCTGGGAGGCCGCCACGATGCCGGCATCCATACGTACTAAGGTTTGGGAGCATGGAGTTGTTGCATGTTCCCGTTCCCGAACCCTAGTATCCGTGACGCCACACTGCTTTTGGCCTGTGTATACCTGGCTGTATTCACACAATGAAAATAATCCAGGATGAATTCAGGATGAATCTTTGCTGTTCACACACATTCCAAATTCACTCAATTATGTTGGGGGGGGGGGGGGGGAGGACAGCAAAAAACCTCACTTTCCCTGGGATAATCAATATCAGGCTTTCCCCCAATTTTTTACAAAAGAGTAACATTGTTGGCTGTGTGAACAATGATGCAAACATACCCAAATACACTTGGAATAAACCTCTCCATGCCTTTAACTGGTTTTGAATGCATTCGCATCATTGACATCCCACATGGTTGAAGAATCGCTGCCCCTTTCCCAGTGGAATAGCCACTGCTGGGGAGAAAAGAGGAAAGAGAGAGGAAAAGGGAGGAGAGAAAAGGGGATGCCAACTCTGTCTGGTTGAGGGGTGCTGGAGGGTGCAGGGACAAGGAAAGGGTGCCTGTACATGTCAGCAACCAAACTTGCAGAGATGCAAAGTGATGTGGTTCTACTCAGCAAAAACAGGAGGGATACCCTAGATCACCCCCTTTCCTCAGAAGCTATGGATTCAATTATAGGAGCTCTCTCCACATGGCTCCATCTGACAGTGCTCCTGAAACACTAGAAGAGGTCTATGATCTGCAACAGAAAGGCTTGGGACATATTTTTTTTACACTTCGGCTTTGGGCGATTAAGTTTATTAATGGCTGTCATGTGTGTTCTCATTATCACAATGTAGGTTGGACCATTAGATTTTTATGCCTGGTCTGTTTAATTTTCATTATGCCCCTGAACACATATAATTATAAGCTTTTTAAAATCTCATTTTTGGGTAGGACTCTGGAAGAGTGACAGGCATAATGACAGGAGGCAATTTTCACTTTAAAACGTTCATACGTTTTGCATTCCTGAAGCTGGTGGAGGTCACATTTGTTGGTCCCTGCAATGTGTAATTTCACATAAACTATGACTCCATGGAGACAGGACAATGATCTCTGTTTTTAACAGCAGTGGGTGGATGAGTCTATTTTGGTCTCTATCAGTTTCTAACTATGCTGCCAAGAGAGTGAAATAGATAGGAGAAAAATCTTCTTCCTTCCCTCCATCCCCAATTACTCAAAGTAGGGGCAGGTCCTACCATTAGGACTTTCTGTTACATTCTCTCAATAGTATTTTTTTTAATGTAGTGGAAATCTTTCTAGACTCCCCCTACCCCCAAAATCAGGAGAAATGGCTATTTTCCATGCTCTGGATTATGCAGGAAACATAAGGCATCTTTCAGCACTCACCAACATAGTAGTCTCCAAAGGTGTTGGACTACAGCTCCCATAATTTGCAGCCAGTTTCTGACATCCTTGGAAGATATTAGTTTGAGGAAAGTTCCCATAACTGAAATCTGTTTCCCACCTACTCTGCTGAAGAGTTTGAAATGTGATTTAATCATATAGGCATCCCTGAGGAATATTTTAAGCCAGATATCTTTTTGTGGACTGTGCTTCTGAGTCTTGCTGATTTTAGGGAAGTGGTGGTGGTGGAGAATCCTTTCTAACTCAGAGACCAAATTCCAACTTTAGCAATGTCTGGGGGTCACATTCCATCAGTGAGAAGGTCTAGGACTCATGGGAGAGCCATGTCCAAAAGGGAAGGATCCAATGTAATTTTTCCCAATTTGGCCCACTGCAACAAACATAGGACATTATCACACAAGCCCTTTTCTTCCTGCAATTGCTCTAATTAAGGAAAATGCAAACATACCATCTTGGGAGAAGCCATTATTGGATGGCTTTGCAATTGGATATCTGGGGCTGTCATCACATTTGCACTCTTTTCTGGTCTATGACTAATAATAATAATAATAATAATAATAATAATTTTTTTTTATTTATATACCGCCTTTACAGAGATCAAGGCGATTTCACAACACAACACATATAACAATAAAAACCATTAAAAACATCATTATGCACTATCCAGCCTTTCATTTCATTTCATTTTTTTACATTTTAAGATGCAATTCTGCAGTTCTGGTAATTTAAGTTTTAAAAATAAAAACAAAAACAAAAAAAAGCACAAATCAAGCTGCTTGGGAATAGCTAGTGGGAAGAGGGGACGGGGGAGAGGAGGGGACACTGATACCGCATGACTGCCAATTGTGCAACTCCCCCGGCAGTGATATTTTGCATATGAGGAGTCCTGGGACTGCTGCACAACTGAGAGTGATTCCTCCATCAATGAAAAAGGATGCTCTAACCACAGTTGGTATGCACAACAGCTATGGATCCAAGGCAATGGAGTTTATCACACGGGAGGGAAGTGCACAAATCCCAGGGTTAAATCTGGGAATATCCTGCAAAAGCAGGATTGTTTTCAGATGACACCCCCCAATGTTGCCATTATCCCGCATTTAACCCGTTAATTAAAGTGTGGGATTTGGCCACTTTTGGCCACTTTTTATTTTTAGGAAAATCCTGAAAGTAAAAAGCAGCACATTTTGCCTGCTATATTTTGGGTTAAATGTGGGATAATGGCAATGTTGAGGATGTCATCTGAAAACAATCTTGCTTTTGTGGGCTATTCACAGATTTAATTCCTGTTGATCCATGGGTTCTGGGTGCTTTGCCTCCCATGTGATAAACTCCATAGGCATGTTATAAGTGTCACCAAAGTTGCTATTTTACTGCTATAATCACAGTTTAAAAGTTGTGTGTGATAATCTCCATACAAACCTTTCTTAGGCTGCAAATGAGAACTTCTGTGCCATGCAAATCTTGACAGTCTACAAAATGAGTGCCTCTGGGATACAAAACTTTATCGGACAGAAAACAGGAGCTCCTGTGGCACATAAACAGTCCTCAGTTGATAAACAAGTGCTACTGTGGCTTCAAAATGTGACCAGTCTGTTTTAGACAAAATCTTGCCAGTCTGTAAACCGGAGGTCTTGTTTCATGCCAGATTTTCCAAAGTTGCAAACCAGAGTTCATTTCATCTCATTTCTTCTCAAATGATTCTAAATTTCCCCAAACAATCCTCTTGTTTCTGATTGGAGAAAAATTCAGAACCTTTGAGTCTTTGAAAGATCCACCACCTGAATTAGGCCCATAGGCTAGAGCAGAAGTTTCCTGTGCTTCATGGAACCCTTAAGACTCTGCTAGTCAAAAAGGTTGGGAACTCCTGGGCTATAGGTTTTCTTTCCTTGCTTTGTGAGAACCATATACAGTAGTTTTCTTACAGAGCTGGAAAAAAACCAAGGTGTCTACCACCTGCTCACATTGTTGAACATAACTTCTCACCTGTGCAAGCAATGAGGTCACAGAATCAGGCAAAGCAAGTTAGGTATTTGGGTATGTGCCAATATCTTTCAGGGAAGGTAGAAATCCCTTTGCACCTCTCCTGTGCCTTCAGTCTTATTAAACAATATGAACTGTGGGGAGAAGGTGTGTGAATGTGCTATATTTGCCGAGGAGTGAGCAAGCGGGGCTTGGCAAAACAGACTGTGCACTTTCAGGAGGGTGTGTAAATCCTCTGATGACACAACTGCAAACAGAGTAGTACTCTACCAGTGAGAAAGACTCTACCATAGATGACAAATAAACAGACTTTGGGGAACATATAGCATATGAAAAAGAACAGAAGGAATGAAAGGAAGAGGAAGAAAAAGAAGGAGGAGGAGGAGAATATTTCACTAATGCAAAAATTAAAGTCTGCCCAGAATGGCATATATGAAAGCCAGTAGAGAATCTGAAGGTCAACAGATGGACTTAAGAGTAGCCTCCCATCACATTTCCTTCTCATGTACATGTGAATTTCCAAATGAATATTTATTTTTATGAGTCCTAGCCATGAAAAGTCCATGTCAGTATTCACTTCTGATTTTATTCTGTGGTTTAGTGACAAATGGGAGTGTTTCATTTTTAAATAATCTTGATGTTTGAACTAGTGCTAGCAATGTTCTTTTTTTCTTTAATGCATTAATAAAAGTTAACATAATGCCAGAGTGCTTCCATGTGAGATCTTTAAGCAGAACTACTACATTCTTGGATATTTTTCTTTTTATTATTTTGTCCATCCTTTCACTAATGTTTAATAAGCTGTGATCTCACTAACGTAAATATTTCACAAACTCAAGGGCAGCCTTTCAGCACTGGATCGGGGCTGCAGCAACTACATGCCGCATCCCTGATCTGGTCTTTCTGCACCACAAAAAGGAGCCACAAAAAGAGCTCCTTTTTGTGCTGCAAAAAGGGCACCATAGCCATGGCTTTTTGGCACTCCTTTGGAACTGCATCATCTGGACACAGCACCAGAGGAGATTGTCATGACGCCGCCCATCTGTTGAGGCTGTAAGAACACGCTTTCCACCATTTTAGTGCTATTATTCCACTTTAACTGCTATGGCAACATCTGATGAAATCGTGGGATTTGCAGTTTAGGGAAGGCCATTTAGACTTCCCAGCCAGAGAGCTCTTGGGCCCCATTAAACTACAAACCTCAGAATTCTACAGGATGTTGCCATGGAATAAGTTAAAGTGAAATAATAGCACTATAAGAGTGCAGTGTGATAAGTCAGCCACCTCAGACTTAAGATCCAAATGTTTTCTATCTGTTCTCATTAAAACATTCCACAATACTGCTTGAAAAATCTTCACCAAAAAGATGTCATATGAGAGTCTCACATATAGATGGGATAGGGACAGGATCACTCCCCCATCCTTATCCCGTTCATGACAGCGATCGTGCAAAAGCCTTTCATAACATAGCACTGATCCTGTTATTATCCTGTCATTGAAGCGGCATTGCATTAATGCGAACTCCTATTAATGCAAAATGTTTGGCAATGCCACTTCAATAATGGGACAATGATGGGACAATGACAACATCAGTGTGACATCATATAAAAGTCTTTTGCTCCATTGCTGTCACTCACACTTTACAGACAAGATAATATCTGGATAAGCACATCTTCTGATCACTATGGGAAGGATGTGACAGGGATGGGGCACTGATGTCCTGTCCCCTGTGTGATAATCTCCATAGCCTAGCCAATGTGATTTTGAGACTCACATGTTTCACCTCTTTATGGATCTGTGAGGAAGAGATTACAGACATTAACACACAATTTTGATTGATATTTCTAAATTCTAATTGTTATTTGCTGAAACTTATAAAGTTTGTCATGGCCTTATTTCAAATAAACCATAGTTAAGATCAGCCACAGTTGTGGAGTACTGACAATATGAAAAGCTACGGTTAATAATGAGTGGAATTGAAAATCTGAGGCTTGGCCACAATCATTTCAAATTTTTATATTGTACTAATTGTTTTTAGATGGGATATGGTTTTATATTGTGATTTTAAATAATTGTTATTAGTATTATTGTGTTTGTATAGTTTTGTTGTAATCCCGCCTTGATCCGTTGGGAGAGGCGGGACAATATAAATAAAACCTATTATTATTATTATTATTATTATTATTATTATTATTATTATTTCAGTCACTGTAAAACAATGATGAGAATCATGTGGACCACTAGATGCTATTGAGTAGCCTAACTCCCAGCATCTCTCACCCTTGTCACCTGGCTCAGGCTGATGGGATTTATAGTCCAGCAGCATTGGAAGTGTGACATGATGCTCACCCCTGGTCTAAGAAATCGATAACCTAACCAGGGAAGTTTGTAGGAGGGAAAGTTTTGTTCAAGTCATTTCTACCCAACATTTTCCATAATGCTGGGAAGAATCTTGCTTTTATAAATTTGTGATTTAAGTATTAGAATGATATATTTAATTTATTTTTATGTGTCGTTATATTTGGATATAACATGGTAATAAAAAGGAAGAACAAAAACAAAAACTATGGTATAGCACCCTGTATGGAAAGGTCAGAGGTTCAGTGCCTGGATTCTTGAGTAGACAGATAAGCAGAGAAGCAAGGCTATACCCGACCTCTGTCAGAGACCCTGGGGAACTGCAGCCATTAATCATTCTTTAGAACCTGGAGAGCTCCCACAGACATGGTTAGGAAAGATGGACTTTTCAGTTAATTTCATTAGTTTAAAAGTTCAGTTCTGCTTGTTTAGCATTGTCTGGCACACAGTTTAGAGGATGCAGTAATATTGCAGAACCGCCCACAGAAAAGACAGTGTAGGATGCCCACACAGTGCTCTGAAAAAATGAAATCTGTTTTGGAAGTCACACATACTAATTTTTAAATATACAACCCAAGTAAAGCAAGGTTTTGTGTCATGTAGCCAGATTGCCACAGAGGTAAGGTTGATGGAAAAGATATTGGCTAGTATCTACATTAGTTGCTTAGTTAAGTAGCTACTAAGTTAACTTAGGCCCGTTACAGACGGGCTAAAAAGTACGCGCAGAGCGTGTACTAAGGTTAAGACGGGGTGGTGCTTCCGCACCGCCCTAACTCTAGTGCGCGCTCTGCGTGCACAAAATGGTGGCGGCCGTTCCACACAGCTGCCGCCATCGATATGTGATGACCAAACGAGGCGCGCGGTTGTGACGTATTAGGGTTGCGGCAGGGCGCCTAGGGCGCCCTTTCTGTGACCCCGGAAGGAGCTCAATTTCAGAGCTCCTTCCTGGTTTGGTCCGCTGGGCGCAGCTTTCAGACGGCTGCGCCCAGCAGACCAAAGGAGAAAGGGGCCAAACGGCCCCTTTCTCCTTCTTCCCGCCGCCGCTGAGGCCCTGATCCGGCTGGGAAAGGTGTGCCTACAGGCCGCTCCAAAGGGGTGGTCTGTAATGCACCTTAGTTAATATAGTGGTCCCTCAGTATCACCTGGGGTATGGTTCCAGGAGAGCCTGTGGATATCAAAATCGGTGGATGCTGAAGTCCCATTAAATACAATGGTATACTGAAATTGTGTCTCTTATATAAAATGGCAAAACCAAAGTTTGCCTTTCGTAATTCATATATTTTTTTGAATATTTTCAAACCATGGATGCTTGAATCTGTGGATAAAAAAAATCTGTGGATATGGAGGGCTGACTGTATATTTAACTCAGCAACCTCTCCTGGTCTGATCCCACCCACCCCGAACCATTCAGCCATGCTCCAATGACCAGTATAATGGCTCTACTTTCCCCATGTAGCTGATTCCCAGTAAAGTAGGTTTGGGTTAGGACTTTCAATTGTGGTAATAGTGCCACAATTGTGACTAAGCAGCAACCATGCATAAAGAATTGTTGCTGTTGTTGTTTTGTTGTGTTACTTCATATTGTTTCCCATTTATGGTGACCGTAAGGTGACCTATCACAGGGCTTTCTTGGCAGGATTTGTTTAGAAGGGGTTTGCCTTTGCCTTCCTCTGAGGCTGAGAGAATGTGACTTGTCCAAAGTCAGCTAGTAGTTTTCCGTGACTGAGCGGGGATTTGAACCCTGGTCTCCAGAATCCTAGTTCAACACTCAAACCACTACACACCACTGGAATAATTATAGATGGTTAAATCTTAGAAGCTGTTCTGTATTCACAAACAGTTTAAGTACACTTAACTTAGTACAGTATACTTAACTAAATAGCTGATTTAGAATACTGGCCTGTATTTGCATTAGCACAATTTTATGAAGTCTACTGTCAATTTCAGTGCTTGTCTTGCACTATATCTGGCGTGATGTTTGCCAGGACAAAACCTTTTCGAGAGAGAGAGAGAGAGAGAGAGAGAGGGAAAAAAAAAAGTCACCAGCACCTTACAAGTTTTGCTAACTCTGAAACCAGAAATTATAGGATGACTCCATCTCTGCCAGTCCTTCCAACTTTGGTCATAAGTGTATGTGTATGTGTGGTTCCCATGTCAGTCTCTCTCTCACATCTCTCAGAACATACATCTTTCCTGAGAGATGATGCCTGTGACAAAACTGCTAATAGATGGCACAATACAGCTGACAATGACTCTATAGTTAAGAGCTTTTTTTTAAAAAAATATATTTTTGATATTAAAAATCAGGAAGATTTGCCAAAGTTAGCACTATGGGGGAGGACAGAGCAGTAATATCTCCTCCATTTTTGATTCGAGGTGTTTATAATCGATAGGGCTGGCCCTAGCATAAGGTGAAGGGAAGGAGTTACTTTGGGGAGGAGGCAGATCTTGAGAGATGGCAGCAAGGAGTTGGAGGAGAAAGAGCCCTGCCTTATGCAGATAGCTCCAAAGCTAGCCCATTACTGTTGGCTGTGGTGGAAGGAAGCTGTCTTGTTGCTGATGCTTTCATGCATGGAATGGAAGGGGGCACCATCTTGTTCTTTGCCACAGGCTGGAACTAAAGCAGTATAAATGTACAGTGATCCCTCCGCATTTGCTGGGGTTAGGGGTGAAGGACCCTTGTGAATGCAGAAAAACCACAAATAAAAAAAAATACTATTCTTTTTACCTGAGAGAACACCTCTCTAGGAATCTCCAGGTCCTCCAGTGTAACTTATGGTCAACATATGCCAGAAGAATCATGCAAATGCCTAGAGAATTGTTTACTTCAGGAATTTCTAGATTCTCGAACACAGCTTTATGGTCAACTTTTGGCAGAGTTGCGCTGTAGGACCTAGAGATTCCTAGAGAGAACATATAAATCAAAACTGCAAATAAAGAAAAAATCTGCCAAAGTCAAAGCCGTGAATGTGGAGAGCCAAATGTAACTGAAAAGAATTAATAGCAGTCATAAAACATAATGTGTTCTTTTTTCCTCCCTTTCAGCTGTGTGTATGTGTTGTCCCCGGCCTTTGAAAGACATTCCCTTCTGCGGAGGATTTCCCCTACACAACAGCACTGGAATGCCCCTTTGCAAAAATCAAGTCAGAGACAAATGGCCTTTATTGTAGGGAAAGATTTGCCAATGCAGTATGTTTGCACATGAAATATTACCGCTGCAGGCTGGGGGGACAGTTTTTTGAGAGCACAGCTATGCGGACCAATTGCTCTTGCTACTCCCCAGGTAGAGAAAAGGTCCTTTAAACAGGTGCATTGGATCAAGGAACATTTCATCTGGCAACAATGCACCTGCAAGCAGAGGCACATTTGGAGTTACATAGCATGTTTGCTTGCCAGCAAAATGTGTTCTCTGGAAGTCCCCCTTTGTCTACACTGGTGGCTTTCTACATAGTTTTTTCTGAGCAGAGGAAATCAAAGCCCAGGTGGGACAGACCTATAAGATGACATCATGGGGTGTGTTTGGCCCTTCTGTTATTTTGTGGAGTAAGACATGCAAGGGAATTGCCTTCTGTCATTCTCTGTCTTCACCATAAAGAAAGAGGAAGATACTGAATAAATTTATCAGTAGAAACGATATTTACCTGGTGACACCCCCACAACAAAAAAACAGGATTGCAGCTGAATGTAGATCAAACAGTATTGCGGGGAGCTTATACATGATCTCTGTTACAGATATTGGAATTTCACCTCCAAGGCATGCCTCTGCCTTTTTAACATCCAGGTTTCTAAATTGATTGGCAGCCAAAACAAAACAATTTGTGCAGATAAGTGAAGGTGGATTAAGATAAAGAAGACGATACCTCTCGCAAAATATCATGAAGAACAGTCAAGCACCTCTCCTCACCCCCCACCCCATTTTACACCCCCATATTAATCTGCTTGGGTGAACAAAAGCTGGGGATACAACAATTATAGCTCTTGTCAAAGCAAGAAATGAAAAACTTGGCAAGCTGAATGACACCCAGAGCAAAAAGAGCGGAAAAAATAAAGAAAGTAAGCGGAGATGGAGTGTGTGTGTATGTGTGTGGTGTGTATGTGTAATCTCAGCCTTTGGCACTGTGGTGGGTTTTGTGAGTATTTGCTTTCTTTCGGTTTTTATTGCTGTTGTTAAAAAAATTGACAATAAAGCAATTCCTTTAAACATGTAATAGAAAGCTAGTGGCTACAATAATGTTTAAGCCTACCTAGAGCAATGGTTCTATTCTATTACTTGCCTGCATGGCAAAGGTCACCCAGAGAGAGAGAGGGAGGGAGAGAGAGAAGGAAAGACTTTTGCTGCTTGGGTTTGCTCTTCTTTGTTGTTGGTGCTGCTGCTCCCACTGCTGCTACTATTTAAACCCAGAGTTTTATTTTTATTCTAAAGGATCCAGGATGCCAAGACTATCGATAGTGGGAATAAAGGAGGAAAGACCATCCTAACAACCTGGGTGCAAAGGCTGAAGTGAGAAATTAAAGAGGAAAAAAGGCAAACATCCCACACCATATTATTTTCTTTGGGAGTCATTTTCACATTTGTTGAGGCAGTCCTGGATGGGTTCCACAGGGCTTCAACAGAAAGTGAGTTTCTTTGATTGAATCCTATCCAGAGATATCACAACCTCAAAAGGCTACTATTACCTAAAGGGTTTCAGATGAAAGCATCCAAGCATGATGTTTGAAATTGGAGGACTTGCAGTTGTCATTTGACAACGATGTGAGAGACCTGTCAAACCCCCATTTTCCAGGCAGAACCTTTGTTTACATAAGCTGCCCTGATCCCCCCCTCTGTCACCCCACACCTCCACAACCGAGCCATCTAGGGCTAAAAAGTCTGTTTATTAAAGCCCCCTTTCCCCCCAACTAGTGATGGGGGTGCAGTTGAAGAGGAAAGAAGTTTGCTGATGCCTCCTCTTTTGTCTTGTCATGCAGGATTTAAGCATCAAATGCTTGAACTCTCAGCTGAAGCAAATTCACAGGTCACTGCAAGACCTTTTAGATTCCAAAACAGGGATGGGGGAAGAAAAAAGAAATCTTTCTTTCTGATTCAGAGTATAAAATGGCAAGGCAAATGACAAGATTCACAAGTGCCCTTTAATGATTAGACATCCTCTTTTACATGCAGTGCGGCATTTCTGCGTAGGAATAAAGAGCAACATGTTGAGCAACAGCATTTTAAAATATCAGAATTAACATCTGGAATACCAGTTCAGACTCCTTTATCTGAAATGCTTGGGCCTAGGAATGTTTTGGACTCCATATTTTTTATTTATTTTGGGGGATTTTGGAATATTTGCATGTACATAATGAGATATCTTGGAGATGGAACCCAAGTCTGAACATGTAATTCATTTAAATTTTCTATACACACTATACACATAGCCCAAAGATAATTTTATATGCAATGTTTTAGATTATTTTGTGCATGAAACAAAATTTGTGTACATTGAACCATCAGAAAGCAGAGGTGTTACTATCTCAGTCACCCATATGGACAATTCTGGACTTTGGAGTATTTCGGATTTTAGAGTTCCAAATAAGGGAGATCCAACCTGTACTAAAAATGAGCATACCTTTCTAGGAAAGGACAGCTGCTTTTTTCCTGTGCCAGAATGATGTCACTTGCAATCATTTGTTGTCACATAATCAGCTCAAAGGTGCTGCTGTGCATCTCGGTTTGGTCAGCTTTTCAAAACTTCCTTGTGAAATTGTGTGCTATAGATTGGACCAGAAAGAAAGAAAATTAAAAGAAAACCCACTTTCTGCATTCTTGGTCTGTTGAGAAAAGAGTACAATCCTCACTAAATGCAAATCAAACATGATTGGAAAAAAAACAGAGTACAATGACCATGAAACTGGTTTGTTATGCCTGGATTCCAAACGTGTTTAATAATAATAATCCCTGTATTGGATCGAGGCAGGTAACAACAAACAAAAACAATAAAATCAAACATTACTATCAATAGATAAAAGCATAACAGGACATATTAGATCCTAGTTCCCCAATCTCCCTCCCACCCTAAAATACCATTAAAAACAATTCCCAGTAAAATGGTTAATAAAATAAATCAAGATCAAAGTCTGGTGGGTACAGCTAAACAAATGGAGAGTGAAAATTCTGAGGAGAACAGTTTGGGAAGGCCTGCCGGAAAAGATCTATTTTTATTGCCTTCTTAAAGGCCTCCAAAGATGTTAGATGGTGGATCTCATCTGGCAGGTCATTCCAATTTTTTGGAGCAGCAACACAAAATGTCCTCTGAGAAGTTGTCTTCAGTCTAGTTCTCTCTAACTGCAGTAGGTTCTTCCTAGAAGACCTGAGAGTGCGGGAAGGATTGTATGGGAGGAGGTGCTACCTCAGGTAAGCTGGGCCCAAGCCATGTAGGGCTTTATAGGTAATGACCAACACCTTATACTGTGTCTGGAAGCTAATGGGAAGCCAGTGTAGAGATTTTAAGATAGGTGTAATAGAATCAAATTTGGAACTCCCCGTCACCAATCTGGCTGCCATATTTTGGACCAATTGCAGCTTCTGAACGTGGCATGAGGGTTGCCCCATGTAGAGCGCATTGCAGAAATCGAGACGAAAGGTTACTAGTGAATGTACAACCGTTTCTAGGTTTTCTCGTTCCAGGAAGGGTTGTATCTGGTGAATCAGTTGAAGCTGATAATGGGCACTCCTTGCTGTTGCATCCACCTGGAATGACAGCTGAAGCGACGAGTACAGGAGCACCCCAAAGCTATGGACACAGTCTTTTAGGGGAAGTGTGTCCCCATCCAGAACTGGAGAGCTTATCACCATACCCAGATTGGGATTGCCTATAGCGAGTACCTCTGTTATATTTGGATTCAATTTAGATCTATTTTTCCTCATCCAATCCATTACTGACTTCAGTCACTCATTCAGAGGGGAGATGCCTTCTTTGGTCACTGAAGCAGTCCGAGACATGGAGAAACAAATTTGAGTGTCATCAGCATACTGATAACACCCCGTCCCATGTCTCTGGATGATCTCAACCAGCAGCTTCATGTAAATGTTGAATAGCATTGGTGACAGTATTGCAGCTTGAGGGATGCCTGGTTTGAGCTCCCTCTTGGCTGAACAACTGTCGCCAAGCGACACCATCTGGAACCTGCCTGAGAAATAGGACCGGGACCATTGCAGAGCAGTGCCTCCAATTCCCAATTCCCTCAGGCTTTCCAGAAGGATACCATGGTCCAGAGCAAGGGTCACTGGCCGTCATGGAATTTACCTCCAAGCTAATATATTGAGGATGAAATGTTTTGGTTATCAAACAAGGTTGAAAGTGCTTGCATTTGATAAAGGAAAGCCCTGAATAATATACCTGGCTCTTCAAAATTTGCTCTGTAAGGAGCTGATTAACCAATGAGACTATTTTGATCTTACCATGTCCTTAACTCCACAGATAGCAGGAGGTGTCCCTCTCTCAATTTTGGGGTAAAAACACTGCATCCACAAGATGGCATGGCTTCAGCCTAACCTTTAACTGCATTGGTCTTGTTTTATTTATTTACTTGCTCAAAATTATTTTTTTATGTAATGATTTGAATGTTTGGATGCTGGGAGACCAGGGTTTGAATTCCTAATCAGCCATGGAAACTCACTGGTTGACCCTGGGTAAGTCACACTCTCTTAGGAGTTTTTCACACAGGGGAAATTGGAAATTTAAAAGGGTAAGAACCCGTGATTATCCAGTGTACTAGGTGCAATTGCGCAATTGGTTTTGACACGATGCTGTGCATAAACTGCTAAGAATCTGACCAGAAAGAGACAGGAACCAGCGATTAGTCATTTTCAGGAAAATATCATGAATTCATTTCCATTTCATTCATGATATCACTTTTTTGCACAATGGCTCTAATCTGAAAGCTATTTGCAGTTTAGTCATGGGATTCTTACAGTTTTTGTACTTGTTAACATATTTCCCATTGTACTTTGGGGTGAGTTTATGTCGAGGGCTGCTTTGTCGTGCCCGGTTGCTGAGAGGAAAGCAGCCTTTTATGCTTTTTTTAAAAACTTTCCTATCTTTTGGGTAATGTTTTCTTTTTACTTAGGTAGGATACCATTTCTGGGAGTGTAAGGGACAGTACAGTATATTTTTATAAATAAAATTGTGTAAATAAAATAGTTTATTTCAACGGGTGATTTTGTTTGCTTCCATGTGGGCTCTGGTGTCTTCTGATGATGCAACTAATTCTCCTGTGTGCACACACAAAAACTCAATTCCCAAACCATCAATGGCATTTACACGCATATGTACGAAAATCAAATGTGCATTTTACTCTCTTTCTTGTTTTAGTAATGAGCCTCTATCACGTTATTGTGTTCCGTATGTGAAAATCATTTGCGCATTTGTGAGCTTTCGGGGGATGCAGATGTTTTAATCATTATCAGGATGGAGGTGATAAACTTGTTAGATTCTGGGGAAGACAATGGCAAAAGCCACTGCCTTAGGGTCTCCATAAGTCAGAAACTACTTGAAGACATACAGCAACAACTTCACAGGCAGCACATGAGATAGAAGAAACAAACAAAAAATGATCAAGCAACTGGTGCAGTATTGGCAGAGAAATGCACTGGGAATCAGTGCAATTTGGTGTTGCGTGGGCCATTCACTCAGCCCCCACCAGTAGATAGGTGAGATATTTTATGTACCAGCTGACATTTCCAAGCCATCTATAAAGGCAACCCCATTAGTCTAATCTGAACATCACCAGAACATGAATAACTGAGGCAAAATCCCCAAATTGCAGTTGGCATATCAATACAAGGAATCATAGGAATCAAATCTCAACATGTTTGGTTGTATCCTTCCTGAAACTGAATCCAGGCACCAGTTTAAGAATTTTAGACATTTTAAATCTGTGAAACAGATGTTATCCTTTGCTGTTTTAATTTCTCAAATCTGTTGAAAAATATGGTTCCTTTGATGAACTATATGTTATTTTTCTTTTAACAAATTCCCTTTTTTTCTTTTTAAAAGGACATGCTTCCTTTTGAAAATAAATGTAACATTACTGGACTTCCGGAAAATTTCCTCTATACGTCACCATCCACACACTACCAGGGATTGTAAAATTACAACCCTGCAAAGTAATGTTTCCTGTGAAAGTAACAATCACAAGGTAAGCAATGTGAGTTGTCTCTTGTGTCTCCTTGGTCACCACAGGCACCAGTTCTGTAGCACTGCAGCTTTTAAAGAATCAGTTTGTTATCCATGAAAATGCATGCATGTAAAGATAATGTAGGGGCTATACAGACTGCCCCTAAGGGGCGGCATGCAGCTGTCCCTTTACTGGCCGCATTGGGGCCATGGCAACCTCGTGCTGTGGCCCCGATCTGGCCTCTGAAGAGTGCAAAAAGGAGACAGGAAAAGCAGCTCCTTTTTGCGCCATCCAAGGAGCACCATAGCTGTGGCGGTGCGGCTTTATGATGCCCCTTCGGCCCTGCATTATGTGGGTGCAGCGCCAGAGATGTGTCATGATGGTATGTGTTGTGTGGACTGGTGTGCATAAAAATGGCACCCTAGGGGCGAGTTAGGGCATCCAGTGTAAGGATGCTGCACCCTCTGCCTACAGGCCAGTGCTTTCTGCCGGTCTGTATAGGGCCATAATGATAAATATATGTGAAGACCATTTTATCCTTCTTTTGATTTTACATCTAGCCTCACTCTGACTTGTGGAAAACCAAACAGTGCTTTTTTGGTGGCAGCCTCTTATTCGCAAATTTCCTTTCTGAGGAAGGTCTACTCCACTGCTTGCTCAAAAAGTGTCAAAACATTATTACTGTACCATTTATTTATTTATACCCCGCTCTTTAGCCCTAAAGGCTCTCAGAGCAGTTTACAGATAGTTATTCAGATAGTTCCCTGCCCTCAGGCTTACAATCTAAAAAGACATGACACAAAAGGAGAAGGGGTGGTGGGGAAGGGGATCAAGTCCAGTGTTTCTTTTCTCCCTCCGAGCCCTGGACCATGGCATATCGACTGGAGGGAGGGCCCTTCTTCTTGCTCTGGCTAGTCCTGATGGAGTTGGGCCTGCTTTTTTACTCACTCTAGGCTGGATGATTTCACATGGACTGTAAGGAGGGCTCTTCTTCTTCAGGCTAGCCCTGATGCAGTTCATTCTGAGTTGGCTGGAATTCAAATGTTTTAGAATTTACTTCTGTCTCTGTAGTTTTCTTTTAATGGTTAATATATTTCAATGCATATGTTTTATTGTTCTAATTATTAGTTGCAGTGAAAGTACTTTTATTGAAAGCAGAGGCATTTATCCATATATATATATATATATATATATATATATATATATATGATTACATAAATAAGCTGCCCGGAGCAATCAAATTTGAAATCTAGATAGGATGTAATTTCAAAAAGAGCTTTTTTTATATATGTCATTTAAACTTACAAGTCAGAGGTGATTCCTCCCAGAGAGGGAATTGCTAGAAGTCCAGGCTGTCTTTACCTCCTGACATGCAGGCAAGCATGTGCATGTTCAGAACAAATAAAAAGGGAATATTCTATCCTCATGCTGCTTCATTTTCTCCAATTAGTATAAACTTCACAAGCAGCTTTAGGGGCAGTCTCATATTAGCCCATTAGCTCCAAACCAATGATTTTATAAATTATATTTTACAATACACAAAGAAAAAGATGTTCAAAAGGAAACCATATTTCAACATAAGGAAGCACCCCTTCTCGCAGCTTAACTCTGCACATTACACACTCTTATGTTGAAATATTATCTGTGCAGGTTTCTTATCACTCCTTATGAATGGCTATAATTTTCCTTTTTGTATGTCTGTTTGATTCTGATTGTAAATGAGTGTTGAAACTACGCAGATGGACTCCTGTAAATTTGGATGATGTTTGCATAGGAGATTCTCAAGATTTTCTTTTTTGAATGCTGTTAGAGAGGTAGGTTGCAACCTAGAGTGGCTTATGTTGAATCATGATCATCATTATCACCACTATAACATCCCTCCCTTATTTTTTTTATCTCACTTTAAGTTGCAGTTTAGCTTATGGACTTGTAAGTTTAGTGGTTTGTTTCTACTTTACTTGTGAGTTTAGAGCTTTCTGTCTGATTAGTCATGCTGGTTTTCTATCCAATATATACTCACCTTGTCTGGATGACTCCATCGTAGATTGGGGATGGGGAGAATCAGGATCAGAGGTAAGCAGAAGGTGTCTGATTCTAGAATGATGTGTGAGAAAAGTCATGTTTTTCTGCTTAAACAGGAACATGTGCAACTGAAATGATAAGAATACCTCTGGAACCTACCTGTGACTGCATTTGCAGAGAAGTCATGAGTTCAGGATTAACATACTAAATCTTTTTTCCCTTTCATAAATCAGAGTATAAGGTATTTTCCCACAGAGGTTTGGCACCAACGCTCCTCTAATACAGGCTTGATCGATTATACAATTTAGCTAACAACCATTTGAAGCTAAAATGGCACCAATGCCATCTGCTGAAATGACTCCAGTTCGACTATGATTCTATCCAGTGGATAATGCAAAATTGTAAATAATGAAACAATGGTTGAAAACCACTAGTTTGATCAACTCAGCTCTGTGAAACCTATGACCCATCATGCCAAAATGCAGCTGCCAGTCATATATACGGCAACAAGAATTTTATAAACTTTCTGTTTTGGCTGAAAAAAAAGAAGGTTGTCATTTATCTCATAGGCAAATATTTATCAAAACTCACCCTTTGGAATCTGAGGGATCTGATGTAGAGGACCTGGGAAGGTGTTTCTGGCCCCAGATGATGGCACCTTACCCTAATCTGGGAATCTAGTGGCCAAAGAAACTGAGCAACTCTCCTCAGGAGGGCCTCACAGACTCTGATGACATACCTCCATTTTTTTGAAGTCCAGCGGGAGGTAAATGATAGAAGATCTGGAAAACATGCACTATGAGGAGAGGCTTAGGGAGCTGGTTATGTTTATCTCGGAGAAGAGAAAGTTAAGAAGTAAAATAATAGTGATGCTTAAATAGTTGAAAGGATGCCATGTTGAAGAAGGAGCAAGCTTGTTTTCTGCTGCTTCAGAGACAAGGACACAGAGCAATGGATTCAAACTACAGGAAACGAACTACCTCCCACCTAAACATTAGGAAGAATTTCCTGACAGTAATATGCTCCCTCAAAAGAAAATTATAGCCATTCAAAGTGTGGTAAACTCTCCTTTTGATGGTGTATTTCTGCATGGAGAGGGATTGGACTGCATGGTCCTTGTGGACTCCTGCGACTATATGATTCTGTGAGGAGGAGCAACTTTGTGGGAATCGACATTTGTTAAATGGAAAATGCTGACTAATAAATCACCTGGGGTCCAGAGTCCACCACCTATAAATCTCCCAACAACTATTGGAAGTCTTCATTGCTTGCAACCATCCAGTCTGCTAGATTGGCAGTGCTTTCAGTTGTCATGTGTTAGTTGAGATTCCTGACTGCTGGACTAGCTACATTGAATGACCCCTTCTCTCACCCTTTTTGCCTTTGGTCATTTGGATTTTGTGTAATGACTCCTGGACTGGCCGAGATCGCGTCCCTCTGCCTCTCTTCATCTTCCATGAACTTCCTGGTTACCTGTGTGTACCCTGGACATAGTTGCTGTTCCTACAGTAATCTGCCTTTCTGGACACTTGCTACCTGTAGGAAAATATTCATGGTCAGTTGGCTGGAAATTATATAAAGCTGAAGTGACAAGTAGCCATTGATAGCCTTAGTCTCCATGAATTGGTCCAATACCTTCTGAAAGCCATTCAAACCTGTGGGCATCACTACTACATCTTGTGATAACAATTTTTTATGTTTTAACTGTGCACTTCATGATGAAAAGCCTTGTTCAAGCATTTGCCTGAACAAATGTAAAGTTAAAACTGCTGATGTAGACATGGGTGCACATCTAAGCCACACTCTGCTGTCCCTGAGCATCTAGAAGTAAATTAGAACTTTGTCCAGTGAGTGAATGTGGTTACAAATTTCTCAAAAGGAGGAAGGTTGATTAGGATTGATCTTGTCCTAGTGTGTACAAGAAAAGGTTGATCTTGTCCTAGTGTGTACAAGAAAACCTAAAAAAATAGTTATAGAAACACAGTACATCACAGCTTAGTGGGAGATGCTATGACCAAATGATCTGTCTGCTCAACCTACTGTCCATGGTGCTAAGTATATATAAGAAACTTCAGAGCCTCTGCTTGCTCTTCCTTCTTATGGTTCTTTATCTTTAAATTGGAGTTGGGCTGTCCAGCTTTTCACACAGGAGTGAGTATGGACTACATAGGTGCTTTCCAGATTTTTTTTGGCCTATGACATCCATCAGAGCTAGCTAGTACAGCCAATGGGAAGAGATTATAGGAGCTGTGATCAGATAGTTCTTGCTTACTCCTGTTGAAAAACCTGGAGACCTCTTTATATTTCACGTTATGTAGACATGTAGGCATGCTGTTGTTGCATGTCTTCAAGTTGTTTCCAACTTATGGTGACCGTAAGGCAACCCCATCGCAGAGTTTTCTTGGCTAGATTTGTTCAGAAGGGCGATGCCCTTGCCTTTATCTGAAGCTGAGAGAGTGTGACTTGCCCAAGATTACCCAGTGGATTTCTACAGCTGAACAGGGATTTGAATCCTAGTCTGCAGTCATAGTTCATCGCTCAAATCATATACTGGCTCTATATAAGTGTACATATGCCTAATTAAGTCTGAAAGAGAGGACAATATCTGACTTGCTGTCCCACCCATAAAAATCTCATTCGTTTTCTGGGTTTCCTTCTTTTGTACCCACATTCCAAACTATGAAGTTATTTGCCTTCAAAGAGCCATTGTAAGCTTATGGATATAGTTTGCATACTAAGCATTTTGGTAATTGATCTTTTTGGCTTTTGCTGTGCTTTGCAGAAGGTTGTCAACTGCGTCTTTGAAGTTAACTAATGATCCTGTGAGCAAGGCATCTCAGTGAGGAGCTGGGGTCAGATTAGCATTGTCGAAATGTGAGTCCCACATGCAAACTCTCATGTTACCTCACACTGCATTATTTAGGTCAGCAAAGTAAGAAAAGACCTTATGCTGTATTTCCAAATGAGGAAAGGAGACTGAGGATTTTTATTATTGCCAGACTTTTTCTTGTGTCTACCAAACTGGTGAGCTGCTGTTTTGTCTGTGCAAACCAGGGCTGACAAAGTGCAATTTGTAGCAGAGAAGCTTTCAGTGAGGGGAGATGTTTAATCTGTTGTCTACATGTTGACTCTCCCTCCATCGTCCCAACTGCTTTCCGTCTTTCTGGTGCTGGTCCTACAGTTAGGAAAAGTGATTTTGGATGAAAGGGAAGAAAAATGTTAGCTATTTAATTTAATATGGCTTGCTTTGTCATCGTTAGGAAGGGTCAGGGGCACCTGTGATATCTTCTGGCTCAGGATAATATTATGCAACTTTTTGTTTAGCATAGTAGAGACAGTTTCCTGCATTGTCTGGCATCACTGGGGAAGTGTGGGTGTGTGTAACTATTATTGCGTAGCATGAAAGAGCCCAAGGATCCAATTTTCTGATATCACCTAGGACTTACACACTGGGCTCATGATATCTGGAACACAGCAAAAGAGAATACACCCAGGAAAAACAATTTGGAAAAGGGGAAAAAAACAGGTAGGGGAAAAACGAAGCACTCCATTCTGCTTCTAAATCCCTGTGCAAGGTATACTCTTCCTCGAAAATATATTTCCTTCACAAAATTGGTATACTCATTTGAATGTAATGTGCAGTTTGCCCCTTAAGAAGGCATACCCTTCAGACCTTTCAGTGGTGATTTGATGGATATGAGAGGTCCTTTGGGAGCTGAAGTGGTAATGGTGAAGGTCACTCTTGGTCTTGCTAGAAACAGGAAGCCAACTACATCATTACATCATTATGGGATTTCTTTTCTTTCTTTTCTTTCCAAGTATGACTCTTAGTGGTCTCAGCACTTGTAGTAAACTTCTTATTATAACTCTTCCCTGCATGAAGGAAATGTAGAATAAGACTGTGTCCAAATTTGAAGCAGACAGATGCATGTTATCAGAAGGTCTGACAAACCATGGTGAATACCTCACCAAAGTACAAATCTCAGGGTTCTTTAGTCGTGGCAGTTAAAGTGGTGTCAAACTGCTTTACTTCTTCTGTGTTGGTATATCCCTAAATAGAGCTCAGTTTCACACATTACACATGATACAGTTGGCCCTCTGTATCTACAGATTCCTTATCCATGGATTCAACCAACCGCAGCTTGAAAATATTTTAAAACTATATAAATTCCAAACAGCAAACCTTGATTTTTCAATTTTATATAAGGGATACCATCCCACCTCGCCACTGTATACAATGGCACGAGTATCCATGGATTTTAATAGTCACATGGGGTCCTGGAACCAAATTCTAGTGGATACCAAGAGCCTACTATACATTATCATGTGTTTACAATGGAAGTAACAACTGGTTATACATTTGCCTGAATGTGTGAGGGCTACATCATGAAGAGGGACAGGGCCCATCACACTGCCCCTGCCCTTCAATATCTTGTTATTGGCGCGGACCTTCAGCACCCCCCCCCAATGCTATTTGATATCTACATGAAACTGTTCGGGGAGATCATCCAAAGGCAGGGTGTTATCAGTATGCTGATGACACCCAACTATACTTCTTCATGCCCCAGACCACAGCTTCAACTAAGGAAGGCATCTTCCCTCTGAAAGAATGTCTTGAAGTGGTAATGGGCTGGATGAGGAAAAACAAATTAAAACTGAATCCAGATAAGATAGAGGTGCTCATTGTTGGAGGTCCTAATCTAGGTATGGAGGTTTGTCAACCAGTCCTGGATGGGATCACACTTCCCCTAAAGGACTGTGTTTGCAGTCTGGGGGTGCTCCTGGATCTGTCACTCCAGATGTCAGCTCGGATAGATGTGACAGCCAGGAATGCCTCTTATCAGCTTCGGTTGATACACCAACTGCGCCACTTCCTGAAACTTGAGGACCTAAAAACTATGGTGCATGCACTGGTAATGTCATGACTTGACTTCAGCAATGAGCTCTACATAGGACTACCCTTGCGCCTAGTCTGTAAACTTTAACTAATTCAAAATATGGCAGCCAGAGTGGTCACTGGAAGATCTAGAGGTGACTATATTACACCTATGCTAAAGTCTCTTCACTGGCTGCCTATTAATTTCTGGGCACAGTGCAAGGTGTTGGTCATAACCTTTAAAGCCCTTCATGGCTTGGGTCCAGTTTACTTATGGGATCACCTTCTCCCATATAATCCGCCCCACACATTGAAGTCCTCTAGTAAAAACTTACTGCAGCCAGCCAAAACTAGTCTGGCTGCAGTTACCCAGAGATCCTTCTCTTCTACCACTCCCAAATTATGAAACAGCCTGCTGGAAGAGACCCAACATATCACCAGTCTTGCTTGCTTTAAAAAGGCAGTCAAGACATATCTCTTCCGACAGTCCTTTCCAGATTAACATTCCAGCAATCTTCTATTAATTAAACCAATTGTTTAACTGCTCTAACTGCCTCTGCCCTATTTTAATAACTGTTTTAATAACTGTTTAATAACTTCCCCTTCTGCCCTCCCCCTACCATTTAGAAATATTTATTCATTTCATTTTCAAGCAACAACTCTGATGCATCTCTTCTGATCCACAAGACAGGGTATCAAAACTCATGGATTTATAGCAGGCATTTCTCAAACTACAATTCCTACCCAATGGGGTAAAAAATCAAATCAAATAACAAGACCCAAGAACAATGTACTGGAACCCAGGAACAATGTACTACAAGACAGATGAACTGTCTTGAAAAACACCATTGGTTGTCACTTATACCTCCTGGGTGAGACGACTCAAATGCATCATCAATGAGCTGTAAACAGTTCTTTACAGTAATACTGCCTTCTGAAAGCCTCCGGATGTTAGGCTTTTCCTTACTTACACTCAGCTCCCCATTCTGAAAGCATGTGCCACCTACAACAGGGCATGTAATGTGGATGGAAATACAGGAACAAGACCCTGCTACTATCCGAGGTGACAAGTAGCGCCTTCTCTTTGGAATGCCTTACCTGAAGAGATCTGCCTTAGTGGAACGGTGGAAGCCTTTAAAAAGGCATTAAAAACCTACCTCTTCCTACAAGCTTATCCTCCCAATTCCTTGTAACAAAGTTTTCCCCTATTGACTATGATGTATATATATTTGTGATTTTAATAATTTTTGAATTGCATGTTTTTAGATAATTGATTCTGGACTGTAAGCTGTTTTAATGTGTGTTAAATTTTTAATATGTTATTGCTTGGAGTATATCTATTTTACATGTTGTACACCGCTTTGATCTTGGGAAAAGCGGTCTATAAATAAACAATTTATCATCATCATCATCATCATCATCATCATCATCATCATCATCATGTCTGGTAGCTAAAGCACATCTCTCCTAAGAACATCTCCCAAAAAAACAGAGGAACATTTTCTTGCTCATTAGCAGAGAGATCTCAAGTACAACTGCCTGTAAAGTTGTGACAAAAGAGAGTATAATATCCCTGCTGCTGAAGGAGATGGGTGGGACAAAGCTTCAAAGCAAGCTGAAGGCTGGAGCATTGGGGAGCTTCTTTTATATAGCAGAACTCAACCTGAGTGAAGCCTTTGACCAAAGTCACCTCAGTTCCACCCACCAGCCAATGAATTCAAATTCATTGGCTGTTGGTTTTCCGCTTCTTCCCTAAGCCCTTGCAAATTGTGTGGGCATCTGGAAAGAAGACAAATGGCACCATTGCCATTTGGTGCCAGAACACTCCTTACTGCCCTGAAGATGGAAACCCACCCTACAGTAAGTCATGGAGACTTTTTCCAGTTCTTCCTACTGTGCAGAAAATAGCTGTGCAGTTCTTGCCCATCCTGGAGTGCTTCTGGAACTTATTTTGCACAGAGATACATACATTTTGTCACCTGTCTTGCAAGAACAACAACATAAGATATTTTGTTGTGTAAGCTTGTTCCTTTTTGAGTAGGAAAATGAAATCTTGCACACAAAAAAACATGTGGCCTTTTGGAAACTGGTTTTTTCACAAAATCCCACAGCTCACACGTGCACACACACAAACACACAAAATTTGTATTAGTGTGCAGAATAATTTCTGAAACACTTCAGGATGTGTAAATACTTTGTAAAAACTGCACAGGGTTATTGCTCCTGTTCCATTCTTCCCAACTGGATTTTTAAAAAACTGTTGGGAAATCCATTTTTCAGCTAGGAAATAAATAACTGCAAATATTCTTTACATCCCTATAATGACAGTCCTCACAAATGCACATGAACCATAAGACTTTTCCTCAAAAAATGTTATTGTTTTAACAACATCTTAGATCTGTAACATATTACATAATACTCTGAAGGATTATGGGCAGGGTGATAATCTGGATCTTTCTGTATACTATTACACCCCAGATTTCACACCCACAAAGATATAACTGCTTAATATGTCTGTGGAATGAAGATTAAATTTAATCATGAAGAAGAGGATTGAAATCCACAAAAGCTCATGCTAAAATAAATCCATTATTTTTAAAGGTGCTCCTTGATCCCTTCTCTTCCCTCTCTTTCCTTATCCTTGTGTACTTTATTTACCATCTATACTCAACTATAAGTTGACCCCCTGTATAAGCCGAGAGCAGGTTTTGGGGTCAAAATTATAGATTTTGATATGACCTATGGATAAGTTGAGGGCAAAACTTAGGGGCAATATAACAAAGGATCTAAAGGATGAAGCAAAGGAAAACAGTGCCAAAGAACCTACAAAATTCTGGCAGACATAACTGTTTGTGCTCACTCTCATGCAGTGGTTCCCAAACTTTGGTTTCCAGATGTTTTGGACTTCAGCTCCCAGAATTCCAAGCTGGCTAGGTCTTCTGGGAGTTGAATTCCAAAACACCCGGAGGATCAAAGTTTGGGAAGCAATGCACTAAGTGTGTATGGATGAAAGAGTAGATGGGGGCTAGTGCTTCCAGGTCAAATTATATTCTTGTTTTTCACCAGGTAATTTTTTATTAAAGTAAGAGTTAAAGTACAGTACTTACATTGATCCGTGGACTCAGATTTTTAGGTCAATTTTCTGACTAACATTTCTAGACTTATACATGAGTATATACAGTACTTTATTCTGTCTTCACACTTGTGGTTGTCTGAGACGGTACTGTATTTTAGATTTCCATGGATGGAGAGTCCTACATAAATTCTAATGCCCTCTAAATGTTTTGGGTTACAACCTCTTTTAATCTCTTAACTTTGGAGCGAGTGGATCTGATGTCTTGTCCAGAAAATATATCTCAAATAACTTTTAAAAAATAGGAGTAAATATTCAAGACTGTGGGAAGTACAGTCTCCTCTACCACCCTTTCTTCTTGTTCCCTGATAAAATATAAACAAAAGTATGTTTGTGTGCAACAAAACCCATCTTAGGTTGGGGTTTCTCTGCTTTGCTATAGTAAAAATAACAGAGCTAAACAGGGTCTGATTAATTTTGAAACTTAAAATTCTGCGCCTCTCCTCCCCACCCTGAAATGTGATTTGTGAAATAACAAAGTATTACAGTCAAGATCTTCTGATCATTGCCCTTTAAAGTCTCTTTCTCACATGGCCGGGCTTCACAAAAAGCTATTTTACTAGAAGAAATTAGATTTCTGGTTAGCAGGAGCCCTAAATAGACATGAATTACAAGAACGTCCTTTGAAAACTCCATCCAGCACTTTGTTTCATTAAATCCCATGAAGCGACCTTAATTTAGTGGAACACTGGATGGGTTGTTCTTTTAACCTATTAGCACTTTGGGCAGTCCCATAAAGCATATTCATGGTTGATTCCATCAAGAAGGACAACAGTGGGATTAATATTATTTCAGGATACAGTAAATGCCACAATGATGAAGCTGTTCAAGATCTGGTGCTCACTGTGTCACATTGAATGCATTGACATTTACTCTGCTATCATTTCATTTCCAACGTTCCTTCCAAATCAGCCGGTGTTAATGTTTCTCTCTGTGTGTGAGTGAGTGTGCCAGCCTGGAATACACGCACCTCAAGGCTGTAGAGAAAAAAAAGATAAGCTTCCGACTTCAAACTTGCTCATCTACCCACAATGTGAGAAATTGCAAAGCATTAGCCTTTCCTATATTGCAGAGAGTCCATAAGCATCTGATCACAGCAGCAAAGAGGCTCTGTTCACACATTCCACTGTGGGAAGAGTCAAATATGAACACTGGAAGGAACCCAATTAGTATTTCATTTTAATTATGTTTATAATCCACCTTTCTTCCAAGGTGGTGTCTGGTCCACAGCTACTCAATGGGTTTCATGGCTCAGCAGCGGCTTGAACCCAGATTGCCTGAGTCCCAGTCTAACCTCCAACTATTACTCTGATTTTGTCTTTTTCCTAAGTGCTTAACTTAACTCCTATTGATTTCATCTCAAGATAGTTATGGTTCAAATTGCACCATGCATTTATATAACTTCACCTGATTTCCTCACATTTCACTGTCCACTGTTTCTTATTTATTTTAAAGCTTTCCTGTACAGATTTTTCAGGTTGCACACATGATGCCTAAAATTACCTGATTTCTTTACACTTCATTTCTGTAGTACTTTTCAGTTATGTGGTCTCCAAGAAGAGTTTACACAGTGCTGGAGGGAGAGATTGACACCTTATTTAACAAAGTTATTATGCAGTATAACAGAAAAATAAACATTGCAACCCCTCCACACAAACCTCTAAGTGTTTTTTTTAAAAAAGTATTTATTTGACGCTACAAAAGGGAATAGAAATAGTATTGGGTGACAACAACAGGAAAAAACTTATTTCAGATCATATCATGAGGGCCCATTCTCACTTACTGAAAAATCCGTTTCCTGAACCGATTCCTGAAACCGGTCCTGAAAAAAATGTAGTTCCCACTATGTTTGCACCAGTTTCAGGAATCGGCAAGTGGTGGGGGGGGGGGGGGGGGGTGGATGGCGCATGCCATCTTTGGCCCCTCCTGGCCCCTAAATCCCCACCCTGGCCTCCTTACCAGCTTCTTTGGTCACTGACCTTCCCTGCACCTTTTTAAAAATTTCCTGCAACCGGGGAGGCTAGAAGGAGGTTGCAGAGAACCCGGGGGAAAGCTGGGAAGGAAGTCGGAAGGCTTCCGGCTTCTCTGCAACCTCCTTCTGGCCATGGGAATTTTTTTTAAAAAGTGCAGGAAACCCGGTCAGCAGCCAAAGAAGCCGGTAGGCGACCTTCAAGCCGGTATCCAAGCCGGGCTGCCAGTGGGAACCTGGGCGTATTCAAATCCGATTCAAATCCGCCTGGTTCCCACTTGGGCTGAATTGATTTATTTCTAAATAAATCAATTCAGCCCCCAAAACACCCTATTTTACCAGTGTCTTTTTGATGCAGGTTAAATGGGCAAAAATGGGCAAAAAGCATGCCCCCCTTCTGAATCGATTTCTGAAATTGGATTCAATGGGCACCATGCCCATTTAACCCGGATCCCGATCCCAATTTAAACGTAGTGGGAGCAAGGCCATAGATAGAATGCACCAGGAGGAGGACCCAACTTGTGGAGACTAATCCAGGTCTTTGAGGAAAGGGGCTGTCCAAGTGGTATCCTGAGCACTGTACCTCAAACTGAGGAAGGTACACCTAATGTCTGTGAGCTGACTCTACTGAAACGCTTTACATTTGAAGTGATATGGGGAGATAGTGAAAGTTTGATCTGTGGTGTATGATCTGCAACAGTTCAACTCACACATGCACATTACCCTTTGATGTTACAGCCAGGAAGTGACACAATTATCAGGTGAAATAGGCCTCACTTTTTCTGGTTTTTGCCTGTAACTCTGTGAGAAGAAAAAACAACCCCATGAATTTTAAAAGAGAGAAGTAAAAGAGATGAGGTGTTAGAACACTATTATTGTCAATAAGGATGTTGCCATAGATGTCAGTGGAATCAAGATTGCTTCCTAACAAGCTACATATTGATTTAATTGAAACTTGGAAAGCAATTGTGCTGTTGTAACGTGCATGCTGTGAGACATTGCCTTCTTAGACTCTGATCTTTGAAAGCACTTGTGCTTTCTTGGCATGTGTTTTGAGGGTCAGGCTTTCTGTTTTTATTTCCTTGCTGAAGTGGTATTTGCATTGTCATAGTACCAGTTTTCTTTCATGTTATCAAGTCAATCATCATTGAGCCAAGGCAACTTCTTGTAAAATAAACATTCTTCAACACTTCCAACTCTGTGTAAATTCCACCAGGCTGCTTAATTCCTTTTTGAAATGTCAGATAACTCTAAGTGGATGTCAAAATATGATTTCGGTTCTTTCCTAAAAAGCATGTGTCACAAAATTCCTGTCACACAGTGCTTTTCTGGATGTGTGTGTATGGGTAGGGTGCGTAGCTTTTAAATAAACCTCCTAAGGTGATGTTGTAGCCTCACTGGGGTGGTGAAAAATGGTTCTGAAATCTAAACAAAAGTCTCTGTTGCTTTCTCAGAAATCTAAAGCATAGCCAAGACTTTTCAGCAAGTTTATGTAAGCTGTATCCACAAAATAGAGAAAGGAGCTATCCCATGACAAAAGGAGGATGATAGAAAATGTGTACTGAAGGATTTCCTTGCCAGAAGGAGCTTCCGTATTGGCCACCAGTCATGCTAAATGGAGCTTGTCAGTTATAGTTAAAAGATTTTGATGATCAGGAATCATTATACCCTTGAACTAACAGGCAGCAGCAGTTGTCTCCAGGTGTTGCCTTCTTTCTCAACTGCCCTCATGGTACAAACATCTAAATATGACATTGTCACATCAGGGTCTTCCTCTTTGCACAAAGAAGGCAATGGCTAAACCCAATAGGCTTAAATTATACATGGATACATTTTGGATGAACACGAAGGGCATAAGGTAAGTTCTCCATTGCTAGATGGCTTTAAACAAAGGCTGGCCAGATGCTTTATCACTGGCATTCCTTCCTTAAGCAAGACTTTGGATTGGATGATCAACCAGGCTTCTTCTAACTCTATCAATCCAGCAATGGACTGATTCACATTGCAGCAGTAGATCTAACTTTAGGCTGAACTAGTTTAGATTTGGCAGCTGGTCCAGTGATATAATTGCCCTTTTTTTCTAATGGTAAATCAGATTTATGAAACTGGATGTACAAGTGCTTTTTTTTCACAGCAGTGCTACTGTAATCTCCGACAGGCCTTCCAGTAAATAAAATATCTGGGAATAAGCAACTCTTCAGCACTTTCCAACTCATACATAGGCAGAGTGCTTACTACTACATGAATTATGGAGTGCAAATTCCTGGCCATTGACACCAAGTATGGTTTGTAAAGATATATGGTGTAAGATGCTGAGGCTAACCTTCTGTAACCATGAAGAGTAGGACAATCACAGTGGTACAAGGCAATGTGGAATGAGAAGAGGATAGTACAATAAGAATACACTTCAGGGCTCCCAGCTTCATTTACAGCCCCTGCTCACCAAGTGTTGGTTCTTTGCCAAGCTGAGTTGAATGTATTTGAACTCCCAGTCTCTCAGTATCAATTCCATCTGGCAGAACTATGTGATAGTTGCAAGCAAGTTTCCTTATGCAAGAACCTCTTCATCTTGTTGATGGATTTTTGTTTCCCTCATGTATGTCATCACAACTACAGCAGATTCCTTCTGTCTCCCCTCCCCGCTCCCCAATCTGCCGTAGTTGGAAAGTCCATTATGGCAGCTTCCTTTGTCTTCACAGATGTGTGCAGATATATACAATAAGATGGAATGTTTTTCCTTGTCAGGCAGCCAGCCAGCCTGCCCAGCTGGAGCAGTGTCAGATTACAGCTGGCATGAAAACACCGTGCTCATATCAGCAGCAATCTGAAGAATTGCATTCAGGTGTTGTACGCTATTCTTAGCACATCCTGAGGTTGTTAGGAAAACTGGACTAAGTTGCCTGTGTTCATAAACCCATTTCAGTGCAGCCCACTTTTCTGCTTACCAGGATGCTTACTTTTTAACCATGCATGAAAGGGGAACCCAATTTAGTCTCGACAAAAAAAGTGCCAACCTACCTAGCTGCTATCATCAGAATTTAGAAGACAACAAGTCCCAGAATCCCCTACCTTCAGTATTATTGAACTTGACAGAACTCTCCACAGGCAGTGGCATCACTAAGAATGTGTGGACCACACCACGTGTCACCCTAAGGAGGGTGACACCAGTGCTCCTCAAACATTTATGTTTGGGCAGAAACAGACTGTGGCATTTGGCTGTTTCCATTTAAAATGCTGTAAGAGATGGCAGGAGTGGAGTGAGGCATGGTAAGAGGAGGGCAGAGAGGCCTCAGATTTTTAATTTTTTTAATTCTTTTTTTATTATTTAAAAACATTATATTATACCAATTTTTCACTTTAGCCAAATGCAACTATGCATATGTACATACATTTAGGCTGTGCATATGATATAGTAATTTCAAGGAATAATTTTAATTTTGCTAGTTGTTTAAGTCACAACTATTACCACTGGATTCTGTTATATATGAAAATGACAATTTATGAGGAACATTAGTACAAAAAACATTACTAAGGATTCTGTATGGTGAGGCATGGGAGGAGGCCAATGGGTGTGTGTGATATCATCAGTTACCGCACTGGGTGATACCAACCCTAATGGCCATAGGCTGGGAAATCCTGGGAGCTGTAATTCTCCAAATATTTCCCTCCCAGTGATTATCCTTACTATGTGAAAGGCTCACATATTTTTGCTAAGGCAAAGAGATCCACACAGGACTGGGCTAAGACATTTTGCTCCAGTGACAAAGGACATCCCACTGAGTGAAGAAGAACAGTGTGGTAGTTCAATCTCAGTTCAATTATTGACAGGGCAGTTTAATCCTGAATTGAGAGGAACATACTTGCTGAGGAGGAAGAAGGGCACACACAACTATGTTCTCTGACATCTTGCCTCTGTTCCTTCTCTTGCAGTTCATGAGGCAGCCAGCTCACTCTGATGACTGGTAGGTCTGGTCCTGGATAAAAATCAATAGGGTTGATTTTTATCAGAACATATTGAACCAACACTGTCCTCATTTCCTGTAGTAAGTGTCCTTTTCCCTACTAGGCAGGTAGGTTTTAGAGTCCTTATTAGCATAATGGCCATACTTTACTATGGCAATGGCATACAAAAGTTTAGTTTATATAGTTTAACCGTGGTATTTGAAACCTGGGAAAGGACATGCAGCTGGAAATGGACTGGAAGGATAACCTTTCCTTTTATGGCTGTGTTTCTACTGTTCTCATAGCTTTAGGATGGAAGATGAATTACAATAGCAGACTTCAACTTAGTTTGCTTCTGCACTATGTAAACCTTGTGCATCTCTCTTCCATTGGCCTTGTCTTCCTGGTAGTGCACTCCATTCTGGGAAAGTTGTTAGTGTGTTGGCCGTGGGTTAGTCTGGTTAGAATTAATTCTTTAGAAGCCTAGTTCTACCAGTTGCAGCAAGAGGATGATGGAACCCAACAGCTAAAGGACTGTGTTGCTTTCTGTGCTCTAGACCTTCTGCTGTCTCTTTTACTACCAATTAAAACCTATCAAGGTGGTGATGGGTATCATGTTTTGGCACAAAAATGAACTTGGGGAGACCTGGAATTGCAACTAATTCCACTTCAGAACATATCCTTCTGGAGACTGGAGATGTAGGGCAGATGGCAGGTGTCTGAAAATCCACAATATTTGTGGGGTGTATATATTGCTTGTACTTGCCCTGCAAGCTGGCTCCAGGTCAGGATACAGAGGCAAAGAATATGACAGAGACAGTGTTGTCTTCCTGTCTTGTCCCTTCTAATGCTACTGCTGCTGAAAGGACTTTGCATCTTTTGTAATGTTGCAAGATAATGTTGAATCAAGTATAGCAATAAAGTAAAGTTATGTGTTCCTACACCAAGGCCTGGGCCAGACTTGAAAAGTGTCTGTAAATGATCTAGTGCATGCTGTTTCATAGGAAATATTCTGAGTATTAATAAAGATATAGTGATACAACTTGACCACCATTTTTGTCTGATGACATATGGTATATAGATAGTGCCAGGTGAAAGTCCTACTGTACGTAAGAGTGTGTGAGAGACAGAAGGAAAGAAAGATGGGAGAAATACCATAGCAGAAAAGAAACAGAGTGTCTTTACCATTATGTAAGAATATCTAACATTATTGTAAGACAGTGCATGTGTGAGTATGGTCATGTGTGTTGAATGAATGTGTACACTTAGGAGATCTAGAAAGTGAGCTATGAATCATGAAACCCTTAGTTTTGATCTTGTCACTGTCATGCAGTTGTGGTGGGTGGATTTAAGAAGCCAGTCTTTTTCCATCTTGCATCTGCCATATGAGTGTGACAGTACTGATTTATCCTGGATGTCTGTTGTAAAGTTGCAACAAGATAATGAAGTACTTTGAGCTCCCAATATTATTGAGATGTTGATCAAGTCATAGGTGAAGGATCACCATCAGACCCCAAGTGATGGATGAGGCAGAAATAAATCGGGTGGTAGCTATATCTCACTGAATAGGACACCTGGCTTAGAAATAAGGATGAAATTATCAGTCAGTTTAGGCTGTGGACTATACTCTTTCTCTCTGCCTTCATGTTGCTCTTGACTTATGGTAACGCCCATGAATTTCATAGGTTCTTCTTAGACAAGAAATACTCAGAGGCAATTTTGCCAGTTCCTTCCTCTGAAATATAGCCTACAGCCTCTGGTATTTGTTGGTAATCTCCCATCAAGAGACTAAGCAGAGCTGATCCTGCTTAGCTTCCAACTATACTTGACTATGTATTAAACGTTTATCTGTAGGGGATGCATTCACAATTTTTGATGAAAATCTCTATGCAGTATAGTGTTTGCATGTGGGATCCGATGTGCTCTTACTATGTTCTGTAGTTTTTGGGATGTCAGTATTAGGTAACTACCAATAATTTTCAACGGTTGCTTTACATCAGATATGTATTGTCATGTGAACAGTTACATTTTTAAGATCCCGTCCCTCAATAAAACTTCACCTTCGTTAACTCTCCAAGGATGGCACAAAGGATACATCTTCAAGGTCTCTCTCTGATCAGGGACTCATTAGAAGGATATAGGGTAAAACATGTTCACTGCAATTGTATGGCACAATAAGCTAGGGAATGGGGAACTCTGGCTTATTGGTTATGAGCAGCATGCTAGTGAATAGAATCCAGTCACTGCCACTTGCAGTGGGAGCAGGTAAACCAGAACTTCACTCTGCCTTGTTTTGCATGTTTTTGAATTGTAGGTGCTATCTTTTCTCTCCATTCTTTCCCCACAAACCAGATAAAGGATCCATTTTTCTGGTTGTTTTGTTTTTCTGGTATAGGAGAGACACAAACTATAGAGAAGCAAGTGGCCATGTTTAGTCAACACCCCAAGTGCTGCATTGTTTAGCCATCCTGCTGCAACTGGGAACAATTTATAAGCCAAGTTCTCATGGTTCCATGGCAGGTTGTGTCATGTAACCATGGCCATTCTCTTGGTGTTACTTACAGTGGGCCCTCAGCAACTTGGGCTGATTCCACCCCCCACCCCCCGTGTCAGGATCTTTAGTTTTCCCTAAAGTCTTCCTTCCTTCTGCACTGTACTTAAGGAATGAGATCCAACAAACAAGTGCATCACAGTTGACTTCTTTGAAGTCTTTTGGCTTTCTGACATTATCTTCTTTCTGTTGTCTCTCTGGACAGAAATTATCCTAGGAAGTCTCTTCTGGAGTTGTTCTCCGTAACTCATGGAGCTAGATCACAGAGGTTCTGACTTCAGTGGTTTCACTATCTAGCTTCTTCTAGGCTCTTCTTCATTGGGTGCAACTTTCACTGAAGACCACAATGACCAATACAAACATTGCTCCTCTTGGACAATGCTCTGGCTGCCCTTTTATATAGTTCCAGTCAGGAGCATCTAACCAATGAGCTAAAAGTTACTTTGGCTTTTTGAATCCTTTCATCTCATATGCAAGCTCAACTGCTCAGGCTTATAAATAGACCGTTTCAGCAACTGATAGTTACAGGCTCCCTACTGTGTACCTAGCATATGGAGCAGCTGCTAGGGTTTACCTACAGCTGACCTTTTCACCTCTTACTCTGCTGTTTGCATATGGGCACTGCATTTCAAAATATAATCTTATTTTTATATTACGGTAGTAGAACACAATCCTTTGGAAAGTGGTAGAGTCTCCTTCTTTGGAAGTCTTTACACAGAGACTGGATGGTCATCTGTTGGGGATGTTTTGATTGTGAGTTCCTGCATGGCAGGGGGGTTGGACTGGATGGCCCTTGTAGTCTCTTCCAAATGTACGTTTCTATGATTTTACATTTTACCAGTATTTTATTTTGATTTTTCACCTATCCCTTTAAAATAATCTATATTACCACCTTTTGTGGCAGTAAATTCTATTTATTAAAAAGAAAAAATGGTCAGTCCTAAATTAATTGCCCATTAATTACTGGGGAACTGGCTAATGAACTGATGTGGAATAGTTAGTTAATCACAACTGCTTCCTTCTCTGGGTCACATCTATGGTACATGGATGCATTCTTGGCTAACTGGAACCATATAAAGCTGGACACACAAGATCTCCTCCTCCTCCTCTACATTATCAGATATTAATGCCTTACTATTAGTTGAAACAGAGAACCAATCATGCTATTTCACTTTTAGTCTCCTAGAGCCCCCTCAAAATCTTTGCTTTACTGCTGGCACTGGTATTCCTATATGACCTAACTTTCTTTGAAAAGTTTCTCTCTTTGTGCAAATAGCATCTCCTGCCTTTTACTAAAGACAAACCATAAATAATGAAACCTAAATAAATAAATAAACCAAAATCAAATATCATCTTTACTTTTTTTTTAAAATCACCTGTCAGGTTCTTGTTTGCTGATGAGCAAGTCATGGGGCTTTTAATACTCTAGGGAGTTGAAAAGTGTTCTATTTTATTGAGTAATTTAATGACAGTCCTAGCTGAACAAGCACAGTAATTATCTTTAAGAGACTCAAGGGGGTAATTTTTAAAGGAGGAAAATACAGAGAGGGAGAAAAACTGATTTCAACAAATCGGAAGTTGTCAGTCTGTTAAAGTTCATCAAAACAGCCGTCTTTATTACTTAATATTGTGTTAATTCTTTAAGGACAATGTGATCGAGAATGACAAGCAATGATAGCAAAGTCTACACCAGCTGTAGCTACATTCAGTTTGGATATATGTTGTCTGATTACTCCATATGGACATAGTTGTTTCTTCCTTGAGATTTTGTGGTTTTATAGGATCATTAGAAAGATGTTGGATTATGCTCAGGACATGAACTACAGTCTGTACATGCTCAGCATGATAGACCCCCATAGCCATGATCAAAAAAATTATGTAAAAAAACATGGGCCATTGTTTTGAACAAAGCAGTTCCAGATGCTTTGGTCCATGACCCTGAGCTTCTCCAGCACAGTTGCACAGGAGAGTGACAATGCAACATAATAATAATAATGATAATAATAATAATAATAAAATTTATTTATATCCCGCCTCTCTACAAAATGCAATTGAGGCGGCTTACAAGATTAAAATATACAGTCCAAACCCTCAACCCACCCACCCCCTTAAAATACAATTAAACAATGTAGAATTTAAAACCTAAAACATATTTTAAAACAAGACAATAGCTGTGGTGAAGTCAGAGGTCAGCAATTAGATTTTCCTTCTGATAGCCGGAGAACTATTCTGGAAAGGCCTGCCAGAAGAGATCCGTCTTTATAGCCTTTTAAAAGCTGTTTAGAGTGGTAATGTGATGGATCTCGTCCGGCAGGCCATTCCACAAGCTGGGCGCAATAACTGAAGAGGTCCTCTGCGAGGTCATAGACAGCCTTGTAACAATTTTCCCCTGAGGATCTAAGTGTGCAGGAAGGATTATATGGAAGGAGGTGGCCCTGAAGATAGGTTGGACCCAAGCCATTGAGGGCTTTAAAGATGATCACCAACACCTTGTACTGGGCCTGGAAACTGAGTTCTCCCAGTGCCTCCTGGCCAACCAGTGACCACCTGGGATGTGGGAGAGGCACAGCTGCATCTAGTAGGGTTTCCTGGTGTGTTTTATTTTTGTACTGTCTGCAATGTTGCTTTGTCACCTACTGACTGATCATCTCAGGCTTGACTTCACATCCTCTCTCATATTTCTGGTCTTGTCTGCACTGGCCAAGATATTCCAGGGGCAGCCTGAAGTATCCTGACTTTACACCTGCCCTGACCTACTCCTTTTACTTTGGCCTCCATTTTTGCACTGCAGTGGCTGAGGTCAGAATAAGTCACCCAGTGACAGTCACATGCTGGGCGCCTTGTTTTGATCTCAAAAGAAATGACCCACAGTAGTGGTGGATGGCCTGGGGGGCCCAGCAGGATGCCTGTGTAGACCAGCTGCTGCAGTATGGAAACAGAGAGCCCTATACCTTCCTGGAAGATCCAGCCCAACAGGTAAGTTTTAAAAATTTGTTTTAACCTTGCTATGGACAGGTTCTGGTATTGGAAGTGCTGGATATTGTCAGGACTGTCCACACCAGAATCACGGGATGGGCCCTGTATCATCTGAATAAGACAATGACAGAATGATGGTGGTCGGGGGACACAGATCTTTTGGCTCATGCTGACTAGGCTTTAGTCATGGATCCAGTGGCAGTAGGTACTATTTTTCCTTTGTTGCAAATAAAAAGTAAAGAAACCAATGAAGTTTATTACTTCTCTCAATAGTATGAAGTCTAATCAAATATGCTTTTACTGAATACAATCTTTCTTGATGATTAAAAATGCCAACTTCCATACAGGCTAACCCACTGGAACTTGGGAAGGACTCAGTAAAAGGCATGTCAACACTTTCCACCAGGTAAACCACAGAAAGTATTTTACCTGATGCAGTCTTACAACTGAACATCAAAGTTAGAATCGTACAAGCCATTGTATTCCCTATTAACATGTAATCGCTTCTCGGCCTTTTGGCTAAGATCAAGTGTATATTACCATGTATAGATGTGAGAGCTAGACAGTTAAGAAAGTGAATAGGAAGATGGGGGCAAAACAGATGGCCCTGAAGTGGCAGCTTGATGCTACCCTTTCAGCACTGGATTGGGCCCTCAGCAATCACACTTTGCAGGCCCAGTCCATCACTTTGACAGCCTAAAAGAAGCAGCAAAATGCCACTCCTTTTGGAGCTAGAAAAAGGGTGCCTTTGCCACTGCTGTGGCACTTTCTGGTGCTCTTTTTTGGTGTGCATAATCTGAACACTGCACCAAAGGAGAGCTGTAATATCACTTGCCATGCGGTTGGTCAGTTGGCAAGATGGCGGCTTGGGGTGGAGTCAGGGTGTGTGTTGTGTGGCCCCCACTCTACCCCAATGCCAGCCCTTTTGTCCTGTCTGTTTAGCCTCATAATCAATTCTTTTGAGATGTGCTGCTGAAGAAGAGTGCTAAGGATTCCAAGGACAGCCAAAAAGACAAACAAATGGATCCTAGAACAGATCAAACCATCAATCTCCCTGGAAGCCAAGATGAGTAAATTGAGCCTGTTGTATTTTGGTCACATCATGAGAAGGCACAACTCATTGGAAAAAAACAACAATGCTAGCAAGAAAGAGAGGAAGGCTGCATGCTAGATGGTTGGACTCTATTAAAGAGGTAACAGATATGAATTTGAAGGAACTGAGCAGAACAGTGGAGGACAGGGCATCCTGGAGATGTCTCATCCACAGGGTCACCATGGATCAAGATCGACTCAAGAGTGATTAACAACAACAAAAACAACAACAAAGTCATAGCTAAGAAAACCAATCCAAACTCAACCACACCAAATGTACCCTCTAGGAAGTTTTGCTTAGACATTTAAAATTTACCTGTAAGGTAGTTTGGGCCAGTTGTCTCTTTTATAGAGGTCTTCCAGGAATCACAGCCAGGCTCTATTAACCCACACTAGCCACATTAGCATTGCAAAATAGGCGAAGGAGGATCTCCTGGTGTGGTAATCCTTCCTGCCTTTCCATTTGTCAGGAAAACATATCTCTTCAAAGTAGCCGTCAGATACAGTTTGGAGGGTTGCAACTTTCAGATTTTCTTTTTATGGAGGAGATGTAACACTTTCTGTTCTCTATGGTACAGAACAGCTGCTGGTTGTCTCATTAGAGATACAGGAAAAGCTGGTTGTTGTGAAAATATAAAAAAAATACTTAAAAATTAAAAACCAAACAATGGTACTTGTCGAATCACAACAGAAGGAAGATGAGGACTGTCCATCTTATACATAAAACCATCACATTTGCAAGATACAGGAAAACCTATCTAGACTTATACTGATAAAAGAAAAACAAGTAGAGGGCACAAGCCTTATGCAGTGTGAAACTGTCATTGTTCTTATTGTTAGTTTTAGAGATAATCTCATTAAGACCTGCTAGACAAAGTATATTTAAACAAGGGTCTTGTCTATAGGCTCACCGCTACTTCTCTTTTCACTGTTTTCAGCAAAGCCTTTCAAATTTAGCCTGCTGTGATGTGGTGCTCTATCAGCATTTCCAGGCCATCTGCTTTAAAATGAGCCAATCCGGGTTGACGAGCAGCTGCTATTCTGGTGTGCCATTTGGTCTCAAAAAGCCTGTTTGTGTGAGAGCCAAGGTCCACATGAGCATCTTGCCAGAGTGCAGGACAAGCTTTGTAGGCAAACAGGACCAGGAATGCTCTTTCCCCAGCATGGGGAAAAAAAAAAATCTCATCCCTGATGACACAGTCCCTTCATCCCCTAGATTTACACATCATTAGAAACCTAAACCTGCTCCCAACTTTTCAGGAGCTTGTTAGCTCATGTGGCAGGGAAAATGAGCCTCTCCTTGGCAAGCTTAAAAACAGATCTCTGCAATGCTGTGCAACTGAGTCATGGTTTTCCCAGCACAGGAAAAGGATGTTGGGATTTGTTTGGAACAGGAGGGCAAAGGGAAACATGGTGAGAAAAATGTCATGTTCCACAAACTGTAACCTCTGGAAAACCCAGACGCATGGGCACAGCGTGAAGGCAAAGAAAGGAGAGAAAAGAAAGAAGAGCACTACACTGGAAACTGAAGAGTATTTTGGAATTAGAATCTTCACCAGTTCAACTAATTTAATTGTTTAGTTAGCAATCCCAGCAGGATGCTCTTGAAGTGGATTTAATGAGAAAATAAAGGACTGTTCAGAATTGGCTCAATTAAGCAGACTGCCTCACACTTAGGGTAGATCTGGCTGTAGTATGACTTCAGCACTTGGAAGTAGAAACAGATTGCAGGGCCAAACTGTGTTTGCCTTTAAACATTTTTCACTTTGCCTCTACACATTGTGACTGTGCCTGGAAAAAAGTGTAATGTCTAGCTGTCATATATGGGCCGTTAGATGCCCACACTATTACAGAGAAGCTTCACATGGTCTGCTGTTCATGTTCACTGTGTCCTATGTTTTTATTGGACATTACCATTGGCCAGTGATATTTCTGATATCAGTGAAGTGGTGAATCTGCTCTAATTTTTAGTATGAACTTTAAAAGGAGCTATCTAAGATTCTGAACTTTATCCCCCGAGCAGGATTTCTGCCTTGGATATTTCATTCACAGTTCATATTCAAATCTAGAGTGGATTCACCATCCTGCTAATGCTGGAGTGACCAGCCTCTACTGGGCCAGACATTAATTTTGTTTCATTAGGCACAGGCTGGATGGTATCAAGTACAAAGCCCCAAGATGTAGCAACCACAGTGTGAGGAAAACATGCAGATTCCTTTCACATTTCAGTGATACTACCCAACCAAATACCTCACAAGAGTTTGAATTGGCCAGTTGAATGACCTGACAAGAAAGGTCCAATCCTGAACCATATCCACCTCCCAATCAGGTCAGCAAGATAGACAACTTATCTGACTAAAATAAGCCTGGGACAAACGGTCCTGAAGTGGCGTGCCGCTGGTGATATTAGGGTTAGGGACTGTGCACCAATTGCACTGTCCCTAACCCTAGCATGGGATGGTGGCAGCATCATGGCAGCATCCCGCCCACCCAGGCACTGCCATCTTGACATATACATGTTGCTGTGCATTGCGTATATGTCACTGACGTGCCAATGGTGTACTCATGATGTGTGCTGGGTGCCCTAAAAAAACAACCCATTTTTTCCGGATTTTTTTTACTCCGGAGGGACGCCGCGTGGTTTGGCTGCTGAGGCATCCCTCTGGAGGGAAACACGCTGTGTCCAGTCCAACCTTTTTCAGACCGGGCCAATGTATGTTTGTTTTATGCTATGAAATACCTCAGTGAACCTTAGTAAATCCTGTTTCTGCATGGGAAAAACCCTGTGTGATAAACTCCTTTGTTTCAGATGTTATAACTGCCTGGAAGTTGGCAATCATTCATTCTTTCTGCTTGGACATCTCTCATTCAGGTGGGCCTCAGCTCTGAGAATAAACTTAGGTGATTTTTCCTGTCCCTCCACATACATTTCTTAGGATGTTTCTTTCATCTACTAGTGAAAGGAGCCGGCCACAAAATGTGCCACTACAAAATGTAGCAGTCAACCGAAGCATTATATGCCATGTTTTCTGTCAATTCTATGATTTCTAATCATTGCTGGGATCCTAGAGCTTTATCACATGAGTCCTTTCTCCCATTAAAATAGCTGATGGGATAAAAAAATAACTCCTGAATGGGGTTGGAAAATAAGATATGGTGGTGGGAGCACTGAGCAAAGCTTTGGCTTCACTGACATGCCCCAGTTGGTGGAGGCAAGGAGTTAATTTGGCAATGGATGTTCTTCCTATAAATGAAAAAAAGTTTAAAAGTTTAGGAAACCATTGCAGCCTCTTCTAGTTTGTCTGTTCTTCATTCCTAAATTTTGTCATCTTGAGCACACTTGGATGATGTCCTGGCTATCATCTGTAAAATGTTGGAGGAAATAAGACCTGGTTTATAAAAGAAGACATCTAAACATGCATTACTGTCCTTCTGTGGTGGAAGAAGGAAGAGCAGAGAGAAAACTGGGCTGAAAAAGAGAGCTTCCAATTATTTGGCAGATCAAATTGAAATTCTCACCCCTTCTTCTTCGCCCTGATCCTTGGAGCTGGACAAATGTTTCCTCACCCACTGACCACCACTGAACACCTTAAATTGCCATACTAGTGTGACTGAACTTTCACCGTGGAAATCATAGCACAATAGAAGCAAGAAAGGGGCTCATGAACTGACTTTGTAGGTTATTAAAAAGAAGTGTGTTTCAGACAATCTCCCATCAAAGAACAGAACATGGTAAGGTTCTTCTGGAAGTACAATTATCCTGATATAATTGCTTTACTTATTTGGTGTGATATGTCTGTATAATGAAATAATGTCTCTTGTCCCCACCAAGCCCATCTTAAGAACCAGCAGCCAGATTGAGCAAAGGAGGTGTGTTCCACTTCTGATCAGGGCACAAGGATTACCATGGGATTCCTGTAGGCCTCCGGTAAGTCTATGCAGGAATACTGAAGACAGACCAGTTACAGAGTCATAACTAAGTTATGAATCTATAACTACAGTACTGAATACCATCCATTAACATAAACTATGAACTT
>NC_056522.1:179301795-179318949 GCF_019175285.1 Sceloporus undulatus | reverse complement strand
AAATTTCAGCATATTAAAAATAATCCACCTTGAATATTAGCACAAACCAAATAGATTTTTTTTAGCTCGCTAGTGGTTAATGGAATGTTTTTAACCTTTTCTGCTTATATTTCAGTCTCTGAAGCAGACTTCTCAGGACATGGGTGATGTGGCTGCCACATTCTGGACTCTCTCCAGAATGTCCTCCTGGATCAAAAAGACCACTGGCCCATTTTACTTGGAATCCTATTTCTCACAATGCCACATGGAAGGGTGGTGAGGTGGGAGGAAGACATCCTTTCAGCTTCAAGTATGCACATGATTTCTTTCAAATACACCCTGCCATCAGCTCCAAGGGGCAACTTTCAGAAGGCCAGTAGTGAAGGGAGGAAAGGATTAATCTTTTCTCCACACAGTTGCTCCCATATGAATTAGCATGCCCCACGGCTGCTTCTACTCATGAAAATGGGATGGCACACTGGATAACAGTATGGCTAATGCAATAGGTATGTTTGGCCCTTACAGAGAGTTGCACAGCAAACAAGCCCACATTTATCTACACCAAAAGCACATGGCCCTCATTAGGGATGGGGAAAAAGTCACACTTGAACTGAATTTTTGAATTGGGTTTAACCAATTTGTGGTCTCTGAAGCTATTAATGCAAAAAGGTATGTGCATATCTTTCAATTTTCAGTTGAAAAAATGCAATGAAAACGAGACTGAGAAAATCCCATGCCCTTCAGATACAGTGGGACTGCCCCTACTTTGTATATGTCCAATTCAAATTCACCTTTTCAAGAGTATTTGGCTATAGTGAGTAATTCCCCCAAACCCCAAATGCCCATACAATTGGTTTATTCCTAGGACTCATTTGTGTGTGTGTGTGCGTGCGCACTATAGCACAACTGAGTTGAAGGTTCCTGATTTGTTTGTGCCATATGGTATTGATTCTCTTGCCATTGTGTTCATATATCAGAATGTAGGTATTGTATTCCACTTCCCATTACCTCTGAAAATTACTAGGTCTAATTGACAATGTGACATCCACATTGAGATGTTTTATTTTATGAAAACTGGCCACTCCTCAGAGATTATTTTCTGTTCTCAGTGCCTTTACATTGCCCTTGCTGTTTGATCAATCTGAGTCTCTTTGTTCTGAAACCATATGCATTTTTCAAAACCAATACTTACACACCTTTCAAGGCCTCTGATTGTAACAAAAGATGATAAATCTCCAGGGGAGCAAAACTATATCCTGAAGCACACAGGCTAATGAGAAAAATAACTTCAAAATGCCAAGCTTTGGTGTTTTGATATTCTATCTTCTAGCCTTCAAATTGCAGAGGGAGGAGTAAAGAAAACAACAATGATCTACTTCAGTGAGACATTAATTACATAAATAACAAGCCTGGCATTTATGTTCCCAGGTGGGGCTGTAGTTTTCAGGAGCAATTCTATTGTTGCTGTTATATGATTGTGCATCAGTATTGTTGAGCATGCCCATTCCACAAGGAATGGGACCCTTTTGGGGGGTGAGGGGGTGGGTTAAAAAAAATACATTTAGGCTGATTTTCTTCAAAGGATAGGTAGCCCAATCCCACTTCTCTCATTTTATGGGAAACTGCTCCAATGGTCTCCTGACGCACTGACTAATTCATGCATGTGGGTTTTTTTCGGGGGGGGGGGGGGGGAGGGAATCCCAATCTTGGAAAGTGTTCTTATTATGACATAGAGGAGTGTAGATTGTTAGCTTGTGAACATCCTACATGCAACCAGAACATAGTACAGTATGAACTGCCTGACATTTCAGGAATTTTGCTTACCTTTCACATAGGACTGGACAGAGATTTGCTGATTGCAGTAGTTGTTGAGAAGACCACAAGTCCCAGCAGCCAGGGTGACCCCTAAATAATTCTCCATCTGGGTCTTAGTGCAGTCTGTGAGGAAATAACATGACAGCAAGGTCACTAAAGAAAGAGTTTGGTGAGAAAAATCAGTGAAAAGATTATCAGTATTTCAAGACTTGCAAATGGACTTCAGTATTTGCAAATGGACTTGCAAAGTTCATTTACTGCTCCATCATAGCTGTCAGAGGCACTGTGGGAAGATCGAGGCTGCAGAATAAGATGACCAGAGCTTGGATACCTACCAAGTGTCCAGTTTGTCAGGACTGCCATGATTAATCCTTTGCTGTCTCACTTTTTCAGCTGCTTTCAAAATGTCCCAGTTTTCCCCTCCTTCACCATTGTGCTCAGCTTACTTCAACTGCTGCAAACTGACTTCAAAGTGCTTAATTCAGCAAAGAGGAGAGAAGAGGAGGAGGTGATATCTTGGTTTTCTCTGTAAGGCTCAGGCAAAAGCAAATTGCTTCAGCCTTTCTTAGTTTTGAGTGTTCTTTCCTCAATAACTTTTGCCATCTTGACAAACACTGACCACAGAAGTCCCAATTTTTATCAATGAAATGTTGGAGGACATGGGCTTTCCTAATAGTTCAGCACACCTCCCGCTGTCAACTAAGCTCCATCTAGATCACCAGGTGCATGTAACTTTGTTCAATTCCCTGCCACTAGCAGGCCTACTGGAGTCTACTTTCTTGCTCCAAACTCTATCCTCTGACTTATGAGGCAATGATTCCTTCACTCTGAGTCTCTGCCCTTCTGGACTGAGGCTCATTGGATCTGGGTGATGACACTAATAAGAGTTCATCCCTGGAACTGATGTGAGCATGGCTGAACAGAAAACATTTCATTCTCTCTTACCATTCGGTAACAGCTTGTCTCCATATGTCTGTGATTAGAGTAGTCTTGCAAAGAAGCTGATTAAAATGTATGGCCTTGTATTAGTCTGTCTTCCCACACAGTTTTGTGACTCTTCTTGGCTTGCCACAGACAAGCAAAAAAGTGCCTGTACGTTTTAAGATGACAGTTCTGACAATTGTAAGGTTGTAAGGTTGTCAGTTCTAGGCCCAAGTGCCATGTGACAGAGTGAGCTCCCATCACTAGTCCCAGTTTCTGCCAGTCTAGCAGTTTGAAAGCATGTAAAGGTGCAAGTAGATAAATAGGTACCACTTTTGTGAAGGTAATGATGTTCTGTACAAGTCATGCTGGCGACATTATCACCAAAGTAATCTCTGGACAACACTGGCTCTTCAGCTTAGTAACAGAGATGAGCACCGCCCCTACAGCTGGTTACAACTAACTATTCATGTTACCTTTAAACTCATATTGGAACATGCCTTCCAAGCAGGCTCCAGCTTTTCCCATTCTTAAAAAGCTGTGGGATAAGCCTTGGTTGTGTATGGGCTACCTATGGCCCGACCACGGCACAGTGCAATAAAATCCATCATTAACAGTTAAATGCACGTCTATCCAGTTGGGGATATTTGCATGTGATAATCTCCCATGATACACGATAAACCTAATTAAAAAGGGGAAGTTACACAGTTTACTCCCAATTTGTCAACTATTGGTGATAGTTACCTCCTGCCAAGCATTGCCAGATAGTCTATATATAACCCATATTAATATCTATATAATAAGTTAAAAAACATGATAACTTTCATTTCCTATTCTTGGTTTTAATCCAACTTTGATTTTAATCCAACCCATTGAGGCCGTGTTTAGGAGGGAGAGATTTTTATTTGTTTCTGCATACATTTTCCCCCACTGCAGATGTTCAGTTCTGGTTTTAGATCATGGCTGAGGAGAAGGAACATTAGTTTCTGTGAATTTGTGGAGATCAGGCTAAGATGATACAGTCTCTTCCACTCTAAAGTAGATGTGGGAATTATGCAACCCTCCAGAAGGTGTTGTGGTACTAAATAAGGCTGTTGGGAGGTGTAGTCTAATAGCATCAAAGTCACATGATTGCCACTTCTGGATGACTAAAGCATTAGTTAGCATATTGTTTTTACTGCAGAATAGTTTTCCCATATGTGTTTAGGCTCCTATAACAAAAAATGGCCTAAAAAGCAAGTAGTAAAAATCACAGAAGACACAGTTTTTCTTTCCTAATTTGATCTAGGCATGTAGATATCAGTTTGCTTCATGTTGGCTTTGATCAGGAATAGGTTTGCAAGTTCAATACATTTCATTGGGGCACACACAGTCCTAAGGAACCCTGTTAACTGGTTCTCTAAGCTGCACTCAGTGTACATTTGAAATGAATAGGTCTACTCTAAGTATGACTAAATTGTGAGGCTGCCCCTTGAATGTTCAATCTTCAGTAACCAGTGCAGAATAGTATCGGCTTATTAGTTTGACATTTTGGCACAAGCCAAGAAGGAAGATGGAAGGCTTGTCAACACTGAACTTACCCCAAAGCTACTGCTGTATGTCCTCATGACACACAAATGCTTCTGGAAAAATATCACGGGTTTTCTCTGTTCATCTGACTTTGCCTGTGGGGTTTTTGGCAAGTGAATTGGGCATGATTTATACAAATGGATTGGGCATGATTAGGACCACCCCCCCTGCACTGAGAAACACAGGGAAAGGAGATGGCCTGTCCACAGAGTTGTTTCTCCTGCTGCTTCCTCACCAACAGGAGCTCCATGAAAAGGCTATGGCATATCACCATTCTGCTATGGGTAAAATGGGCACTTGTGCAATTGACAAAGGAGAGGGTAGAGGGACCCTTCAACTGCATGGCTGGATGCCTCCCGTAAACATCACAGCCAGAAGACCTCCAGCCATGCAGCCAAGAGTCCCTCCACCTACCCCTCTTATTGATCACACAAATGTCCATTCTACCCTCAGCAGAAATGGTTCTGCACTGCAACCTTTCCACAGGGCTCCTGCTGGAAAGGATGTGGCTTCATGGATGGGGATGGGGTAATGGAGCCAATCAGTTAGCCCAGCTGGCCTGTATGGACACTGCTACAGAAGCACACTAAGTATGGCTGGGTGCCTGTGGCCACTATTAAGTGTGGCCACAATTGTCGCCACAAAATCAATCTGGAGCATAATACCCCAGACTAGCTTTAGATGTTCAGCCAGTGTAGACAACCTAGAGTAATTACTTTCTTTTTCCACACTGTTGAAAGTTCTTTTGCCAAATCCACATTGACTTATAAACCAATTCATAAAATCACTTTTTAAAAGCTATACATGTTCATGCACACAGAGGCTACTAATGGATGTTTCCGCCTTAGAGGAACTTAGATATGATTGTTTTTATCAGAAGTGTAAGCAAAATTTTAATCAGATCATATAAAGAATAATGGAGTAAAAAATGTTTTGATAAAGCATCTGTCCAAGATACAGAAGATGTTTGTTCACTTGTTCCTTTCCTGGACTGTTAGTTCATAACAAAATGTGGCTTAAATAGAGGAAACATTTCTTTCTATTCCAGAATTTCGTAATCTTAGGAGTCCTGCATGGACATTCTTTTGTTTCCTTCTAGTTCTTGTGTTGATTTCCTATTTCTTATTTTCCTTTGTGAGCTTGCTAATTGGGATAGCCAAATATGTGACCATGAGCTAAAGTCATCTTCAATTAAAAAAGTCATTTATATTCCATATGAAAATACATAGGCTTCAGAAGTGTTTGATTTCCATCAGAACTTCTCATCTGTTTGTCATTTAAAGTTCAGGCTGCTTTCCATATTCCTGTCAAATATGTGCCTCACATGGAAGTCTGGCAAAAGGAGTCTGGAGAATAGCTTTTTAAAAATGTTATAAGTAATCCAGTACTTGGATGGAATTGACTGGCCTGGGCAATAATAGACGAGCTAACAAATGAAGCTGAGGGACATATAATGTTCAAGTTGAGCTGGAAGACATGGTATGGATACTGCTGAAAATGGCCTCCTTGTGGTGAAAGATCCCCATTCCTGTAGGCAAGGCTTACAAGTTTTGTCCTGGTAATTCACTCCTTATATCATTTCCATGAACCTCTCTCAGTGGCTGCCAGAATATGTGTAGCAGGGGCACAGGTGACTTGGGGCATACTGAGGGATATATCAGATGATAGGTTCTTATATGTAATGCCCTGATTGCACATGACTCCAGAACTTGGGGACATTTCCATATACAGAAGATGACATGTGAAGGCTTTTGCTGCTATCCATTTGAATATATGGACAGAATGGAGTGGCAACATGACTAAAAGTGACAACATGACTAAATAATAATAATAATAATAATCATAGGATTTATTTATATGCCGCCCAATCAGTGGGAATCCAGGCGGCTTAAAAGCTTAATGTGTGAAGCTGCAGACTAAAAACAGAAGAAATTGGGATAAGCCTGAGGTTACCTGCCTTAAGGTTGCCATATTCCATCCCATTCCAAAATCTGGTCGTCTAATTTAAATACATGCATTTAATTATAATTATGAATGTTATTAATTTGCATTTTAATGATGCAGTTCAGGACACTATCACATTTTCCTCATCACTGTGTTTCAGCCTTAATATCATTTTGTAGTATTTATGTTTCTGAGAGAACTAATATGAAGCAATATTTCAAGTACTAGATTTGAAACAGAGGGCTCGAACAGACAGGCCAAAATAAAACTGCTTCTGGTCACTTTGGAGGTATGCTGTTTAAATGATGCATGAGTCCTAAGAGGGCAGAAGCCATGCCAAAGCCATCTTCCAGTCCTAAGGACTGGAGCACAGCTTGGTGCAGCTTCTGGCCTCTTAAGACGTATGTGTAAAAACGCATACCTCCAAAGTGATCCAAAGCAGCTTTATTTTGGCCTGTCTGTTCAGGTCCAGAGAGACCTAGGCTCAAATTCCCATTTAATCGTGGAATTTACTCTGCAACCTTGAGCCACCACTATATTTTAGGAAACCTTCCTCTTTGTTGGGATTAACAACAAGAGAGGAACCATGTGGTTGTGCCCTTTCTTAGTGTAGTAATAAAATTAACATTTTGGTATGCACAGACATTTCTAATAATGGCCAAAATCTTCTATGCATTATGGCCCTGGACAGACCAGCAAAAAGCATTGGCCTGTGGACGGAGGCAGGGCAACAGCGGGGAGGAGAGAGCAATTTGGGGTGAAGAGAAGATGTGTTAGTATATCCAACACCCCTGCCACTTGATATGCTGTTTCGTATACTCCCTCTTTGTAACCCTCAGATATGGTTTGAGCCACTTTAAACAGCACTGGACAAAGCACTGCGTTTTCCACTGACCTCTCTTCAAGATCAGTAGCTATCACTTTTTCAACCTTTGATACAGCCTTTCAAGTTTTTCTTTCTGATAATCTTGTATGATTCTTAAATTTGTCTCAATTCTTGTATGTTTGACTACTTTCTTGCACATTTCTAAATAAAATACATTATTTACCAAAAAACTGGAGCTCTCTCTGCAATTAATACTGGTATACATTGGTGAAAAGATCCCTGCAGGTTCTCCTCCTGCAGGCCTCCTTTTAAGCTATAATTTCCCAAGATTGAAAAGAGATGCTAGCATTGCTGGTGGAGACCCCTAACAGCCTCCACCTTTTAGGGTAACAGATGACAATAATGGAGATGGTTCTTTTCCTCTCATATAAAGTGAACTTACATTTTCTCTAGGCATCTGATAAAAATGCATACTATAACTACATCAGGCAACAGACTCCACTGAATCTTGCATACTGATGTAAAAATTGCAGCTTTTGCCCTCCTTTGGTACATCCTTTCTCCTTTGTGGGTGCATTGCAAGAAGCTCTGTAAAAAACCCCAAAACAACAACAACAAAAACACTTCAGCTGGACTTTCCTGCAGAAGCTATAGGTATTTACCTGCAGTGATGTAATATCTTTGCACCACAATTCAAAAAGAATGCTGAGAAGCTGCAGCATGTTCAGAGGAGGGTGACTAAAATGGTGAAGGGTCTAGAAACCATGCCCTATAAGGAGAGACTTAGGGAGCTGGGTATGTTTAGCCTGGAGAAGAGAAGGATAAAAGTTGATATGATAGTCCTGTTTAAGTATTTGAAGGGGTGTCACACTTAGGAGGGAACTAGCTTGTTTTCTGCTGCTCCAGAAAATTGGACACAGAACAATGGATGCAAGCTACAGAAAAAGAGATTCCATCTCAACATTAGGAGGAACTTCCTGACAGCCAGGGCTGTTGCCAGTGGAACACACTCCCTCAGAGAGGGGTGCAATCTCCTTTTTTGGAGGGCTTTAAACAGAGGCTGGATAGCCATCTATTGCGGATGCTTGGATTGTGAGTTCCTGCATGGCAGGGGGTTGGACTGGATAGCCCTTGGCGTCTTTTCCAACTCTATGATTCTATGCTTCTAACTCTTGCCAGTACATTCAATGATAGACAGGAATTATGATCGTTGAGTAATATCAATACAAAAACATTACTAAGGATTTTGTATGGGTGTGTTATGAGAAGAGGCCAATGGATGGGGTGTGTGTGACATGATGAGTTACCGCACTGGGTGACACCAAAACTAGTGGCAGGAAGGGATGAGAGGAGGGTTGGAAACATCACCCACCTATGGACTGATTGCCAATGGAACAAGCCTCCTTTTTTTGGTGTGGCCAATGGCCTGAAAAGTAGTTTTGGGACAGCATTTATGGTTGTCTAGGCAGGGGGATATATCATATCATATCATATCATTTCTTTCCCTCCTGTCCCCATGGATTGAGGTGGGGGACAACAACAATTAACAAACAACAACATCAGTTAAAACATATTGGTTAAAACATACATCGATTTAAACGGACAAAGAAGATGTGCTCATATTAAAACAATCCACATCTAAAATTAGTCATTTAAAATTTATTTTTTTTAAAAAAATCATGAATGCAAAGCAGTGAGCAGCAACTGTGGTGTTGAATGCCAGCAAACGTGTTCATTGCACTATGTAGCCTACATCCTGAAAGAACTTTCTATAAAAATGTTATGATATTGCATAGATGAAAAACTGATGTGACGGATGATGCAGACCCCTCATGGGAAATGTTGGAAGTCATGGGAAATCTGTGATAATTTGATAATAAGAGTAATGATGTATCTGTTCCATTTTGTGCTTTGCATTTTAGAAACCAAAGGTTAAATAGGTTACTTATCTGTGTAAAAAACAAGGAAATATTAAATTCACAGGTTTGAAGTCTGACAGCTGGTCAGATTTTTTTTTAAAGTCAGTCTCAGATCCTCAAACATGGTTCCCAGATATTTCATGTATTTCTAGTTATCCGCAAGACTGAAGCTGGAGTTATATAATACAAACTAAGGGACTTTATTTAAACAAGACAAGTCTGAAGTCAATTCCTGACATTCTCTTTCCTTCTAGCTCAGTCCCTTTATTGATATGTGCTGGTTCATGTTGCATCTATAATGCAGTTTGACACTCCTTTGCCTCTCGTGGCTCAATGGTATGGAATTCGTAGTTTTGTGAGATACTAATTTCTCCGTCAGAGAGAGAGAGCTCTGATGCCACAACAAATTATAAATCCCAGTATTCCATAAAATGGAACCATGAAAGTTAAAACAGTATCAAACTGTATTAATTCCACAGTGTGACAGCAGCCTTACTTCCAGGTAGCTGTTCCCTTACCCCGAGTCTTCCCTCTGGTTTTTTCTACTGTTTGTCTTAACCTTCCTGCTTAGTGCCACATATACTGATACACCAGAGAAAAGTAATGGGGAAAATGCCATATAAGTATTTTAAAAAGCCTGGGCAGGAAGCCAGACTTGACACTTTTGCTTTCATGAATCTGTCTCATTTGGAAAGTGAGGTTCTCAAGCTGTAACTGGTTGATAAACAGATAAGAAAATGTTTGCAACAGCTATAAACTGTTACATTTCATTAGTTATCGACTGGTTATTACCTCTGGCACATGCACCAAATATACTCTTCTATACTGGTGTACTGATCCCTTGAATGGGTAAGAACACTTTGAATTTTACTGTACTCTGACTGAAATGCTACTTCCAGACAAAGTGAAAAATACTCTCTGAAACAATGGTTATAGCTATGCTGTATTAATACAGTACTGGAAATGCTGAAATGCAGAAATGCATGTAAATGTGTGTGTGTGTGTGTGTAGAAACTGTGTGTATGTGATGTGTGGATGAAATTCTACAACAGATAAAATGTGAAATGTTCTACAAGTTTATGTTTTGTACCACTGAAATGCCCCTTCTAAATATAAGATTTGTTGTTGTTGTTGTGTGCCTTTAAATCGTCTTACGGTGACCCTAATGCAAACCTGTAAAGGGTTTTTCTTGGAAAGATTTGTTTAGCGGGGTTTGCCTTTGCCTTCTTCTGAGGCTGAGAGAATGTGACTTGCCTGCCCAAAGTCACCCTGTGGGTTTCCATAGCCAAACAGGGATTCAAACCCTGATTTCGAGAGCTTTAACCCAATGCTCAAAACACTGCACCATGCTGGTTCTCTAAATATGAGATACATTCCTCATGAGAACAAATGTGACCAGACTACCTAACATTTATCAAAGAGAAAAAATGTGACTACACTACCTAATATTTATGAAAGAGAATATACTAGACTGGTAATGGCTATGTAATATAATGAACCTTCACAGAATTTTGTGTCTCAATTGTGGAGAAAAAGCAGGATGATGATGATGATGATGATGATGATGATGATGATGATCTCCCCTGAGGCTGAGAACATGTGACCCACTGGGTTTCATGGCCAGGTAAGGAATCAAGTCTTGGTCTCCAGAGTCATAGTTCTATACTCAAACTGGTACACCACACCTGCTCTAAATTTTTAGAGGATAATTTAGGAAGAGAACAGGAAATAATAATATGTATCATACTACTTGTATTGCACATGATCATATTGCATACGGTGATGGTGGCTAGACTAATAAATGCTCAACATTGGAAAGAAATGAAAACACCAATACCAGAAGAATGGATGTTAAAGTTATGTGACTTAGCTGAAATGAATTGTAGTTCAAATAAGTCACTCTAGCTTTTGGAATGAACCTCTGAAAAGCCAGAACCTACAATCTTGTAAATCCCTCAGTATTTTGTTGAGACGAAGTTGTTTTGGTCCAGAAATGGGAGAGGTCATGGAGGGCCAACGTAAGATGGCATTAAAATGTAGCTAAGGGATCCTAATGCCTCAGTCATTACATTCATATCTTGTCTCAGATTGCTATGGATTCAAGTTTCATTCAAGGAATCAAGCCACTCTTTTTTTTAGCATAGAGGGCAGAATTAAAAATAAATCATGAGAGCCGTCACTGTATTTGATAGGTCAGCCCTGGGCCTTTTCCAGCCTTTCGATTCCAGCAGTGTCTCCACAGGCTGGTGGCACCTGTGCTCATGGCATCAACTTTGGCACATGATAGCTGCTCCTAGTGCCACCTATTGTGAACATCCAGTGGATAATGGAGATATTTAATTTTTGATACTTATGGTGATGAAAGCAAAGTTAATCCTGCACCCCAGATATAGAAAAAGAACAGAAGTAGTCTTGTTCAGTTCTTGTTTCTAGAAAAAGTGCAATGATCTCTGAACAGAAAGCAAGCTGGAAGTGATGTATGCAGAGAGTCATTGCTGCCCATCCCCTCAGTTTCCTGCCAAAGAGAATCTGAACATTCAGACTGCCACATTATTGTGAGAGATCTCAATAAAAGAATATTTGTTTTATGCTCATTTTTTTTTGTTTTGTTAACTCTACATATAACATATAGCATTTCACAGATGCAAACTGGGATGCATTTGGCCAAGCAGTAAATGTCAGAATGTGATTAGGATGGCATAGGTTATTAATGAGGAAAACACATGAGCTAGCAGCAGTTTGCTTTTGAGAGTACTGGAAAGGGCAAGATTCATTCCCCACCTCTCATCTCTTCTCCCCTCCCCCTTGTTATTTGAATCCAAACTACCTTTCCCTTCTGAATTCAGTTTGCAGCAATTGAAGTAAGCTGAGACAAAGGGGGAAAGTAGGAGGAGGAAAGAAAAATTAAGACATTTTAGAACATTTTAAAAACAGCTTAAAAAGCAGGACAACTGAGAATTAAGCAGGACTGTTCCTGCCAAATCAGGACAGTCAGAGGGTATGAAATGATACTGAAGATATTTGTAATCTATGTCATACCTGAGATGGATATGCTGCTGTAATGCCATACATGCCCAATGATATAGCAGTGAGATTTTAAAATAATAATAATATGAGAGGTAGTATTGGCCTAAATCCAGTTGTTAGCCCAGATAATAATAATAATAATAATAATAATAATAATAATAATAGTTTTTATTTGTATATTTCCTGCCTCTCCCTGTGGATTGAAGCGGGAGTACAACAGCAAATTAAAAATTATGATTCAGTTAAAACACATTCACAAAACACAGCAATAAATCAATCCTATAAAAATTCAGTATCAACATCTAGCTTCCCACACATGCTCAAAATGAAGTGTCTTCTTATAACTGTTATAGCAGATCAAGGGGATAGGCTTGCTGGAAAAGATCCGTCTTAAGTGCTTTCTTGAAGGCATTTATGGTGGTAATAAGACGGATCTCCTCCAGCAAGCCATTCCACAATTTTGGAGCCATAGCAGTAAATGCCCTGTGGGAAGTTGATCTTAATCTAGTCTTTGGATAATCCAATAGGTTCTTACCAGTAGTTCTGAGAGTGCAGGGCGGATTGTGTAGGGAGAGGTATTCCTTCAAGTAACTTGGGCCCAAGCCATGTAGGGCTTTAAAGGTAATAACCAACACTTTGTACTGTGCCTGGAAACTAATTGGCAGCCACTGCAGAGATTTTAGTACAGATGTTATGTGGTCTGACCTAGGTGTTCCGGTGACCAATCTGGTTGCCGCATTTTGCACCAATTGAAGTTTCCGAACTTGATACAAAGGTAGCCCCATGTAGAGCGCGTTACAAAAATCAAGACAAGAGATCACCAGTGCAAGTACCACTGCTTCAAGGTTCTTTCGGTCCAAGTAGGGGCGGGGTTGGTGTATCAACCTAAGTTGAAACCAGGCACTTCTGGCCATTGCATCTCCTTGAGATGACAACTGTAGAGATGGATCCAGAAATACCCCCAAACTGCAAACTTCGTCCTTTAGGGGAAGTGTGACCCCGTCCTGGACTGGTTGACAAATCTCCATTCCTGGACTTGGGGAACCTATCACAAGTACCTCCATTTTCTCTGGATTCAGCTTGAGTTTGTTTTCCCTCATCCAGCCCATTATCGACTTAAGACAGGCATCCAGGGGAGAGATGCCATTCTTAGTCACTGCAGCAGTCAGAGACATAGAGAAGTAGATTTGGGTGTCATCAGCATACTGATAACACTGCACCCCATGTTTCCAGATGATCTCTCCCAGCGGTTTCAGTTAGACTAGCACAATCAAATCCATGGAACTGTTATAATTCTCTTGGAGAAATGAGAAGCTATGTGGTTAATCAGCAGTCTAGAGGTTGAGAGCCAGGGTATCAGTCCAAAGCTAGGGAACCAAAACCAATAGGAGGGCGCAGAAAAGAGATGTTTGGATCTAAGTCAGGGCAGAGTCTGTAAGCTGGCTTGGCTATTTCTCACAGAGTGGGTAATCGACGTTTCTTCCAGCAGTCATAGGCTTATCTGGTGAAGCGGATATGCGTCTGTGTGTCTGTGTTTCTGTTTCTTCAAGTCACCTGCTGACCTTTGGAAAAACCATGAATTTCATAGGGTTTTCTTAGGTGATTTTACCAGCTGATTCCTCTAAATATTGCCTACAGTACATGGCCTTTATTGGCGGTCTTCCATCAAACTACTAACCAGGGCTAAATCTGCTTAACTTCTGACAGGATATGGTGCTTTTAGGGTATTTAGGCTGTTGTTCTGTGCAAACACATGGGGCAGCATCAACTGAGCTGCAGGTGTGCCAAGCCTCTCCTCAAACACTTAGGACCTGCTAGCCTATCTGAGAGAGGCATAACAGGAACCGATGCCTGTGTTGACTTCCTAAGTACAGGTAAACTTCAGTTAAAAAGTAGAGATGTTCCTAGGCATGTCTTGATTAACAGGAACATTGATACCAGAAGCATAAATAACATGGAAAGACTAGGGATAGGTTCTACATAAAAAGAGATTATCACATGAGGTAAAGGACGGAACGCTCCTGTCCCTACCCCAAGCTTATGGCGCAATCACACAAATATTTTCAGATGATGTCTATCAATATCCCATACTGAAGTCATCCTTATCACTCAATCATGATAAGATTTTCAGACAGTGTCACACTTATCCCATCTTTCTCCCGTCACTGAAGTGGCATGGCCCTGTCACTGTGTATGAAAGGAAATTCCTGTTAATACAGTGCCGTGGCCACTGATGGGAGAAGGACAGGATAAGCATGGACACGATGAAGATGACTTCAGGACGGGGTAAGGAAAGGATCTCCACAGAAAAGAAGGCTTGTTTCTACGTTTTTTAAAATTCAAAATGAAAAATACGCACATGGAATCTGAAGCAACCAGATCAAGTAAGCCTTAAATAAATAAACACTGGGGTGAAACAGATGGGCAGGAAAAAGTGGCTTGAAGCTGCCTTTTCTGAAGCCACATTGAAACCCCACCAACCACACTGCCAGATCCCAAGGCACCTGGAGTGCTCATGTCATAACCACATGATATGGCTTCAAGCCAGGAAGAAGTGGGAAAAAGCCGCTTCTTTTTGAAACGGCTTTTCTCTGCATTAGGCGCCTAGAGGGCACTTTCCTGCTGGCTTCAAAACATGTCATCTAAACGCCACACCTTCAAGTCAGCCTGAAAGCACCTCTTTTTGCATGACTGTTTAGCCCCACTAACATTTTGAACTTTCTAGAGAACACTTGAAAGTTTCTTTCAAAATACATCCAGGGATTTTTCTTTTCTTTTACCAGCCTCTTCTTTTCTTATGATTTCCATTCTGGTGGCCAAATTTATAGATCTATTGATGTTGTTTTTAGACATGCTTAGAGTATCTGGTAAGGGCTTCTAGGGACAGCTGCAATTTATCTTGCCTGTTGTAGGCAGGCACACATGGCTATGGTTGAATTAGCTAGAACAGTGTGTGTGTGTGTGTGTGTGTGTGTATATATATATAATCTCAAACTTTATTGCATTGTTTACTTCAGCCATGTTGCTGCAACCCAGAACTGAATGGCTGTGTTTCTCCAGTCATCATCCACCATCCCCCAATGCTGATGCTTTTAAAAAGCATCCAGCTAGACAGAGGACAAGGGGGGGGGGTGTTGGTGAATGTCAAAGGACTTTGTAAAATTAATTTATTTATCCATATTAATAGGAGGAATGTCTTTTTTTTTTTGCACATCTCATTACCTAGAAAATTTTGCCCCAGATAATTTCATTTACAATCAACTCTCAATCCACTCATTTCCATTTTACCAACTGAATTCCTTTTTCTTGAATATGTATGCCTGTGTGTGTGTGTGTGTGTGTGTGTGTGTGTGAACAGTCAGTCCTCCATATTCATGGATTTTTTAATCAATGGATCCAACCATCCATGGATTAAAAATATTCTAAAAAATATTATTTCCAAAAAGCAAAGCTTGATTTTGCCATAAGGACACCATTTTACTATGCCAGTGTGTGTAATTGGACTTGAGCATCCATGGATTTTGGTATCCATAAAGGATTCTGGGACCCAAAGTCAGCAGAATACTGCACTTTTGTTTAGGATCACCCAACCACAAACATCCCCCCCCCCCCCCCCACTCTCTCAAACAAAAGTAACTTCCCATCCATCCCCATGTAAACACATATATGCCTTCCCTCTTTTATCCTCAGTCCTATTCAGTAGGGTTCCCCTCTAGGTTCCAAATTATGTTAATGTTTGGTGCCAATACTGGCTAGGGGAGACCTTGCATCTTGCCTGGAGGAATCAAGAAATCATTAAATGTGTTTTCCAAAATGAGAGCTATATAGATGAATGCTGTACACGTCAAACCTTGTTTGTGCCTTTTCTTCTCTGGATGTATCTTCTTTATAGGCTTATATTCCTGCGTCCCCATGGATATCACAGACACTACTTCATTGCAGGCAGAGTTTGTAGGCTATCCAAATACAGCTAGGCTTTAATATATTAGCAATGTGAGCAAGGACAAATATTGAAGGAGACAAATGACAAACAAGTGGAAGAACAGAAAACCTCTGCAAGAATTTACTCTTCCAGGAACCCTGTCTGATAAACAGAACTATATTGGTCGATGGAGAATTGTAATTAATTACTTCTGACATTGATAAATTTCTTTCAGAGTCTTCTGTTAATCTGCTAGTGTGTCTGTATCTAGACCTTCCATTCCTTCCATCCAACATTAATAATCTATTTGTAGACTTGGCTGTATAATTAAACATTTCATCTGCGAAAGAGTGCCGTTCCTAGGAAAATGTGAACTCTGTTTCTGAACCCATACTCAGTTTTTTCAGACATTACATAAGAAAATTTGTTCATATTTGCTTGCTGCTTCTGGCTCTTCAGATAATCTTGTATATTATGTCTGAATTGCATGCAGATAATTTAATTTATTTCCCTCCTGAATGTCCATATAGAAGAAAGCAAAACCTATATGAGTATAATTAGAATTATTTATAATACTCTAAAAATTTAACTGAATCAGAATTACTGGAAAATGTGATTTAAAAAAAAAACACAATAAAGACTATATTTTGCAGTAATTGAATTACTGCAAACTATCAATTACATTTCTGCTTTTGCCTTATTCTGTTTGTTCTACTTGGTAATGTTCAGCAGTTTAGTTTTTACAAAGTGAGTGTTTATTGTTATATATATTTATTAAAAATGTATTTCTACTTGTGTAATATACACATTTTGAAAAATATCTGAATTCAAGGTCTTTAGCAGCCTTCCCCAGCCTAGTATTTTTTGGATATGTTGGACAACCTCTCTCAACATTAACAACAGCATGGCTATACTGCTTAGTATGACAGGACTTGTTGTGCTAAACATCTGGAAAGCACCAGGTTGGGGATGTGTGGGCTATAGATTTCATGCCAGAGTTGAGAGGCAGTTCCAGGTAGCACATAGTGCACTGAATGCCACCCAGAAAGATTTGGGTTCAAATTCCCATTGAGCCAGGAAGACCATCAGGTGATGTTTGATGCACCTATCTTGCAAGATGGTTTTTAAAAATTTAAAAATAAAATGAGATTAACCTGAGCCTGGAGAATGAGAGTTTTGTAAATAATAATAATAATAATAATAATAATAATAATAATAATAATAATAATAAT
>NC_056522.1:179297328-179301785 GCF_019175285.1 Sceloporus undulatus | reverse complement strand
GTGCTATGGGGCATTCATAATGGGAAGATGCAGTGCCACCTCCAGAACTGTTGCTGCCTGAGATGGAAAAGTACATAGACTGACCATCCCCAAAGCTGGACAACTTAATTTGGCTTCTTTTCTTTTATCAGGGGGTAAAAAAGAAGGTACTAACAGCTGCCTTTTCATGACACACCAGACACAATGCCTATAACAAGGGTAGGCCACCACATGAGGGGCATCACTTTCTGTCTCCATCATGAAGGGGACTGCAAAGGAAAATATGGGTATTGGGGCTAGTGCAGGATTCAGGGGAGCTTGGGGGTGCAGGGACTTTTTCACATGTTTTCATGGATTTGGAGGCTTTTAATTGTGGCCAAAAATAGTCTGAAAATCATGCTGGCTCCTTTTTAAATAATGAGGGATCAGGGTCTTCAGGAGCCACAGAAGATGGGTCCAGAGACTGCATGTAGTCCATGGGATGCATGCAACATAAGACAAAAGCTAACTTCCCTCACTTCAGGCAGTGTCATGGGATGTGAACATGGTGTGAACTGGTAAATAATAAATATCCATATATAGCATGACTTACTGGTTTATTATCAAAGCCAAAAGGTTGATATACAGTGATTTTCTTGGAGTCACACAGGAGCTTTATCAAGGATCTGGGTTTTTCACATGAAGATTCAACACAGTAGCTACAACACTGTGCTGTCTGCTTTTATCAAAATTTGATTGCTGGCTTCAGAGATGTACTCTGAATTTCTTCCCAATAGGAGAGCACAGCTGTCCTTTCCAGACAATACACAAACACATGGAAGACAGGGCCAAAGGGGCTGCTTGTCTCTGATTTCCACATTCTTATTATAATGTCTGAAAGAGGCCCTGTGAAAATGGTTATACACACGCAATAGGGAATTTCACAGTCTCTCCTAATCCAAGGGAAAGGAAGGAGGGGCAATGTAGCTGTTGGACTGTACACAAATAGATTGTGCACGTTGAATTCACTGTAGGTGTTCACAATACACTTGTTATACACCCTATCTGCACAGGCCAAATAAAACTTCCTCCCCACATTCCCACAGGAATGAGTCTGGACCACACATGTCCCAGTCCCCAGCTCTGGTGTGAAGTGTCTGGATGATGTCTAGTCAGTTCAGCACTGAACCTGCCATATGCCCCCCCCAATGTTTTTTAAAAACCCACCTTTTGCTCCAGATCTTCCCAGACGTTCCAGACACCTCCATTGCGGCATGGGCAGTAAACATGAAATGCACAGATATAGGATGGGTAACACCTGGCTTGACAGCAGTACATGTAGAGAAGGAGGGAGGCACTGTTCTATTGGAGATATTCACATGGTGATGGGATATGGACAGGATCACTCGCCCATCCTTATCCCATTATTAACCTGTCTGTGACTGTGATGGTGTGAAAGGCTTGCAAATCGTAGCGCCGATCCCACCATTAACCTGTTAGTAAAGTGGCACTGCATTAATGTGAACTTCCATTAATGCAAAATGCTGGCCAATGTCATTTTAGTGACAGGTTAATGGCAGGATAATGACAGGATATGTGTGACTTCATCTGAAAGCCTTTCACATGATCACCATCATTTGCACTTCCCAGAAGGGATAAGCATGAATCCTGTGTGAAAGTCCTTCCCACGATCATGCAGGAAGAACGGGAACATGATGGGAACATGGTGTGACAGGGATGGGAAGTCCCTCGTCTGATAATCCCGTTTATTTTTACATAGTTTAGGGTGGCTATGGCCAGCACTGTAGATGCTTTGCTTCTTCAAGCTGTATCAAGCCTTAACTTGCTGTATCAACAGAATAGGAAGCATGACCTGATTCAGTGGCACTGGCTGCTAAGGAGAATGTTAAGATAAATGGCTGCTAGACCACAAAGGGCTTTAGTGATCCAAAGAAGTATGCTTCACTGGGCCCAGAAGCCCTGTTTTGGTTTAGTAAAAGTTCAGACTCTCCTTGGTTCTGAACCCTACCAGCAAATTAAGCTAAAGGTCCTGGATAGCTTCTTCTAAGTTCATAATAGATCCCAGAGTAAATTCACTGTCACTAACTGCTTTTTTTCACAAGGAGGCCAGTAGCTAAAACTGCCATTTGTGGAGTCTTCTGAAATTCTGTGATAAGATGGCTTTGGTAAGCTTCCCAGAAAAAGAAATCACAAAAACTCATCACTTCACCTCTGCTAGGGGAAACACAGTCTAAATCCAGCTCAGTGATAGTAGAGGACCACTGAAAAGGAAAGCACGTCCCTCTGTATCTAGAGTCTTTATCTTCCTCATCTCCAAAAAATATCCCTCACTGTGGATGGTTTCTCAGCCCTCTGGACACTAGCGTCACCCACTGCAGGAAGGGTCTGCCTGTGATCTTCCTGTTCCCCCATCCCCAGGCTTTCTCCCTAGAGAGAAAGCCAGGGAATGAAGCAGCCAGCAAGGTTGTACACACACCCCTCCTGCACTCAAGCAAGTGTTATTCCCCTTCTGGGTGTCACCTAGTGTGGTCAGTAGCCTCTACACATCCCAATGACTGCCTATGGTGTAGGGTTAGAGAGTGCATGGGGGAGTGCAGGGGAGAGGTTGAAACAGATTTTTGAACTGAGATTTCTGAACATCCATAGAGTCAGGCCCCCTAGATGATGTAAATCAGTAGTGGGCAAAGTGTGGCCTGTGTGGCCCCATTTTTGTGGTCTCCAGCAAACCCAAGCATCAAAATATTGATTATTTGAACTTTTTTTAAGCCCCCAAATGCCTCTCAGAGGACAAGCTGTAGCATGGAAGGATTCAACAGATCTCAATTCTTGGAAAGGAATATCTCCAGGTTGCTTCTGCCTAGCTCTATTTTGTGCCAAGGCTTTGGTACATTTTTTAAAAATACCCTTGGGTTACAATCAGGTGAATTTTTGTTTTCACCTGGTAGATGGAAGAGACATCTGATTATCAGAACAGATAATTGTACATCACCTTCTCAGACGATTTGTTCTCCATTACATTGTGGGATTGATGTGGATCTACAAGGAAGCTGTGCTGATTATGTGGGGTCATTTTTTGACCTCAAATATAGGAAGATATTTATTAATACTCTTCAATTTTTCCCATTAGCTATTTTAGAAGGAATAATTAATGACATTCCATATGCAAATTTGTTAGGCTTTTATGATAGCAAGGAGTTAGAAACTGTACTATATGCATAGTTTTAGAGATGAAAGAATCAAGCTAAAAACTTTACTTTTTCTTTTAATATAATTTTGTACAGTATTTGAATTTTTAACCAATATTATTTATTTGTATAATTTGATGATTTATTGTGATGTTGGTTGACTGTTGTTTATTTGTTTTTTGATGTTTGATCAGTTTGATTGTAATAAATTCATTATTATTAATCTCATGTGTTTTGCAATGCGTATTAGAATTTAGCATATATACCCAACTATAAGTGGACCTCATGTATAAGTTGAGGGAAGCTTTGGGGCTAAAAATATGGATTTCGATATGACCTATGGATAAGTTGAGGGTAAAACATAGGGGCATGTAGCAAAGAATGTAAAGAATGAAGCAAAGGAAAATGATGCCAAAGAACTTACAAAATTCTGGCAGGCATAACTGTTTGTGCTCATCCTAAAGGCAGGATGGAAGAGAGACTAGAGGAGGTTGGTGTGTCTTTTAGGTGCTCCCATGGAATATGCTCTTGCCTTTTACCACTATATGCGACTCCATATATATATATATATATATATATATATATAGAGAGAGAGAGAGAGAGAGAGAGAGAAAGTGGAGTTCATTTGCTTGTCTTGAGTCTTAATTTTGGTGTTTGTCAGGACTAGTAACCAAACCTTTTTTACTTTCAGCATTTCTTATTTTCTGTTGATGTTTTCCACGCATTTGTGCTTTTCAATGGCCTCCCTGTGATTTCTGACCTGGTAAACTCAAGACAAGCAAATAAACACCACCTAGGTTCAAGGGGTTTCCCTGCAGACAATTGATTACTAATTAAAGGAAAAGGTATTCCACATTGACAAGGTTGTCAAGTCGTGTCCGACCATAGGGGTAGTGCTCATCTCCGTTACTAAGCCAAAGAACCAGCATTGTCAGAAACTACTCTATGATCACGTGACCAGCATGATTGCACATAACACTCTTTACCTTTTTCAACGGAGTGGTACCTTTTCATCTACTTGCATTTGCACGTTTTCAAACTGCTAAGTTGGCAGAAGTTGGGACAAGTGATGGGAGATCACCCCATCATGCGGCACCAAGGTGTCGAACTGCCAACCTGCTGATCTTGGAATCAACAGTCAGCGTCTTAAACACTTGAGCCATCACATCCCTTTCAATGGCCTCCCTGTGCATTCTAACCTGGTACATTCAAGACAAGCAAATGAACACCACTAAGTCTCAAGGGATTTCCCTGCAGACAATGGATTACCAATTAAATAGGCAAAAATGCCCC
>NC_056522.1:179287258-179297318 GCF_019175285.1 Sceloporus undulatus | reverse complement strand
CTTGCATATCCTCCACACAACACACCTCCAGACTGCACCATTCAACACAGTACAACACACAAACTAAGTCCACCATTAACATGTAAACCACTTCCTCCCAAACAAGGATCCCACAGGTATATATACTCCACACACTTCCATGCCACCACTCTCACAAGACGCCAAGCACAGTGGCAGGCAAATGTCAGGAATAAATTCTTCCAGAACATGGCCACAAAGCCCAAAAAATCCGGAGAAAACTATGGATGCTGGTTGTGAAAGTCTTTGACTTTACAGGGTCGACCATGTTAATCCAAAACTACTTTTCAGACATTAAATGTCAAGCAAAAAATTCAAGGTGCACAAGGGTTTTTTAAAAGGAAAAATCACATGCACAGTGGGGAAAGAAATGCACATGTTCATTTTGAGAAGTATATAGAAATATATATGACCCATCCCAAAAACTGCACTGACATGGAGTTGAAATGGAACAATTTATCTTTTAAAAAATTAACATCTGAATTGGAAAAATGAACAATAAATAAATAAATAAATAAATACCTACGAAAAGTACAGAAGTGAGCAATATTAAACTTGAGAGATCCACTCCTCTCCCAGGTCTAATTTTTATATCCAAAGGGGGACATAGATTTGTTTCTATATATCCCTACCCTTCATCCACAAAGATTCCCAAAGAAATTAACAATTAATTAGCTTCCAGACTAATTTTCTTCAAGCTTACCCTTACTTTTGGAGCTAGGATGGAATTAAAATTCATAAAATGAAAGAATTAGGAAAGGCAAGGTTGAGAAAATCCATGTTTCTTGCCTGGATGTTCCTTTCAGCCTTAGCATTAGATGCCGTCAACAACTCCTTCCTGGTATGTGCATGGGTCTGAAGATGTCAGGGCAATTTGACCCTTTCTACATCACTCAACATTTGCAACAACATTTGAAGAGAGTTTTCAGCTGCCAACACTCAGGATAAATGTGTTCCCATGTCATAGACTGCCCTAATGGACTGTCATGATCCCGCTGATGATCATCATGGGGACATGTTGCCTGGCCAGTGGGCAAAGCCTGGAACATAGTGTTAGGAATGGTACTTAAATAGGATCCCTGCCTCATCCCTGATTAATGATCTGGGCTGTTCACACAACCACATTCCTGCCATCTGTGGTTTCTGCCTTGCTTTTCAAAGCAGACAGTGAGAACAGAGCAGTTAATCCCTCTGAATTATCCCTGTGGTGTCTTATCATATGATTACCATGTCATGAGAATTCCCATACTTGCCAGCTCCTCTGTCTCCTCTGATGAAATATTGATGTGCAGAGAGAGGTTATCATTCTTGTAGACTGTCCTTCAGACATGCCTGTCTCTTCATTCATCCTGTACTTTACAGGGTATACGAAAGCACAGCCTCCCCCTACCCAGCCCCATCTTCTAAACTAGACTCTCATAATAAATGGTTATAGCCAAATCATTATGCCAAGTGATTAGCAGCCCTTTCAGTATACTAATAACTAGGGACCACAGCACAGCAATCCAAACGGAAGCTCAACTGCTCCAGCGCTTCCCCACACAAAGGCTGTTTGTAGTTTCACCTCCTTTACAGGCTGAGGCGAGGGATATTCTCTAGGCCTGGCCCTGCATGTTAACCAAAACAGCTGGTGCGAAATTGTTTCATCCATGCTGCAGCAGCACAAAGAGGGAAGCACTCCGTTCCTGATAAGACTGTCTAGACAGCAAATCTAAGAACTGGCAAATGAACAGATATGGGAGGGAGAGGAGAGATAGTGGAAATGTGATGTATCAGCATATTAGGAAGCAGGAAAGTTTCTTTTTTTCCAGAAGTGGGTTTATGAGCACCATCTTGCTTGCCTTGTCTGTGCTTTCCAGCTCAGAAAAAGGTTCTTCACAGGAACCTCAGCTCCATTTATTTATTATGTTTCCTCACTTGTTTATTCAATGTGCCACCCACCTGGCAAATGCTTTTTCAAGTGCTTAACCTCTACAAAAACTAAAACAGAGAGTTCTTAGTTTTCAATAGAATACTAGACCTATGTTGTGATTGAGCTTTGAGTTATTGTTAAGGCCAGTTCCTGGTCCAGTTTTCTGTCCTCAACACAGAATGGGCTCCACTTTTGGTTTAACTTTTTTTCTACCACCTTGGTCTTTCGTGAAAATCTGATTTGCAATGTAAGGCTGAAGTTCTATGGGGGCTTACCATATATACTCAACTATAATTCGAGAAATTTTTGCCCCCAAATGATCCCCAAAATCCTGGGGTAGACGTATACATGGGGCAGTGGGGTCCTCTGACCAAGCCTCTCCCCAATCGGGCTTCCTCCACAAGAGAAAGCCCAGCTGGGGCGATGCTGGAAAGGGTGTGTGTTTGTCCTGCAGCCTTCTCTCCAGCCAGGCTCCCTCCTCCTGAGAAGGGTGGCTGGCTAGAGAGAAGGCTGGGAAGGGCGTGCGTATGTCCCTTGCAGCCTTCTCTCCAGCTGGGCTCCCTCCTCCTGAGGAGGAAGGCTGGCTAGAAAGACATGGATCGTCCTGGAGCCTCTCCCCAGCTGGGTTGCCCCCTTAAATCTGACCCTTGACTTATCCACGGGTCATATAAAAATCCCCATTTCTGGTCCCAAAAGTTGACCTTGACTTATACATGAGGTCGACTTGTACACGAGTATATATGGTACTTAAGAATAAGCACATGGTAAATGTATATACACATTTAACTCCTATCGTATTTGTCTTATTTGCTGTTTTAAATGAATAGTTACATCCAACAGCAGTGCAGGGAGAAATAATTAATCTGTACACTGTATTCCTGAGCCAGTTCTCTGAACCCCTATAATGTGCGCACACACACACACACACACACACACACACATGTAATGTACTATGTTTTCTGTCTCATAATTTACATGTGTTGCAGTTCCTTTGCAAACTTTGATATACCTGGACAAAAATGCAATCAAATATCTGTTAATGTTTGACATTCTTACAAAGGTCGGTTCAGATTTTTCTTTTCTGAGTCACCAGGCTACAATCCAGATATTCTCTAATTTAGATAGTGTGGATTAAAAAATATTTTGCTTTAACTAAGATAACATTTTATTTATTTATTTTTTAAAAAAAGTTGTTAAAATCTATTGAATAAATTTATTGCATGGGGCTTGGGGAACAGGAACGAGACGGAAGAGAAAGGAATGAAAATGGAGCAGAACAGGGGGAAATGCATATTATCACACGGGAGAACATCGCTGATACTGCTGGGAGTCCCCAATCTGTTCCCCATCTGTCCCACAGGAGCTGATTTTGAAGAACTGTTCAGAATCATTCTTCAAAATTGGCTGCTGTGGGATGGATGTGGGATGGATGGATGCTGTGGGATGGCTGCTGTGGGATGGAATGGATCGGGAACTCCTGGCAGCATCGGCAGCATTCTCCCATGCACTAATATTCGTCCCCCCCCTTCTGCCCCATTTTCATTCCCTTCCATTCCGTTCTGTTCCGTTTTGTCCCGTTCCCGTTCCCCAAGCACCATGTGATAAACTTATAGGATACATCCCTCTTTGTTTAGGACTATTTTCTTACCTGTAATCTTAATTAAGTTTTAGTGCATCTCTATATTGCTAAGACCTCTCTCCCATATTAATTATATCCCTTTTCAAGTTGTTCGGAGTGGGTGCTCCTCAATGGGGGACTGTTGCTGACTTGAATGAACTGCTAAATTCTTATCCTAACTGCCAGTAGCATTCTTGGTACAGCCCAGTGCCTGAGTGCATGGGAGTGAGTGTGTATGTTTGTGTGTATGTATGTAAATGAAAATGCTGTGATTTTAACAATAATAAAAATTAAATACCTCAATACTTGTTGCGATCATTTTTAAGGGTCTAGGAAAGCGGCAGCTGTGAGATTTGTGGAAGAACAGGAAAAGACAGTGCTGGCCTCTCAGTACTGAGACATACTCTTAGGCAAATTTCCTAGACAGGGGACATCTCTCTTAGAACAATGCTTCCTCTTGCAAGTGAGGTGTTTGGCTCTGTATTATTAGCAGTCTCTTTGCATATTAGCATTCACCTGCTGCTTGCAGACATTCCAGAAACACTGGCCCAGTGCCTGGAATCCCTCTGACTGCCCGAAACAGAGCTCGGAAAGTGGCCGTGTTTTTTCACTAATTACCAAAGCCAACTGTTGTCTGGCTTGCTAGCCTATGTTAACACATTTCCTTTTCTTTTAATGCTGGTGCTAGCTGAACATACTGTTATTATGCTAATAAGTCCTGGCCTTGCCACACGAGAACATATGTGAGGTGCGCTGTTTTCCCTAATTGCTTCATTCTACTCTTCTTGGTCCATGTGCAATATTTATAGGCTTATTTTCCCACTGCAGAAAGGTCAGTGTGCTTCACGTAATTACAATAAGCACCTAACAAAGAAAGCAATCTAGCAGACTGGGTCTGAGCATGGCACTGGGGCAAAGAGGCTGCAGGATTTCCAGCACACTCCCTGGATAGCTTTCTATATTTTGCAGCGGATCCAAGGCTGCCAGGATGAGATGACTGCTTTAGGCTTGAGGTTTTAGATGGCATGAAGGAGCAGAATATTGGTTGTTTTTGTTGCTATTGTTATTGTTGTATTTTTACTGCTAGAAATTGAGAGAAGCACTTGCAGGATTGTCAGCTTCTTATGTCAAAGTAAATTGGTTGACTTTGGATACTCTGTATATTGACTTGGTGGGGCTGGGGGTGGGACTGGGGGTGGGTGCCAGGCAGTAAAATGTTTTAGGATGATAGATTGGTATGCCATGATAATATGGCAAAACCAAGAGGCTGCTCCTGGTGTGCCTTAAAGCAAAGTAATAATAGGAGAAGCCAGACTGTTAACTCTTATTTGTTAAACTATTCTGTCAAGGAAGGTGAGGAGATGAGTCTCTCTCTTGGTTTTTGGATAGCCTGACAGCTAATAATATCTACTTAATGGGCTTTGTTAAGCAGTTGATCTATAACATACTTGGAATGCAAATTACACTCTTTTTGTCAAATAGAACCTGGCCTGGAAGAACTGCAGAAGGTTAGACAAAAATGATCCTTGTTCTGAGACAGGGCCAGCTCTATTGTTAGGCATAGTGAGGCCACTGCCTCTACTGACAGATGTTGGAGATCTTGCAGAAGTTTCACCTTTCAACCTGTTCTGATAAACTCTTTAGCTATCCCAATTTATTGGAAGACAAGGCTGTGTATACTATACAATTTGTCCTATATACCATAATCTAGTCTGCTGCCTTAGATCTGATGGCAGCAGACAAAGTCAGCTCTACTGTCCCATTGCCAGTGGTGAAGAAAGATTCATTGCCAGTACTGTCAGCTCGGTATATGAGAATGGGTACCATCTTCCATTTTGCCTCAGGCAGCAAAATGTCTTGGGTGACTTCATTTGGAATGCAAACACTTCAGGGATTTTTGGGGGTGCTGATGTCGTTTTGACACTAGTCCTGCTATAACATGTTCCCACTTTTGCTTGCAGTGCCTGATCCACTCAGTTCAAGCTCCATTTAGGCTCAAAGGATACACTGAAGTAAAATGAAGCAACTGAGAATATGAATCATGACATCATTGGTAACAAATAGATGAAAAGTGGTTGTAGAAACAGAAATAGACAAAGAAAGTGTTATCAGCATCTCTTTGGCCTGATATAGATGATCTCAAGTGCAGATGATCCTTGGGTCCACAGTGTCAGATGTTACATTGTACTTTTAGCTCAAAATGGACCTTCAAGTTCTTGGGCAAGCCAGTGGCATTTCTCCTTCTCAAATCAGGGCAAAGGGAAACTTCCACAGGTACAGTGTATATATCTTAGCAAGGTTGATTTTTTAAATCAAGAGGAAGCTGGGTCTCCCCTTCTGCTTCCAACTGATAATAATTGTAAGCCACTCTGATAGCCTTTAGGTCTGAAGGGCAGGGTATAAGTAATAATAATAAATAATTTGTTTTATTTATATACCGCTATTCCAAAGATCATAGCGGTGAACAGCACTCTAACAACAACAACAACAACAACAACAACAACAACAACTGAGATGGGGGGAGACTCTTTTTTCTAAGAGAAAGTGAGAGAGAGACCACATCATCATCTGATCTCATAATGTCTATATATCCGTTTACAGTTCTACTTATGATTCCTTACAGAATATATACAGTTGAAGCAGAGTACAATGTAGTTATGGAAATGTTAAATATGCACTTGAAAGCAAGTTATGTATTCATGTGGCTATATTATAAGATATACATACAATGTATGAGAAGGCCAGCTGCTAAACTTCTTGCTGATCTTCTACAAATACAACTCACTCCACAGCTTTTCTTATGCTGCCTCCTCAACTGTAAAATGATTGCAAGTGTACCATGGATTTCCAGGGAACTGTCATTCAAAAGAATAAAGACACTTTGCAAAGATTCTAAGCATGTTTTGTGTCCATGCTGCCTTTGGTGTACCACAGTTGAGACACTGCCCAAAGCAAGCAAGCATGCACGCATGCATGAAATAACACCAAAGAAGTGAAACTTGTTTATTCCCATCCTGGAAAGGTGCCTAAGTTCCAAATTCAAGAACCACTCTTTCATAGCAGAGCTGGGCTTCCTGTTTGGCAGAAAAATGCTGTGACTTCTGAGTAATGTTTGCTAACAGCAAAAGTTTAGTTTTAGATATTCTTATTGTTAAGAACTGTTTTGCTGAAGAGGACAGAGAGACAGACACAGGTAGGGGCTTTCTGTCTTAGATGCTAAAATAACCTAGCCAACCTTGGGTACTTTGCACCTTAGAATTGTAGAATCATGGAATCATAGACATGGAAGAGACCTGATGTCCAACCCCATTCTGCCATATAGGAACATAGAATCAAAATATCCCTGACAGCCTCTGCTTAAAAACCTCCAAAGAAGGAAACTCCACCATTCTCTGAGAGAGTGTGTTCCACTGTTGAACAGCTCCTACTATCAGGAAGTTCTTGCTAATGCTGAGGTGGAATCTCTTTTCTGTAGCTTGCACCAATGTTCCGGGTCCTGTTCTCTGGAGCAGCAGAAAACAAGCTTGCTCCCTCCTCAATATGACATCCCTTCAAATATTTAAACAGGTTGCCATATCACCTCTTAACTTTCTCTTTTCCAGGGTAAACATACCCAGCTTCCTATGTCACTGCTCATAGGGCATGGTTTCCAGACTCTTTTCCACACCTTGATTATAGTGAGGTGTGGATGAATACATGGGGCATTTGCTGTTCTGCCTCAAGCAGCAGAGTGTCTTGGGATGGCTCATATAGACAGATGATGATGCACATACATATCCCACATGAACATTACCAGGGACTCACAGGAAGTATTGCTTATTTGCAAGTCCCACTTCAGCATTTTCTTATAATGTGAGAAAACACTATGGGGCAGGGATATTTGGAAGTTGTGAACTGTTTTTGAAAAGTGCAAAATATTACAAACTATAATCCTATTCAGTAACTCTTGGCAAAAAATATTAAATACAGTATCCCTCTCAGCTTCAGCCTTTTAAATTGGTACACATTAGGTGTTTTGCACGTCAGCACCAATATAATTTTGAATGGCCAGTTTCTCCTGAACAAATTGAAAATCTGATTAGCTGCAGCAAAATGACACACAGACACTCAACCTAGGACATTCTTCCCTAAGAAGTGTAGGGAGGAGTGGGAGATAAAAGGAATGTGACACTGCACACAGATGGAGAGGCATAAGAAACCACAGACAAACAGACAGACATGAGATACACACTCTTGACTGGGTTGTTGCTTTTCTGCAGGGCACTCAGGGCAGAGTTTGTGTTTCTTCACAAACCTATTCAGAGCTTATTATAAGATCATTACTAAATGTTAAATTCTTGCACTGATGATAAAAATGCTTCCCTTCTTACTGGATACAACTGCTCAGTCTGAGCTATTCTCATATGAGTCCTCCTGATGATCACCAGCCATGTGTGTGCATTGTGTATGTGTATGTGCTTTCAAGTTGCCTGTCAAATTACGATGAACCCGTGAATTTCATAGGGTTTTCTTATGTAAGGAATACTCAGAGCTGCTTTGCCAGTTCCTGGTATTTGTTGGCAGTCTCCCATCAAAGTAATAACCATGGCTGACTCTGCTTAGCTCCCAAGTTCAGGTCAGGTCTAGCGCCTTTAGGGTATTTAGGCTCCTGTGCATTAAGTAGATCCTAATTCACAGCCAAAAAAATAAATAAAATAAAAATAAAGAAAAAAATATGCTGGTTGTTAAATGTTTTTGTGTGTGCTTGCCTGTATATGCCTTGCAGTACACCCACAAATGTGATTTATAAGCAGAGCTGGTGTGAGATGAAGAATCACAAGGAGACAGTAATGATACCTTTATTGCAAGCTTTCAAAGTCACACTGGTTTCTTCATCAAGCAAACAGGAGAAAGAAATTGAAGATGTTAGTCATAGGCCTGCATTTTCTGTTTCTGGTCTTAGTTCCGATGGTAGGGCGGTAGATTTTCAAAGTCAAAGAAATATCATGTCCATTTGCAATTCAAAGAAGATGTTTCCTTGGAATCCAGCATGTCTCCTTCCGTTGTGAAGCCACAGGCTCCTATGTAGGCAGAGAACACTGAATTTCTCAAGAAGTCTTCATGTTTTTCATCAGGGAAACTTTAGGTGGTATAGAGGCAAAGCATGCCAATCAGTCCTGATGCTAGAAAAAATTGCTTTACTTTTGTTGGAGGCAGAAGCCTCAGATGGCAAGGTCCCAGTGCAATGGCTCTCTCTATGGCTAAAATGTATCTTGAAATAATAATAATAATAATAATAATAATAATAATAATAATAACAACAACAACAACATCTAGGGAAACATCTTCTTTGGATGGCAAATAGACATTAAATTTCCTTGACTTTGAAAATCTATCAGTGACCACATGGCGAAAGGGGGAGGTGCCAGCCTGCAGATAGCCCTCCCTACCATCTGAACTAAGACCAAAAACAGAAAATGCAGGCCCATGACTAACATTTTCAATTTCATTCTCCTGTTTGCCAGATGAAGAAACCAGTGTCATGTTGAAAGCTTGCAACATGTAATTGTGCATTCTGGTTGGCCCAATAAAGGTATCATTGTTTGGATGTTATTGGGTTTGCTATATGGCCAAAACAGCTACCTCTAGGCAGTAATGTTTGCTAGAACATAGACCAAGTTCTTCCAAGACCAGTTTCTTTCTTGCACTATGATTGGATGGAGTGATGTGATGTCCTCTTGTTCCCCCATTCAGTGAACTTTGTGTACAGTCAATCTAGTCATTGGAATGATGACAGTTCATTCACTTACTCTCATATATTTTGGGAACTCACTTTTAATTCAGAACATGATAGAAAAAGTAGCACCAGAACAGCTGATTTAGTCAGATATATTAATTTGGTCTGACTGATTAATTGCACTTACCATTTTCTGGGGAAGGTAGATTGTTAATTTTCAGCTTTCACTTGTTTAGAGGATTCTTTCACTTTATAGGGATTGGCTCAAGTGTATAATTTTCCTTCCTTCCTTCCTTCCTTCCTTCCTTCCTTCCTTCCTTCCTTCCTTCCTTCATCTCAATTGGGCTGTATAAACAATAGCAATTTTTAAAAAAGCAATAAAAAAAGTATCTTACTTAGGAAGTAAGTCACATTGGACAAACGAACAAGTGAGCTATGCAAATCTGTATCATATATACAATATAGGTGGAATGAGATAAAAGTGTACTCTAAACAATGCCCACATCTTCCTGAGGTAGCTTTTCTTTAGGAACATTTTGTTAAATATCCAAAGATAGTACATTTTAAATAAGAAAAATGATGTGAAGAAACAGATGCATTCATGAATTCCTTCCATAGAAGGCTTCAGTTGCTTGATCTCTTGAGACTTTGCTGTGGTTCTAAAATATTTTGTTTTGTTAATATATATTCAGAAATCTGTTATCATCTTCATTTACCTTTTAGAGAGCAAGCTGTTTATTGACTGAAGCCTCAAACTTTTTTTTTTTTAAATGCAGAGGAATTTTCTTAATTGTTT
>NC_056522.1:179148031-179287158 GCF_019175285.1 Sceloporus undulatus | reverse complement strand
TTCATTCACTTACTCTCATATATTTTGGGAACTCACTTTTAATTCAGAACATGATAGAAAAAGTAGCACCAGAACAGCTGATTTAGTCAGATATATTAATTTGGTCTGACTGATTAATTGCACTTACCATTTTCTGGGGAAGGTGGATTGTTAATTTTCAGCTTTCACTTGTTTAGAGGATTCTTTCACTTTATAGGGGTTGGCTCAAGTGTATAATTCTCCTTCCTTCCTTCCTTCCTTCCTTCCTTCCTTCCTTCCTTCCTTCCTTCCTTCTTTCCTTCCTTCCTTCCTTCGTCTCAATTGGGCTGTATAAACAATAGCAATTTTTTAAAAAAGCAATAAAATAAGTATCTTACTTAGGAAGTAAGTCACATTGAACAAACTAACAAGTGAGCTATACAAATCTGTATCATATATACGATATAGGTAGAATGAGATAAAAGTGTACTCTAAACAATGCCCACATCTTCCTGAGGTAGCTTTTCTTTAGGAACATTTTGTTAAATATCCAAAGATAGTACATTTTAAATAAGAAAAATGATGTGAAGAAACAGATGCATTTATGAATTGCTTCCATAGAAGGCTTCAGTTGCTTGATCTCTTGGGACTTTGCTGTGGTTCTAAAATATTTTGTTTTGTTAATATAAATTCAGAAATCTGTTATCATCTTCATTTACCTTTTAGAGAGCAAGCTGTTTATTGGCTGAAGCCTCAAACATTTTTTTTTAAATGCAGAGGAATTTTCTTAATTGTTTAAAAATATGGGACAAATTGACTTAAATTTCCAAGTTAGTTTGAGAGATGAAATATGATTTTGTTTGATTGATGCTAATGGTTCTGAAAAGAAGCCATTTGACTATTATTTACACATTATTATTTGAAGCCATAATAACTGAGCTATCACAGAACTATCTTGTCCTTAAGTGAGTCTTTGACATGACAGCTCATAAAAAGGCTGTTATGAAAATTAGACAAGTAGAGTTGAAAGACTTTTGCAAGAAAATTACTTGTGTGAGTCCAAATAGCTAAGATTACTTTTGAACTCATGCTACAGTTTTTCACTGAAAATTAAAGCTGTTCTTGTTAGTAGCTGTTCTATTTGAGTGAAACTCATGTATTTTTTAAAATCCATCCTCCTTTTACAAAACAGGTTGTTTCACAGTTATGTGCAACAGGAATAGGGAGCCACTGACCTGGTAGACATTTTAGTCCAAGCCTCAGATATCTGGAATGTCTCACATTTTTCACTCTTAACTTATCATGAAGTAGTTCCTCTATTAGCTCACAGGAGTAGTCTGAAGTACATACTGAACAATAGCACCTGAAAACTTTAATGTGTACTGATATACAAATATTCAAAGGAAGAGTGGGTTCCCATAAGTGTTTTACAGGCAGAGTATGTGGATCTTTGTGAGAACAGAGGCATTGTTGTTAGCCTGCTTGGAAAAATGCATTGCTTCTGTAGATCCCTGTTTTCCATCTGTTCTTTCTTAATACGGACATCAGCAGTGTGATTTTATGCATGTAAGGCCCTCTGTGTTCAGTGCAGGTCATGACTCAATATGTGTGTATAGAATTGCAGCCTTAGAAGCTAAAGGGCACCTAGCCAGGGGTTACATAGAAATGTGCTTTATTATCTTTCCATCTTGGTTATTTTGAATTATTTCAACAGGCTGCCTAGGCATAGTAAAATCATGGACTTCTACAAGGAATCTGTTTACATTTAACACATAGGGGGAAATGGTCAAGATCAAAATGTTACAAGTACTTCCAGAAGTCCTGATAAGCTGAGTCACAAGCTTGTGGCTATGAATTGTTGTGATCTTACGGTTGTATGATCAGGTCGAACAGACAGCTGGATCTCCAATGTGTAAGATAACTGAGCAAGAGAGGGGGGCTTGATAGATGCTGCAGAAAAGGCACATAGTGCCAATTACTGTAAGGTACCCTGGAACTGTTGTGGGTTTTTTTGGTGGTGGGGGGGTGCTCAAGATTGAAAGGTAGATTGCTATTATTTTTGTCTACTTACAGGTACGTTTTAATAGAACATAAACACAAAATGTATTGTATCAAAATAGCAGCCACAACAACCAGCTGAAGCAAGAAACCATATGACTATCATGAAAGCAATGTGTGAACAATGCATGAAATATTATAAAACTGAGTAATTAAAAAAATAGAAGTATCATAGAATCGTAGAATCATAGAATCATAAAGTTGGAAGAGACCACAAGAGCCATCCAGTCCAACCCCCTGCCATGTAGGAACTCTCAACCAGGGACATAGCCAAGGGGGGGGGGTTTCTTGGGGTCCGGACCCCCCCTTCCATTAGAAAAATGGTGTGTGCTGCTGCGCCGCCGCACCCAAGCCCCATTATAATGGTGGCACTTAGTCTGGACCCCCCCCCCTTCCTAAAATCCTAGCTACATCCCTGTCTCAACCAAAGCATCCCCAACAGATGGCCATCCAGCCTCTGCTTAAAGTCTTCCAAGGAGGGAGACTCCACTATTTTCCGAGGGAGTGTGTTCCACTGTCAGACAGCTCTTACTGTCAGGAAGTTCCTCCTAATGTTGAGGTGGAATCTCTTTTCCTGTAGCTTACATCCATTGTTCTGGGTCCTCGTCTCTGGAGCAGCAGAAAACAAGCTTGTTCCCTCCTCAATATGACATCCCTTCAAATATTTAAACAGAGCTATCATATTACCTGTTAACCTTCTCTTCTCCAGGCTAAACATCCCCAGCTCCCTATATTATTCCAGACCCTTCACCATTTTAGTTGCCCTCCTTTGGACATGCTCCAGTTTCTCCACATCCGTTTTGAATTGTGGTGCCCATAACTGGACACAATATTCCAAATGTGGCCTGGCCAAAGAAGAATAGAGTCACACTATTACTTCCCTTGATCTAGACACTATACTTCTATTGATGCAGCCTAAAATTGCATTGGCCTTTTTAACTGCTGCACCACACTGTTGACTCATGTTCAACTTGTGGTCTACTTGGACTCCTAGATCCCTTTCCTGTGTAGTTTCATTCAGCCAGGTGTTCCCCAATATATCAAGCAATGAGGGGGGGGGGAGTGTAAGAACCTATAAAATGAGTGCAAAAGTGCCTATAAGGTCTTTTACCACAACCATCTCTTTAAAAGCAAAATCTATGGGGATATATTAGGAGATGGAAGACTGCATACATTATACTCTCAAAAGAAAATACAAAAAAAACCCCATACATCCACCAAGGCTGAGGTGTAGAGAATCAGGGGTAGGGCATAGCTGGGGGAGCAGGAAATATTTTTTGCATTCATTATCATTAATTCATCCTTCAATGTGAAAGGTGTTACAAGCACACTGTGTACTCAGAAGTCCCCTCCATGTGTTTTGTGTAGCTTATTCCCAAGGATAGGATAGATAGAATGCAAGCTTTGTTATTCATGGGAGGGCTCAGCTACAATAAATCTCTTTGTTTTGTATGTATAAGCTTGATCATTTAGTATCACTGATTTTTTCTAAGGATAACCAAGTTTATGGTAGTCCTGGTGATGCAATTTTGTGTGTGTGTGTGTGGGGGGGGGGCTCAACATCCACAGCCTAGTCTTGGGAGGGGAGAGCTTAAGCCACCTCTACTCCACTGTTCCATGGCCCATGGTTACTGGAAATCCTGGAGAGCTCTCCTATCATGAATTAGCAGATCCTTCTGAAACAAAGGAAGTCTTATACTGAGCAAGCAGCTTGCAGGACCAGCCCTACTAATAGACAGAATGAGGAGACAGTCCACAGGTATAAAACAATACACAGCCCTATCAGCAGTTCCCAGACTTGTTCTCTATGCATGCCATGTGACATATCAAGGCTCCCCTAACACAGTGCTCATCTGCTGCCTCAGGTGTGGTGGGGACTAAAGGGAGTTAGTAAGAACCAACTATGTACCAGTTCAATATGCTCCCCTATGTGGAAGGAGTATCTTCTTGTCTTTACTGTCCAGCAGCAAAATCTTTTGGGGCATGCTTGAGCAGCTGCCATTGGGAAGTACATCATATACTTAACTCTCATTCCCAGTTATGACCCGTGATAGGACTTGCTCATCATATAATGTCCCAGGATTCTATGTTTCTCTTCTCACTGCCAATTCCACTGTCAACAGGCAGGATGTTTTTGTGACATCTCTATATGATAAGGCAAGGAATTTATATTCTATGTAGTCCAATATTGCCCCTTCAGTGTGCTGGCTCTTGGGTTGTGACCTGTGCCTGATTGTCCCCACAAGATCCATCTTCAGACGAGTTTAGATGAGGGGGCCCTTTTCCAGCTCTGTCTTATCACCCTTATGCTATTCTTTTGGCAGGTTCATTCAGAAACCCTGTGCTGACTGATGATCAAACTCCCTTTAAATGATTCCAGTGAAAATGCACTCTACTTTAGCCTAGGTGATGGATATTTTCTTTTTCTGTTATGTTTCAGGGTTCTTTGTGGGCAAAATGGACCTGGCTTAGAATGCTATTGACAGAATAGCCAGGGCTATTCTGTTCTATTTCCCCCCACAAAGCATTTCACACTGCATTTGATAGATAGCTTTCCTTTTGTAATACTTTGGACATTATTCAGACAAAGAAGGGGAAATTTGTTCAGAAAAGATCAAAATCTCTATCTTGGCAGCCATGAAAAAGCAGGGCTCAGTATCACATCAAGTGCTCTGTGTTTATATGACCAAGGGGTGTGTGTACATATATATCCAGGAAACGCACAGTCCAAAAGATGTGTTTTGCATAAAGCTGTAGACCTTCTTTTGTAAACCCCCCACTTACACTCCCAGTGAACTGCAGAGCAGCTGTGACAGTAAAGAAAACACACTCTTGATTCTTTGGAAAGTAGAACCGTCACCTATACCCTCATGCTAAAGATATGCTTGAAATGGAGTTTCAATTGATACAATGGGTAGAACTGGGTTTGGCAAAGGAAGACTGTGTCCAAACTTTTCCCTGCATTTCTGATTGTGTTATGTTGCTGATTTTCTTTTTAAAAGACACAAACAAAAACAGTATCCTATGTTACAAGATTTTCCCACTTAAAATGATGAGAATTTTGGGGACCTTCACTCAGATTCAGTTTTCTGTCTTCTGTCAATTTGTAATATTTGAATTTACTTGGGAGTTAGCTCCCTCATGCACTGGATCCCATCCAATAGACAAGATTCTACCATAGTTCCATCTATGTATCTCCAAGTCCTTCCCTCCCATCCCCAGTGGTGATTGCCTGGCAGGGAGTGGAGGCTGCTTCCTCCTCCTCCTTCCTGTTGGGAAGGGCAGAGAAGGAGAGGCAACCTAGACCATGAAGCATGAGATGGAATCAGCTTGGCAGTGGTGGTGGGGGGAAAGGAGAATGCACTCATGGATGGACTGAACCCTCCTTTTGCTTACCCAAGGAGGTCAGAGCAGGCAGAACTGTCTTCCTGATGCATCCCCTTCCCACTGGTAGAGAGAATCAACAGCCTTTCCCACAGCCTGACAGCTGCCCTGGGGGACATTTGGGGATTTGGCACAAGGGTGAGAGAATAGTCCCCTGTACCCTGTCCAAAAGGGACATACACATGCATAAACTAAACTTTGGCATGTGAACATCACTGACAGGATGTCTGCCTAAGTTTCATGTTACTCCGGAATACCATTGCTAAGTTTTCCCTACAATAATTATAGCGTCTCCCAACAATTTTTTAAAATAAAATGTGAGATCTCCAAGAAGAGACCATTCAAGGGTTTCTTCATCAAGGGTGCTTTTTCAGTCAGTTCAGGGACTATATTTCCATTATAGTCCCAATAACATTGGCAGGGATGCCATGAGAGCTCATGGTCTTGCCAGTTTGGAACTCATCAGATTCAAGCTGTTGTTTTGTACCTTCACATTGTTTCCAGCTTATGGTGATCCTCAGATGACCCTATCATGGGGTTTTCTTGGCATGATCTATTCCGAGGAGGCTTGCCATTGCCTTCCTCCAAGACTGAGAGAGTGTGATTTGCCCGAGGCAACACAACTCTCACAAGTGGGTTTCCATACCTGAGTGGGGATTCAAACTCTGGTGTCATAGAGTCCTAGTCCAGTACTCAGACCACTTCATTTTGAATATTCAGCAGGTAACATTCAGCAACAGATTATTTCTGTTTTAATAGAATCACTTCTAAACTGGGCCACTGTGTCCATCTTTAGTTTGTAGTAAAGGGTGAAAAGTGGAATAGGACAGGGAAAACTTTCTCTCCCATCATCAAACTCATTTCACTTTATCCAGAACACATGCTTCCATTTTGTTCTTTTGAGGGATTTTTTGCAGCTTCTCATGAGCCACAAGCTGAAAGAAATCATGATATTTCATAAAAAGTATTGCTGCCTTTCAGGAATTTCTTTATCATTTGGACACCTCCTTTTTGTATATTTTCAACAAAAGACTGCCTTGAATTTCAATCAGAACATGATCTCTAAGCATTAATACACAGATATATAAATGCGATAGACAGTCAAGAATCAGCTCCTTATTAGCAGGTCATTGGAAAGTGTCATTCGGCAGATAATGGCATCAGCTTCAAAGAAGCATGCAAACCAGTTAAATGAAATGTTACATTTTATTAAATTCCTGACCATTGCAAAGAGATTGTGCCAAAGAGAGAGAAAGAAAGCTTAAAAGAAAAAAGTGGCGAGGGGGTGGTGGTAGAGGAGAGAAAAAACTGGGAGTTGCTTGCTTTATTTCAGCGCTGCTGATAAGCAGTAATTTTTGCAGAGAAGGAAAAAAGTAATCCACTGCGATAAAACCATTTTCATAATACCATGGGAATGAGTTATTGCTCAAGGTAAGGCGCTGCTTCTAATGGCTGCCTGAGCTTTCATCTCCATCTTTCATGGACTAGTCAGACATTTTTATAGTGCTGACACAAAAAGAGAGCATTTATGTTGCTTCCATTCTCCATCTGTCAACAGTTAGGTTAAAGTGCTACTACCGGCAGACTTTTTGATCTGATTTCCATTCTGACTCAGTATGTTGCTGGATGTAAGGTCTTTGAGCCATGCTCAATCCCAGGGGCCCTAATTGCAGTTTTTATGTACCATTAATGGTTAGCAAATAGGCTTGGGTTGCTTGTCTTTTTAGCATTAATTGAGGGCCAGGGTGTCTTTTCCTCCTTTACTGTAATGCTATCATCCTCAATGTAGTTGTGTCAATTTCCTAAACTTACATCACTGCCTTCTGAAGTGTGCCATGGTGTATGGTGTCAAAGTGACTGGGCAGCATAGTTCTTCCTTTGTCACGTTATTGTTGCTGTATGGTTTTGGCCTGCTCATCATTCACAAGAGTTGAGCATGACAGAACTAAAGAGGAACAGAATGGCTCTGCCTTTGAATTAGTATGTGAGATCTGGCAACTCTCCTAACTTTATGTCATGTGTACCACATTTTCTCTGTTGATTCCAATGAATGATTAGTCTTTCTTCAATCATAGCATGTATTGCAAACATGAAATGTCTGAATGTAAATATTATGGTATTGCACTAACATAACAGAAAACCTCTTGAGCTAAATAAAACCTTTCTTTCAGTAAAATATGACACTGCAATATACCATTTGACTTTATTTCTGAAAATTTTGTTTGTTCCCAGATGGAGCAAACTACTTACTGAATATCTACATTATTTTCTGAACTCTTATATTTTCAGTTCTTAGACAAAACTTTTTCTAGAGTGTATCACTTCAGATGGTGAATAGGTGATTGTTAATGTGGTGTTGTTTGCTTTCAACTCATTTCCAACTTATGATGACCCTATGGCAAACCTATCACAGGTTTTTCTTGTCATGTTTCTTCAGAATGGGTTTGCTATTGCCATCCAACTCCTGGTGTATTTTCATGGCTGAGGGGGGATTCGAATGGTATTCTTCAGAATAATAGTCCAAGACTCAGACTACAATACCACACTGGCTCTTGGGTGATTACTTACACCAAATATTATATGATCACTTCCTCTTTATAACCATCTACATTCACAATCCTATACACTTCCGTTAAAGTCAATTGGGGATAGATATGCAGGGGGTTATGCTTTGAATATCAGGAAGAGGGATTCTAGTCTTAGTACTTGATATAATTTAAAAGTGTTATTACTACTGTGAAGTCAAAGGCTTTAATGTCGGAATCCATAATTTTTTTGTGGGCTTTTTGGGCTATGTGGCCATGTTCTAGAAGAGTTTATTCCTGATGTTTCACCAGCATCTGTGGCTGGCATCTTCAGAGAATTCTCTAAAAATGCCAGCCACAGATGCAGGTGAAGCGTCAGGAATAAACTCTTCTAGAACATAGCCATATAGCCCCAAACCCCCACAAAAAACTGTTATTACTACTCCTATTACTATTATTATACTTAAAAATCTATGCACTATAAAAATGAATATGACAGTCCGTCTACTGGCTTACAGTCCACATATCCTAGATTTTGCTGTGCATAAATATTGTCAGTGATGCATTTAGAACTCCTTCCTCATCGGCAGTCTGGTGTGGTATGACTCTAGAATGGTTTTACCTTGTGATCTGCTGGCAGTCTCGCTGACATAGAGTACGTGAGCCAAACCACAATACTCTATTAAGTTCTTGCCGAAGTGAGCACGAAGAGAGCATTTTTGTGACATCTAAAGGGCATGTAAGCCTATAAAATAATTATTCTGCCATCCTTTCATCACCCGTGTTCTTACTAATCAGAATTTGCTTGTGATCTTAATTAGCAGAGAAGAATGAAATTGAGTAATTCATGTAGTTTATTTGAGGATTACTCATGTTACTTCAGTTCTCTGCCTTTTGAAGAAACAGCTTTTAATTCAATGAATGTAGCTCTCCCAACATGGAGAATGGACTCCTCACTAATTCAGAGACGTTGCTGTATTGGATGGTCCACAATCTGGAAAAACTGCATTGGGCCAATTGTTAAAACTTCAATCACATGTGCTGTCATAACCTCTATGTGTGACTGTTGGAAAGCCATTTGGGGTGTTTGACCTGGTGTATTGACCTGGCCTATACAAATTTGACTTTCTCTCTGTGTATGTAATAAATACAGTGTGAAAATCCTTATGGAATTCAGTCACTGTGAATAAATCTGAAGAAGAAATGCATCACATCCTGAAGTAAAAAAAGAAAAAAAGGATGTATGAGTTATGAAGTAGAGAACTGGAGCATCTGAACTAGTTGTGTGTGTGTGTGTGTGTGTGTGTGTGTGTTCCTATCCTCCACATAAGATTTTGGAGGGCATTCCAAGGTCTCTGGTGGGAAAAGGAAATTACTCCCCACTCCATTGCACTGGATTCTACTTCTTCTGGTGAATGATCAGCTTTGCATACAGCCCATTTTGTCTTAAACACCAATGTACATGTTCCCCTCCACTTTAAATACTGAGTGGGAATTTCCCTTATTGATTTAAAACAACCACGGGTGGAAACTGATGATCAAACTGCAACGTTAAACAAAATTACAAAAGCAAACCCAAAAGATTTCCAGATAATTCAATAACAATTACAGCAGCAGATTTAAAATAGTCATGAAACAGATTAACTATCTCCTAGTTTGCTATTGTTGTGTTTCTTCAAGTCACTGTTGATTTATGATGACCCCAAGAGGGACCTATCATAGGGTTTTCTTGGCAGGTTTCTTCAGTGGGGCTTTCTGTTGCCATCCTCTGAGAGACTGTGACTTGCCCAAGGTCACCCAATGGGTTTTTACGCTCAAGTGAGGAATTGATCCCTGATCTCCAGAGTCATAGTCCAACACTCAAACCACTACACTAGGAGATGGGAAATAACCCATTAAGGTTAAACAATCCCTTAACAATTCAATGAAGTGCAAACAAAGAAGAAATGCCAAGAAAAAAAGAGAAAAACTAAAAGAAAGAGGAATCCGAATAGCAGTAAAATGAATATATTGGAGTCTAAATCTCTATCAGGCCCCACTATGGAAACCATGGAAATGACTCCACCTGAGGTATGCAAATCCTTGGTTATTTCATCTGCACATGCAAAGATGATTGATTATGATAGTTTTCTCCTCACTGTAGGAGAAGACAAATATTCTTCCACAATTTTCTTCCTGCCCTTTTTTTGAGGAATTATTCTGCAGAGCAAAATATGTTGAGGTGTCCCTGCTCTTGCAAAAAATGTTTCTTATCTAGAAAATAGAACTCCCTACCAAAAAATAGAACACACACACACATGTTTTTCTCACCAGAATAATTCCTTTCAACACTTTGGGATGGGTGAATGCTCAGAGAAAATTGTGCAAAATTCTTGCTGGTCTACTGTATTTCCCAGTGGGGTTTCCCAACTGTCAGGAATGTGTTTTTCAACAACAAGCGATTATTGAAACACTCAGGAAAAGGGGTTTCCAAATCTGAGTCTGCATTTTGGTGGAAAATAACAAACAACAACAACCCACAAATATTCGAAGTACAGTATGTATTTTTTTGCCTACATTAATGGGCTTTAGTTGTTTGCTGCTGAAGTTTGATGACACAAGTTGCCATAGAATTTTGGCAGTGCACTTTTTGGTGGAGCCTTACCATCTGGGGGGATGCTTGCTGAGTCTAGCTAGAAGGACCCATATCCAGGCAATCTGTATGCACCAGCCACCTTCAGCAGTAACAGTGTTTGTAGCTGTTGTAATTCAGATCCTGTCTTCCTAGACCAAATAGAAAAGGGGATAGACGTGAGGGTTGTTCTCAGCCTCTGGTCCTCCATCCTCATTGGCCCTTCAGGCGGAGACCTCTGGGAACTGAAATACAAAACAGTTGGAGAACCCAAGTTTGAGAACCCCTTGTGCAGGACTTGGATCTAGTTGTAATTTAGGTGAGATGGTCACCATAATTACTTTTACAAATGTCCCCACCAAGCCTATTCTATAAAAAAATTCCACCCCTTCCTGGTGTTGTTTGTTCACTTGTTCAATAACAGGGCAGCACACAAAAAAACACCTTCACCCTCAACTAAAGGACCCTAGCATCATCTGGGTAGGGGTGATGGGTTCTCAGGTATTAACATAAACTCAAAACCACATTTCCTCCTCTTATAGTGCTTCTTGTCTTGAGATTTATCTCCCTATCTGGAGAACCTGAGAAGCACAGCAATTCTCTGAACCTTCACAGGTACCTTGAGACCCTGTGATCCTACACGGCTCAGAAGGTGTAGTTTGACTAACTCTCTCTGTGATTGTTTTATTCCATAAAATGCTACACTGAGAAAGGGTGGATAGCCTGGCTGTTTTATTCATTTTTATTTCACCATACTTTGGCATGTGTGCTTTCACCCTGCTCCTTAGCTGTTGTTGTCCACTCTGTGTTACCTTTGAAATGATTGTTAATAGGATTCTCTACACTCTTTCTGAACTCTTGGTTTTTCCTCTTAGTTCCTGATTATTTTAATCCTCCCAGCCCCATTTTCACATCCATAGCTTGTCTGCCATTAATTTACAGTAGCTCATTTCTTTTATTCAGACCCTTCATTTCAATTCCTATAACGTTCTGTCATCATCTTCTTCTTCTCTCTCTCTTTTTTGTGCCTGAAAGAGAGTGCAGACCAGTTAAAATGAAAATATACTTTTCAGATTTTTTTTACTAGCTTAATTATTTTATTGTAAGTGAAGCCATGACATCAATCAGACCATTCTCTAAATCCCAGTCACATCAGCTGCTAAATGAAAATATCAGTTATTCTGTCCCAGCCCTAGCCTGCCAGACTTTAGGTAGTGTTATTGCAAGAAATATTAAGAGTTCAGACATGTCTCCGATCTTCTTTGAAATGCTCTTGCAAACAAGGCCAGAGCAATGCAGCTGAAATCCTAATGTTACTCATGAAATATCATTAACCAGTGAGGCTGGGTGCTTTTGGTAGCTGCCAGAACCCTGTGAGATTAGAATGATTGAGAAACAAAGGCGATCAGTAGATAAAGCTTGGAAGGTTACTTTTTAAAAATCTCAAAATGCTTACAATAGTTACTTTTAGTTACTTTAAGATTCTGAATGCAACAAACCACTGCCCTGTGGTGCATAAACACTCCTCTATCACCTATTTTATGGTCACCTTCTCCACACCCACAACACAAAACACAGCATGAGCCAGCACTTGAACTCTGAACCTTCTCTACCATTAATTTGGCCACACACAAGTATTTAAAGTCACTAAGAAGTTATAGTTACACTGCAAAAGGAATTATGGTATTTTTCTTAAATTATAATTGCAATGCAGTATAGTTATATGGTCACATTTGTGAAAAAGAACTAACTGGAAGTAATTAATAATTCACACCTAATTATTTCAGTTTGTGGGAAACAATAAGAAAAGACAGAAAGTATGTATTGTGTCCCTATGCTATCGACTGTATTTCAGAGGAAGGCAATGGTAAAACATTCTTTGAATACTCCTCCCTTAAGAAAACCCTATGAAATTAATGGGATAACCATACGTTGACAGCTGACCTGAAGACACACACACACACACACACACACACACACACACACACACACACACCACCTTGTGAGGCACCTTGGATGCTTTGAAAAGAGAAAAGCAGGATAGAAATGAAATGAAATGAGTGCTTACCAGAATCCCAGCTCATTTGTTCAGGGATAAGAATTGGCACTTTATGCAATCTTGGGCCCCATTCCCACTGGCTTATAACACGGATCAAGACTTGAATTATGGGGGCATTGTTCCCATTTGAGCATGCATTTGATCCTCACTAAGCTGATTTCGTTCCCATTGGAATTCAGATCTGATCCCCATGTAATTGATTTTTCCTGGAAAAACCCAAATCAGTGGCGGATAAATTGGATTAATTTACTGTACTTTTTTGGAGGTTTTTCTTGCACCTCCCAAGTCTGATTCAGGGCAAATGAATGGGAACGACAAGGCTGTCCTGTCTGATTTGGGAATTTGGGGATGGGAGGAGCAGTGCTGAAGGGGCTTGCCTGGGGGTGTCACCTGCTTGTTCTCTTTCCTGCATTACCAGTGCTATTTCCCCCCTGTTCATGTACCCTTTCCCCCGGTGGAGTGGGAAGCAGGGTAAGGCGATCGCATGTGTAGACAATTTTTTAAAATTAAACTTTCAATCGCCTAGGTGCTCTGTCGGCTGTCCAAACATAGCAAATTGCTACATTGACCTCCAAATGCGGTAAACACATAACACCCCCCTGTAACCTCCTTCCTGCTCCACATTCATATATCGACGTGTGAGAAGAGCCATAGAACACCATTTTAAACTATTTCCCCCTTTTTTTACATGCCTGCTCGATTGCCCCCCCCCCCAGACAGCCCAGGGAGCAATGGGGGAGGCAGAGGGACTTGGGGGGATAGAGGCTCCCTTTTCCCTTTCCCAGTGGGACTCTGGGAAGATACAGGAGAGCCTAGGAGGTTATGCTTACGTCATGATGGTGGCCCCTGTATGGACAGGAGGCCATCATTATGATGACACCATGACATCCTAGGGTTAGGGACAGTGCCTCCTGGGCACCGCTTCTTGGCGGGATGTACCAAGCCATAGTCTGGGAGAGACATACTAATTAGAACCATGGGTAGGCAAAGTGCAGGCTCTTGCAGACACCCCCCCCCCCCCCCAATTGCTCTGCTCCCTGTGCCTCCATCCTGAAAAATGAGAGGGACAGAGAATGGCTAAACAGACAGCCGATGCCTTCAGCCTCTATGGAATTTTGTGAGTATAAGGCTTCCTAAGGCACGATTGGCCCACAATTTTTCCAGCTTAGGAAGCAGAAAGGTTCCTGCAGGGAGGGAAAAGAAATGGGAGCAGCTGTGTGAGGTCCCAAGAAAGTTGTCCACCTCCAATGTACCCGAATGGCTTTATTGTTGTTGTTGTTGTTGTTATTATTATTATTATTTACATTTCAGTTATCAAATGTATTAACACTGAACATCACTAAAGATACACATTTCCAGAACTATAATTACAGTGGTACCCCGGGATACGAATGCGCCGGGTTACGAATTTTTCGGGATACGAAAAAATCCCATAGGGATTTATTGCTTCGGCTTACGAAGGTTTCTTCGGGTTACGAAAAAACCGCGGCGCTATTTTCCGCCACCGGAGGGCAGCAGAGAGCTATTTTTCCATTAGCGCCTATGGGAATTCGGCTTACGAAGGTATTTCGGGTTACGAAATTAACCGCGGAACGAATTAATTTCGTAACCCGGGGTACCACTGTACTTTAACTACTGTTAATTACTAGCATTAAGAAACTTTATCATTCTATTTTCTTTTGCTGAAAATGAAGGTATGCTGAAGATGCAACAAAGCAAAGGACAGCTTGTGAATACCACCAATGCAATTTTAGAACATAAAGAAACACCGCTGTTCAACCCAAAGTCCCATATGACCCTTACAGAACAATCCTATAAATGACTTTTTAGAAGTAAGCCCCACTGAATTCAGTTCAACATATCCCATTTTCACTCCACTGCAAACAGGCCCGAGTAGTGAAATCTGTCCACCTGTCTGAATGGGGTCACGCTCCCCCTGAAGGACTCAGTTCGCAGCTTGGGAATGCTTCTGGACTCGTCGCTCCAACTGACATCTCAGGTGGATGCGACGGTCAGAAGCGCTTGTTATCAGCTTCGGCTGATACGCCAGCTGCGACCCTGCCTGGACCGGGGGGGGGGGCCCTTGAAACTGTAGTACACGCTCTGGTAACCTCTCGATTGGATTTCTGTAATGCACTCTACATGGGGCAACCCTTGTACCAAACCCGGAAGCTTCAATTAGTGCAGAACATGGCTGCGAGATTGGTCGCTGGATGTTCCAGGGCAGACCATATAACACCTATCCTAAAAGATCTCCATTGGCTGCCTATTCACTTCTGGGTGCAATACAAGGTGTTGGTAATTACCTATAAAGCCCTAAATGATTTGGGCCCAGGGAACTTGGAGGACCACCTTCCCCCCATATAATCCGCCCCGCACACTCAGATCAGCTGGGAAGAATCTGCTGAAGGTTCCAAGTGCGCAATATGTGGTGACCTCACAAAGGGCCTTTTCCATTTCGTCTCCAAAAAATGTGGAACAACCTTCCCGATGAGCTCTGTTCCACCACCTCCCTGGATCTTTTCAGAAAGAACCTTAAGACCTTTTTCTTTCACCAAGCTTTCCCCCCATGAGATGTGATATTATGCCCTCTCCCCCTATTGTGTAACGATTTTCGCAATGTTTTCAACCAACCTAGCTGTGTAATAGTTTTTAATATGATATTTTTTACATTGTTTTTATTGATATGTATGTATTTTTATGTTGAATTTTAATCTGTAAGCCGCTTTGATCATCGCGGAAAAGCGGGATAAAAATAAAATCTATTATTATTATTATTATTATTATTATTATTATTATTATTATCTGGTCTTTTTATATTGGATTAAAGGCCTTTTGGGCCAGGAGTACGTTGGTTCCACCACTGCATCCAGTCTGCCTGATCCTGGCCCAAAAGGCCTTTAATCTGAATAGGACAACACCAGACCAAGGGGAACACAGGTTTTGGGCTCATGTATACAGCCCCCTGTTATATTTTTGTTATTAGGAAAATGAATTAATTACAAGTAATATGTTTTCTCTTCTTACTTACTTCCAACACTATTTGGAATACTATCTTAATGATCCAATATTCAGAGGTCTATGTAGAATCATAAGGCAGAGTTAAGGGGGAGACCAAAAGAGAGTGCAATGGTGATGATGACAGCCTCAGATGTCCAAATGCAAAGGCGTCCAATAATGACTTCTCCCAAGATGTTAGAATCATAAAATCATAGAGCTGGAAGAGATAAGGGCCATCCAGTCCAACCCCCTTCCATGCAGGAACTCTCAATCAAAGCATACCCGACAGATGGCCATCCAGCCTCTGCAAATATATTTATCACAAGGATATGACCTTAAAAGCAGTGGATGTGTATAGCTTCCAAAATATAAAAAGCCAATTCACTTAAGCAAGATTTGTTATGTGGAGGAAGAGGAGAAGGAGTGTAGCTCTCTGCCATAAGTGTTCCCTAAGGTTAATCTATCATGGGGTTTCCTTGGCAAGTTTCTTTAGAGGGAGTTTTCCATGGCCATTCTCTGAGGCTGAGAGAGTGTGACTTGCCCAAGGTCACCCAATGGGTTTTCATGACCAAGTGGGGATTTGAACCCTGCTCTCATTCATAATCCATTGCTCAAACCACTGTGTCATGCTGGCTCTCACCATGTCCTGTCATAATCTTGAGAAAAGTCCTCCCTGAATTTTTGCTTGTACTGAGAAGAAAGATTCTAATGATGCCTTGAGTCTGGCCTGAGGTACCAGTTTCCTATCAAAGTAAACCATTCTGTTGATGTCATTCTTCAGGACCTATGTTTTGCATTTATGAGAGAAGGATGCATGAATGAATGATGCATGAATTTTTGCACACTCTACTTCTTATCCACCCCACCTGAAAACCTTCTCTTGCTTTTCCTTTCTCCTTCCCTTACCATCTCTTCTCTTTATCACTCCATTCCTTTAGCTTACTGATTTTCATGTGGATTCTTGCAAAAGTCCCAGTCAAGAGTTTGTCCCAGCTGACTCATTTGTCAGCTGGGACATCTGAGGAGCCTCTATGCAGTGTCCAGTGTAGAACAGATGGGTACTATGCACATAAGTGATTTTCATTTTGTGACATAAACTTTTTAATTTCCCAGCTGAGGGACTAACAAAATGCAAGTAGCAGTTTTGCAAAAATCCAAGAATACTTTGGGAAATGTGAACTTTGCTGGCTTCTTAAAGCTGCCTCTTATACTTAATCAGTAACATAATCAAGGAATTCAGTTAGTGCTGGGATTTCAACTTACGTCAATCAGACCGGTTTTAAAAAATCAGTATAATTAAATAGAAATTTTCTAACCGAAAGGTGCCAACTGATAAGTTGGTTGATTTTAACTAATCAGTTCCTTTTCCAGCAGTTTGGTAAGCAGGTGGGTATGGACACTGGCATTTAATTTTCCAGCAATGCCTTGGAACAGTGGCATCACTAGGGTTGGTGTCACCCAGTTCATTGAGGGGGAGGACTGCTTTGCCCCCTGCCCCCTGCCAGGCCAGACTACTGCCCCACCCAGCCTTCAGAGTCCTGTGCCCCACTGCCTCCTCAGCCTTCAGAGTCGCATGTGGCTGTTGCCACATGGAACTCTGAAGGCACCACTGCCCCAGTAGCTGCCGCTACTGAGTGAGGCAGCAGTGCAGGCTCCAAAAGGTCTGTTTAGGGTCCTGTTCAGCTACTGGGCAAGTGGGAAAGTGCCCTTTCTTGCATGCCCAGTAGCTATGCCCCTCCCTGTGGGTGTACCACGCCTGTCAAAATCCACCACAATCCATGTTCCGTCTGCTGTAATTCACTCCTCAAGTTATTAAATCCTTGATCCCCTTTGTATGCGTGAATGATCTCTTGTAACAGGGGGTCTAAGCCTTGGGATGCTAGCTCTTGTTCCCTTTTAGTCTGGCTTTGTGTGGTCACCCCTAGCCCCAGTTGTTGTGTTGTGAACAGCGCCTGTTTCTCCAACTCCTTCTTCTCCCCAGGCCCGTGCATTCGGGAAAGGCCAATACATTCTCCCTCCCTGGAATGAATTTTATAACAAAATTGAATTTAAAAAATTCTTTAGCCCATCGACGCTGTTTTGGGTTTAACTGCCTGAGAGTCTGCAATGCCTCTAAGTTCCGGTGATCCGTCCACACTTCGAAGGGGTGGGAGGCCCCCTCCAGAAATTGTCTCCAAGTTTCTAAAGCCCACTTAATGGCATAAGATTCCTTCTCCCAGCATGGTCAAATAATTTGCGTCGAATCAAACTTCTTGGACGAGTAGGCACAAGGTCTGAGATGGCCCTCCTCATCCCTCTGCAACAACACTGCCCCCACTGCGGCATCAGAGGCGTCCACCTGCACTATGAAAGGCTGTTCGGGGTCGGGGTGCTTCAGGATTGGCTCTGAGCTAAACAACTGCTTCAAAGCCTCAAACGCCTTTGTGCACTCCTGGGTCCAATGAATCTTTGTGGAGGGCTTTGGTTTTTCAGTTCCAGCCGGCCCATTCCTCATGGTGGCAGCCCCCCTATTCTCAAAGTGACTGTCTATCTATATCGCTACTTCCTCTCTCTATATGTGTATCTATATCTTCCCTATTTGTGTGTGAGAACCTATTCCCTGACCCCCACTCTGCGGTTTATCTCCCTATCTATCTATCTATCTATCTATCTATCTATCTATCTATCTCTACAAACCTCATGGCAGAATACACCCTGAATGACTGACTGAAGGTGGATTCTCACAACTCCAACAGGTGACACCTGCTCTCTGGGTGATATCACCCCATAGTGATATCACTGTCTTGGAATGATGTCCCATAGGGGGCATTGTGGGAAATTCAAGTGGGACTCCAAGCCATCCAAAGGGTCCCCCTGCAAATCTAGAACTGTTCAGTTCTCTTCACTGGCACTCATGTTCAGTTGTAAACGTCAGTCTAGAATAAATTAGTTTCCTCTTTCTAATTTATATATAAGTAGGCAAACAGATAAACACACATCTAGTCTGAATGTTCTTAACCAATCCTAGGCAGTGTCCACACAGCCTTTCAGGTTAGCATGGTTCCTGTGGTGATTTTGAGAATAAAATTATAGTCTGCTTTTCATATAGGAAAAAAAAAACCCAACAATCTAAATTCATGATCAATTTTCCACTTTAGGAAATGTGGAATAGTGCTCCTGCATTGCAAACACTTGTTTTAATACATGCATATCTTTTCTTGCTCGCTCAAGGATCTGCAAATGGATGAAACCCCCTGAGAGACTGTTATGAGTTTTATCAAAGTTTTGTCTAATAATTATGAGATTTGCACTGGGCTGGTGAAGACCGATCAGGCCCACTTACCATAATGATACTGCTAAATAATGAGTGTTCAAGTGGGTCTTATTAGCTATGAATCTATTAAAGAATCAGTACTGTTCTCATAGCCTTATTACTTGGGAGGGGGAAAAGATGATAAGAGAACTGTTGCTGGGTAAGACTTATTTATATTAATTTCAGTTAAATCCAAGCAGAGCACTTTAAGCCTTGATTGTATAGCTTTGTAGAGTTCCAGGTGTGCACATTAAAGTGATTCCCTCCCCATTAAATCCTTAAAATAAGTTTCTAATAAATTTCCAACAAAGTAAGCAGTAAGCACTTTTAACAACCAGTTTGCTGGAGTGTTAACAGCCTGTTAGCTAACAAACTGGTCATTAACTGGTGCTAACTTCTGCTTTCTTGTTTAAATAATCCCTCAACTTCAGTAAAATTCCCACAGGATTCCCCATACAAAGGAAGGGGGGGGGGGGGAGAGAGAATCTATGATGGATTTGTTCCTCCCCCAGTTTTGTTTCTCTCATTGGATTTGGCTTGTTAACAGTCAGATTTATCCTTTCTAGTATAACAGTTTTCTACCAGTTGCTATGAAACTTGAATTTGTGTCCTTTTATGTTATCAGACAGAATCACACAATCAAATCTCTCTGTTTTCACTGAATTAGGTGATAATCCCCTGGAGTTTAATTAAAGTATGGGGCATAAAACTACATAAACTGATGCATCTCACTTTAGCTTCTTTTTATATGCCTTCTTTGTTTCTGATCCTTTGGGATTTGGCCATGTTTTTGTTCTTGTTGTTTCAGTCCTAGGATTTTTTTTACAAGACATAGAGAAATGAGCAATGGGCCATACATGTACTTCTACTGACTATTATGTCGCTTTCACATCACTGGAAAAAAGAAATGCATTACCCAAAAGAGGACAAAAATGAAACCGATTTGTGTAAAATGTGTCCATATTCACTTCTATACATAGATGCACATTTGCAAATAATTGTTGTCATTTAATAGATATTTAGTATACCTCAATGGAGAGGGAAGACTGTCACCAGATGAGTCTGTTGTAAAGGTGCCAGGCCTGGTCCACAATATTTTACTGTTGAATGTGAAGAATAAGATGGCACCGCCAGACTTTGAAATTAACACATTACTGGTAATTTGTTAATTTCATGATGAACGAAAGGACAATAACTTTAATTTATGATCCAAATGAAATAAGGCCCCTAAATGTTAATTTTTCACTATAATGATAAATGAATTCTGACTCGTTGTCATTAGTAGTAATGTGGCTTGGTTAGGGTTTCCAGCTCTTCAGTCCCCACCTGGAGTCTATGAAACTTATTGATGTTTTCCAGTCTCTGATCCTCCAAACGCAGAGCACAGGCTCCAAGTGTAGAGAAGAGTCACCCAGGAAAAGAAAGCATGGCATGTTGTAGACAAGGCTGCAGCAACATGCATGCCATTTTTAATGAAGACATTTTTTTCAAAGGTGAAATGCATGTTAATAATATGAACCAATTAAATGCTGACTTTGGTGCGCTGACCAATGAAAGCAACGCAGAAGTGAGGGGACCCTCCCACCCAGTGATGAAAATAGACTTAATCAAATGAATTCTTAGAAATTAAGTTAGAAGAGACCAACCTGATTAAAAATTAAGTTCAATCAATTTGTCCCTTTACTGACTTTTCTAATATTCTCACTAACAAAAGTGATTGATTTAATATGAATTTTCAACATTAATTCTTCTCCAGAATCAAGATATTATTTGAAATATTAATGAAATGAGCCACATGCCAAAGACCCAACAAATATTATATTAGGTCTTTCCCAAAGCCTTCTTCTCCTGAACTTCTTTAACACTGTGTGTGTTTCTTGTGTGCCTTCAAGTTATTTCTGACTTATGGCGACCCTAAGGCAAACCTATCACAGGGTTTTTTGTGGCAAGTTTCTTTGGAGAGGGTTTATCCTCTAAGACTGAGAGAGGGGTGTCTTGCTTAAGGTCATCCAGTGGATTTTCATGACTGAGCAAGGATTCGAACCACACTCTCCAGAGTCATAGTCAATGCTCAAACCACTACACCACACTGCCTCTCTCTGCAACACTACTTATTTCTTTTCATTAGTCCTATAGCAATGGGGAATTACAAGGCTGAGTCAAAAAGAAGACTCAAAGTTATTACTGAAGAGTCATTATAAAGGGATGAATTGTGTACTCCAGGGGCATAAGGGTACTTCCCCAAGTAAGTATTCTGTCCACCAATGAAATTTTCCTTCATTATTCAAATTTCTAGCACTGCAGAGTGAGATGCTAAAAGTCATTCACATGTAGAATTTGCTACATTCACTTTCCCAAGGTAATTCACTTTCCCATGTGGCTCATGGGCAGTCTCAGATCCTCTTACAGTACACAGTGGTGTTTATCAGACGAGCTCTTAAAGAGGTACTATTCCAGTGTGACTCCTCTAGCTGCCTCCTGTTGCATGCTGGGATTGGCAGTTTTAAGGAGGGGTATTTAGAATTCTCAGGCAGAGAAGTTCAGCTCCTTAAAACTGCCAATCCCAGCATGCAACAGGAGGCTGCTAGAGGAGTCACACTGGAATAGTAGCTCTTTAAGAGCATAGTGTGATAAACATCATTGAAAGCACTTTGGTTCCAATTTAACTGCAGTGGAAACATCCTATGAATCCTGGACTTTGGCAGTTAAAATGCTTATTGCACTTTAGTGGTGTATGTGAAAGGACTCCTGGGCTCACCATAGTTGCCAATGCCAGTGTTTGAGAATCCTGAAACACCTTAAAGACAAAAATCTGGATGGCATCAGGCAATCCATTTTTGATAAATGCAAACCCTATAATATATTAATCCCTAAGCATTACATAGGGTCCCATAGCATGTTTTTCTTTGCTACCACTGACTAAATATTATCATTAATATATTATCATATAGAGAGATCTTGTAACATCTTTGAGACTAACTAAAAAAAGAGGTTGACAGCATGAGCTTTGTAAACTAATGTCTACTTCCTCAGATGCATCTGGGGAAGTAGACTTAAGTCTATGAAAGCTCATGCTGCCAATCTCTTTCTTTAGTTAGTCACAAAGATGCTACAAGATTAATCTACATACTATTTTAGGGACTAACATGGCTTTATCTTTGAATAATGAAAGCAGTGGAAAGAAAAAAGAGAGAGACTTGACAACATATGCTTGTCATCTACACACTGAAAACCAACATGATGCTGATGGTCCCATCAAACTATTGATGATTAATAATAACGTTATTAATAATGACTTCTCCAGCAAGGCATCCATAATATGGAATAATCAAGTGTGAGGTGTTTCTGCTGTCAGCTGCAGATTTCTTTGTTTGCGTTCTTCTTATTTTGAATGCTTTTTAACATTTGCTTAAGTTTAGTAGTTGCTGTGTTTCTGTTTTTATTGCAAACAGCTTAAAAAATTAAAAAGCAGTATAAAAGGTTTTTGTATGTAAACTATTATTATGATTAATATTAATATTCATCCAAAATCCTGATGAAGCTGTAGGGGAAGTAGTGTTTCAGTGTGTTGATGACAAATTTAGGCTGCATCTGAACTGCAGAATTAATGCGGTTTGACACTGCTTTAACTGCCATGGCTGAATATGATGGAATTCTGGGATTTGTAGCCTTCTCTGTTAGAGAGCTCTTGTGCCACAATTACCAAGGTTCAATAGCATTAAATCATGGCAGTTAAAGCAGTGTCAGACTGCATTAATTTGGCAGTGCCAATGCAGCCTACATCTTTCCACATCTCCTTTCTGCTCCCATCGGTCGTCTCCTTTAGTGAATAGAAATTATGACTTTGGAGATAACTTAGGAGAGAGAGAGGGAGAAATCTCTCCTTAGCCCCACTGGCCTGCCCCATACCTAGCTGAGAATAGGAGTATGAACTCAAGTGATGCGCTTTGCTGCAGGAGTTCCACATTGAGCTGCTGCTGTTGCTTGACTTGGCTGTAGTGGATGTTCCTGGCTATTTCGGTTACTCCTCACCTCTGCCGGCTAGATCCATCAATCACTTTAATTATAATGGAACATAGAGCTAGCAACTGAAGGAGAAAAATCAACCCAATCTGAAGAGCAATCTTTCTTGATGAATTCTCCCCCTAAATCGAAACAATTCGCTGGGTAACCCAGCTGGGGTTCATATGCTTTTGATTACTGTGGGCTATTTAGCTCTACAAAATGACATGCTGCTTAATGGACTTTTAATGGTTATAGGTTTCTCCCTTTCTCTCTCTCTCTCTTTTTAATGAGCTTCACCAGTTTGTTACTAATGCCCTGTGGAAATCTGGCCCTTTGCCAGATCTGATGTTACAAATTTTCTGGTTTCTCTGAGGCATAAATGCAACCAACATGTGGAAGTGGGTGTTGCCGATTACACTCTAATGCCATTAAAACAACATTGCAAAATTCTGTACCCTGCAGTCCTACAAATTACATTGTCTTTGAGTAGACAGATAACACTTCTCAGCAGAAGTCTTGCTCTAAGCATGTTCATGGGCTCACCTTGGGAGCCACCTCAAGGGACCTGGGCTGCTATCAGCTCAAAGATGCTATCCAGCCCCCTAGTTTTACAATTGCCTATTATTAGGAAGACACATCAGATAAAGGCTTTCTTCATCTGAAGGTCCAAAGTTGTCCTTGGACATGGTAGACAAAAAAAAATTGTCTTGAGAACCTGTATATAAATTTTGCATTAAAAACATGCGTGAGGAGTTAGGTTCAGAACTGTGAAAAGAACTTCAGGCCTTTTGCCAAAGATGGAGAAACATTAGAGAGATGGCATTTATAAATATTTATTTTTTTAAACCCCTGAGTAATGAATATTAGCATCTTTACTTTTAGTGTTGTAAGATTTTGAGTAAAGAGTTATCAGGGGGAAGAATCATTTTTGTGCTTTTGTGTTTTTCAAAGGAAACGTTGTAATAACTAAGATAACATGGTACTCACTCAGCCTAATGATAGGGCTGGCACTTGCCAAGGATTCCCTCCAAGCAGGTTTGTATTTTATGAAGTAGACTGGCGTGGGGAGGAAATTCACTCCCTTTTAGTTCCAGTTTGGGAACACCTTTGAGTCTGGGTACTCTGGTGCTTTACAGACCACCCGTTTGGGGCGGCCTGTAGGCGCTGCTTTTCCCACCAGATCGGGGCCTCAGCTTCCAGAGCGGCAGCCTCTGAGGCCCCGATCCGCCTCTTTCCAGGCCGCGGGGAAGCAGCAAAAGGCCACTTCCCTGTGGCCTGGAAAGGGGTGTCCTTGGGGCTTCATGCCGCAAGGACACCCGATGGTGGCGGGGAGGAGGAGAAAGGGGCCACTCGGCCCCTTTCTCTCTTGTGTCGCTGGCGCAGCCGTCTAAAGGCTGTGCCAGCGACACAAATTGTGGAAGGAGCTCCGTTTTGGAGCTCTTTCTCGCGCTGCGGAAAGGACGCTCTATGCGCCCTCGTGCGGTGTGACGACGTCACGTCCGCGCTGCCCCGTTTGGAGGCGGTGCGTTCATGACATCATAATGACGGCCCCCATGTGGAACGGGCACCGCCATTTTGTACGTTCCCAGGACGTACTTTACGCCCGTCTATAAAGGGCCTCTAAAAGGTTTGTCATTATTGGTCTATAAGATTGTATTATTCTAACACGAACTCATGAATCCTACTCAGTTTGTTTTTACTTCCAGGTAAAACATACTCTTAAATATATTTATAGGCATACATTAGTTAACATTAGTTAACAAAGGCCCAGGGGACACGTCCCTTTTTAAAAAGTTTTTTTACACCCAGCTAGAACCACATTTTCCTCTGTTTCATCTGTCTAGCTGGAAGTATTTTAGCAGCATCAGCACTGGGACAATGGTAAAGGAAGGCCAGAGAGACACAGGCTATCATTGTAGGACTTCAGGAGCATGTCTGCAGTGAACAATACAATAAACCTGGGAAAGAATTGGATTTTGCTTTAGCCAAGGATACTTTAGCAGTTTGTGCTTGTCTACAACAAGCAAGGTGAAGAGAAGCTGCTTCCAGAATCTGTTCCTGAGCATGTGTAAACAGCAAAACAGAGATAAACAGAGATGTCAAATAACTTGTCTCACCAGCTACGCGCCCCCCACTCAGCATGTTAAAAAAACAGATCTATAGTTTTGACCACCAAAATGGAAATAATAAGAAACACGGAGGTCGGTGAAAAGACCAAAACAAAGCAAATCATCCCTGGGTGCATTTTGGAAGAAGCTTTCAAAAGGTCTCTACAATATTCCAGATGTTTTTCTTCATTTAGCAAGGCTTACCTGACCTGATCATTTTATTTCACATTTAAGTTGTTAATTTTGAATTAAAAGTATGCAGGAACGTGTTGAACTGCTCTTCCTTTTTGTGGTGCCATAGGTGGAACCTATTGGTCCTCTTTCCATGTCATTTCTGCCTCTGGTACCAAATTTTCTGTTAAAGAAGTGATGTCCAGGAACACATCTGTTTTGTTAAATGAGCTGCAACTCTATTTAAAAACAAATTTACAGTGTTTAAAACAAATAATTTTACCAATGAATTGTTAACAAACCATTATCTTTAGTACAAGGCAGGTATAAATAGATCTAGCCTACTGCATGGTGAAAAACAATTGCAGTGACCCAATTCATTTTAACCTGATATCTTATGTAGTGATACTTACCCTGTCTTATTTGAAATACTGTTTTAAAATTTGCTTTATGTACAAGAAATAACAATCTACTCAAGTAGGATTTGTGGTGTTGTGACTTCTTCATTGTTTCTTTATCTTTGATCAGAATCAGAAAGCTTACTTTTTGGATTACAGCTCTCAGAATCCCTCAGCTAGAATGGTCACCGGATGTACTGGATTTTTTGTGGCAAGCTCCAGAAAAACAAGAATATTTTCTCTTCAGAGGCAGGCATCACTTTCCACATGAGGAGAATTGCACTGGACTGAGATGGGGGAAGGCATCCTCCTGCTTGCATGTTCAAGAAATCAAGTTGAATAGCCATTGAATGCAGTGTCTGTTTAGTATATCAATTTTTTTTCTGTCGCTCAATTATTGTAAAGCAGATTTTTTTATAAACAACAACAAAGGGACCTTACTTCTGAACAGACTTATTTATCTACCCCATATGTGTAAGAGAGAAGGAGAAGTGACATCCGATGTACCCTGTTGCATTGAGAGCTGCATCATCAATATTAGGCATGTGTTCCTTCAAATTGTGAATGACTGCCAAACTGGTATGGTTACTAAACATAAGACGTACACTATTTTGATTGCATGAATAAGGACTATTATTAATAGACCAAATATGCAACATATATCTACTCTGTGGTTGTTGGGTGCCTTCAAGTCATTTCTGACTTATGGTGAGCCTAAGGTGAACCTATCACTGGGTTTTCTGGGGCTGAGAGTATGTGACTTGCTCAGGGTCACCCAGTCAGTTTCCATGGCTGAGTGGAGAAGCAAATCCTCAATTAATTACACCATGCTGGCTCTCAGTATATCCACTTATTCAGAAGTAATTCCTATTGAATTTAAGAATCTTGCTTCATAACACACAGGGGGTTACAGAGTTGCACTGCAAATTAATTTTAATTCAAAGTTGCACCTTATATCCAATAGCTTGGAGGAAGCCCCTTAAACTCAGGCATCTTCCTAAATAGACAAATAGAGGGATGCACTATTAACACAGAATTAGTGAATGCACACACACACACACACACACACACACACACATGCCAGAAGAACCAAAGTTTTGACTAGCACAGTGTGAGGACTTTGCTTTTATCTTTTGGTTCAATGCCCCATTCTGTGCTATACAGAAATAGATGCAGACTCAACACACTTCGCAGTAAGAAATCACTGCATTTCAGGACTTGGAAAATTATGCACAAATTACACCTTTGAAAAACATAAATATAAAAAGATATAACCATGCTTTGTTCAATGAGTAGATGCATGCAAGCAATGTCTACAATACCTTTTGACTGTAAAAATAAAATATGCCCAGAAGCAAGTATTTTCTTTATTTATATCCCATTTTTGTTCCGTATGGAAGTCCAAAACACAGACCAAATTTATAGGCAGAGAGCAGAGGAACCCAAGGAAACAGACTTGACAAAATCCCAGTTTTGATTACAACCTATGATTTGAATTGAACTTATTACTGATAAAATACTGCCAGCCCTCTATATCCACATATCCTGTGTCCACTGATTCAAGCACTGATGCCTTGAAAATATTAATAAATAAATAAATTCCAAATAGCAAACTTTGATTTTGCCATTTTATATAAGGAACATCATTTTATTATCATGCATTTAATGGGACTTGAACATCCATGAATGTTGGTATTCAATAATAATAATGGCTAGTCTTAGAACCAAACCTCAGTGGATACCAAAGGCCCACTGTACAGACCAATTCATTTCCATGTTGGATGTGAGGTTGGCCTAGTTACTTTTATTAATCCAATTATAAATCAGAGACAGCATAGATATGACTGGATGGCTGTAGGTCTGTTGGTTTTGTCAGCAATTTACCATTCAGAATTTAGATCAATAACTTAGTTAGACATAGGATGTTCAGAGACCTAGAATTGAGCCTTTAAACAGTTAATAGCAGGTATGTGCATGTATGTGGGACTGAGGCTTGAGTAAAGGGAGACTGGATCAAAATCCAGCTTTGCTTTTAACTCTTTAATTATGGTAAATATACATTTTCTGCACAGTTAACTTAAATGATCCAAGATTTGCTGCAAAAACAAAGACTATGAACAGTCCATTCCTTTCCCTTATTTATTACACATCTTCCCCTCTGAGTCTTCTCTGCCACCCTCACATTTCTCTGTAATATGACTTTATCTGTCAAGAAAAAAAAATAGTCCTTCACTCAGTTATTTCCGTGACTAATATTCTGTGACTAAATACTGTGAGTCCTTCAGCTCAGCAAAAGCACGCTAATAAACCGAAACTGGAAATCGTCTGAGAGAGAGAGAGAGAGAGAGAGAGAGAGTAAAGGGGAACTGGTTATTACCACTTGCTGCATTTGCCTGTAAGGGCCTTTGAGATCTTTGCTCATGTGCTTGGGCAACATTTATTATGCTCTTATCTCAAGTGGCCTCCCAGTTATCATCACACCTTCATGGAGCTGCTTGTTATTTCATCTGATTAGCATTCTGTATTTTTCCAGAACAGCTGTCTGAACAATAGGGAGATTATCATATGCCCGAATAAAGCGCCCTTTCCCCGATGGGATAAAGTCGCGTTAAGGGTTGCTATTGGATGTTATTGCGCACTAAAATCACTGGGCAGCTACAACCTACAGGCAGCCCATCTTCCATCTGCACTTAGCCTGCCAATTTTCAGGAATGGGAAGCTTCCATACTTGAAAATCAGCAGGGTAAGAGCTGCTGGTAGATGGTTTGTAGTCACCCAGTGGCATTGGTGGCATTTTGGTGTGCAATAACATCTGATAGCAACCCATAATGTTACCTTATCCCTTCAGGGAAATAACACTTTATTTGGGTGTATGATAATCTACTAGTTTTATATTTGTCACCATCATTATCATCTCACTTAAAAAAACAAACAAACCAAAAAACCCTAAGCATTGTAATCTACACAAAATCAATGTAAATACAAAATGAGGTCCACTAGTTTCTAGAAATCTGCCTTACAGTCCATAAGTTTTGACTTATAAATGCTTTTTTTTGTTTGTTTTCTTCAGGGCTGCTGGAATTTCCTCCTTCTCTCCCTCCTCCAGTGGGGAGACATTTATGTGACCCAGCTATGTCACCCCAGCCCAGCATATTTAATAAGTCTGTAGCTCTCAGGATCCATAATACAGCTATACTTATAATATACTTATTTATTTATACCCCACTCTTCGACAGGTCAGTTTACAGATTGTGGCTGCCTTATCTGAAATGCCTGAGACTAGAAGAATTATGGATTTTTATTTTTTAAAAATTTTGGAGTATTTCTTTTTTTGGAATTCCAGATAAGGGCTACTCAGCCTGTATTACCTCTCCAAAAAACTTGCCCATCTGCTCCCCAGAGAGAACAAGTTGAAAGATCTCCAAAAGAAAATGACTTGATGGGATTCTAGTGAGTCAGAAATCCAATTTCATTTGTTACCAGTTCTGCTATTAGGATGATACAGATTTTGGGTAGGACCCAAAGAGGTCATCTCACTGGGAGAGGCACAAGCTTTGCAGAGAGCTTTCTGTGTGTCCCCAAAACCTACCCTAAAGAGCTGTAAAATTGGCTGGAGCAGGTTTTCAGAGGTTGTATAAGACTATAGCATGGAATGGAAGGGGACAGAGACTTATCAGACCACTGCACATCTGCTAATGCAAAGGAAACAATAAAACTGGCCTTCAAAATAAATACTAAATGATACAGACTTCAGCCCCCTTGGTTGGATGCTTCTTAATGGTCCTTCTGTGGAACAATTGATGGTGTCTGGCTGTGGATGCAAATTTCCTGTTCACATAAAAAAACTTATCCAGATAGTTTAACCGAATAGTTTAACTGGAGATGGAGATGTGCAAGCAGGTGGGGATGTACACTGATCCCATGTGCCTAAGGCTGCTTGCAAACTAGGACTCTCTCTCCGAGTGCCTGTGCTTCCTTTGTTTGTTTCTGCATTTCTGCACATGAATTGTGCAATGAATTATGTCTCCCCTTTTCTCTTTATTGCTATCTCTATGCAAAGATTAGACGTATGATAGAAATATCGATACAGATGCATTTGTTCATGCACACACATGCTGTACTACCTTTATTATAACATTTGGAAGCTTACAGTGAAATTGGGAGAACAACAACAAAATACTGCAATCTAGTCTTTGGAATCTAAACTGCTTTGCTCAGTTTTCTGGACAGACAGGAAAATAGCACTGAAAAGCAGGGGAAAAAATCTAGTTGAAGAGAAGGGAGTGTTAATAAATCAGTGAAAATGAGAAACTGAAAATTGTTACCTTGACAGTTTTGGTTTTGGTTTTTCTGTCAAATTAAAATAAAATAAAACAAACTTCCATCTCTAGATTTTTCACTGAATGTCCATTACATTACAGTATTGCACTCAGAGGGCTACTGTATGGGAAAACCTATTTGCTTTGTGGCTGAACCCATACATCTTTTCTAAATCCCTTCATGTTGCGAAGCCATCAAGAGTGGACACCAGCCGCGTTTCTACTTGCTGCCTTGTGATTCCCAAGAAGTCTGGAGAGATGATAAACAAAAGTCTTTTGTACCCTATTAAATACGCTTTCAGGACTCGGCTGCACAACCTCTTGTCATAAGAGTAAGTCATGTGTAGCAAAAGCCCTTTATATGCCAAAGTTTGTTTTCATATCAGGCCAGCTTTGTACGGAGCTCCCTTTGTGGCATGGCAATGAAAATATTTGTTTATATTTGAACAGCGCTGCAGTTGTGATACAGGAACTGTTTCAATGAATGGGACAGCTATTTCCTAAAGAGCTCTTTTTGAAAACATTTTCTCTGGCCTCTTCCAACTGTCAACAGACTTTGACTCCTGTTTACACTAAAACAATAGGAGGCACTCCATAAATTAATATGTTGGAAACACTTGTGGCCTAAGAATGATCAATTACATTTGAATCACACACACACACACACACATTTATTCTAGCTTGCTGATTTATTCCTATTATCTTACAAGTATCTCTTGCCTAGCTTTTTAAAAAATGAATTTAAACAACTGCATTTTGCACAGTGTTGTCTAAAGAGTTGTTAATTCCACCTGGAGGAGACTTACTGAATCAGTGGAATATTGATGTAATATTTACTCTAACTTACAATTGGATTTAGTTCAGTTTTACCAGCTGATTAACATTCATATTGCTATACTAAAAATACTGAAGTTTTACTGTGTCAGCATTGCTGTTGGCCAAGATATGTTTGCCAAATTATTGACTTCATTGCCATACCATGTTTTCCTATAAATATTTGTGTTACAACTTAGAACCAAGACAACAAGCATATAAAGAACAACCAACACAGAGAGATGACGGGAGACAGGATATAAAGACTGATGGAGCCTTTTCAGTTCTCTCTTGGAGTGACTTCTCAACTTCTCTTGAAAGTACCCATAAAGGCCAAAGGGCTCTCCAGTGCAGTACCTCATAAGCAGCAAGGGTCAGAGAGAAAACTAGCTGCTCAATTGTTTTCAACACAGTGTATGCTTTCAACATAAAAACAGAAATTCCTGCATCCCAAAGGAAAACATATATCTAACAGAATCATAGAATGATAGATTTGGAAGAGACCACAAAGGCCATCCAGACCAACCCCCTGCCATGTAGGAACTCACAATCAAAACACTCCTGACAGATGGCTATCCAGCCTCTTTTTTAAAATCTCCAAAGGAGGAGACTCCAAGGAAGTGTGTTCAACTCTCAAACAGCTCTTACTGTCAGGAGGTTCTTCCTAATGTTCTGGTGGAATTTCTTTTCCTGTAGTTTGAATCCATTACTCTGGAAATTATTGCATGACCAAATTGGCCATGCTGAGAATGGGCTGAGCATGTTAGGAAACTTTTGAAAATTTGCTAAGCTCGGGTGTTATAGCACACTTCCATGCTCAGACCGGAGGCATCACATCCGGATCTTAACTATCCTGACCCCCAATCCATCCTCCCCCTGTCCTTCACAAAGTATGGGAATTAACCATTAATTTTGAAGGACAGGAGAAGGATGGATTAGGGTCTGGATGGCTGAGATCTGGTCTGAGCATGGATAACTGAGTGGGCAGACCTGGTTTCTTGGCAGCCAACCACAGCTCAGGAACACGGGGGGGGGGGGACTGTAAGGGAATTGTAATGTATAAAAGCCATTGTGTGTGTTTGAGGAGGAGGCTTGAGTGTGTGTGTGTGTGTGAGAGAGAGAGATTGAGATTTTTTTCAGTTGAGATCAGATAAGGATAAGATAATGATTCTGACAGGAAAAAGAGTTAAGTTCAGTTCATCCGGGGGGACAGTTGGACTAGACAGATCTGGAGGATATTCCTACTGAAAGTGAGAAAGCAGGGCACAGAATATTTAAAACACTGTAAATGTTGTTAATGTAACCACACTAAGTTTGTAGTAACCTACATATAACATTTAACCTGACTGCACCCTTACTGGATGCAGCCAGGATGCGATGCAGGCAGGAAGTATTGCATATAATTTGCCACTGATTCCACCAGCTGAGTACAGTCCAGCTGCAACCCAGCTCCCAGGCACTCTTTTCCAAGTGGAAAAGCTCTCGGCTTTGAAAAGTGGCCTCAAAAGCATACCTATGTGTGATAATTCCCGCCTGCATCCCACATCCTGGTTGCATCCTGTTAGGTGCAGTCAGGTTAAATGTGCATGAGATAAGTTCCTTCCTTTCTTAACATTATTTAATAAAGTTAAATCATTTTGTTACAAGAGAAGCAAAAGCTCTACTCTGCTCTGGCAGATATTGGACTTTATCACATGAGAAGCTTCCCATGAGCAAATCATCATAGAGGCATCGGGTCTCACTTCTCCCATTAGTAAAGTGTCTTTGGAGCCACCATTTGATAATAACGTGATCTTGCGTTATTGCCAAATGGTGGCTCCATGATGGGAGATGGGAGAAGCTAGCCTCGATGCCTCCATGATGATTTTACTCATGGGAGAAGCGCATGGGGGTGTGAACTCTGATCACACTTCTTTTATGATTTCATGGTGATTTACTCATGGGAAGCCTCCATGTGATAAAGTCCAATGACTCTCTGGAGCTTCAGATAGCCCCCTCTGCTGGCTTTCTACACATTATGTTGTTGAATGGGGAGCAGATGCAATGCATTGTGTATGAACATGATAATGCATGTGGATCAATGCAAAGGCACCCTGCAGTGCATTTCTAGCAGTGCTGGTTGTTATGAACTGTGTCTATCATTATCCAAGGCCCAATTCAGACTGGCATCAAAAATCTGGAAGGAACTGGGCTGATTCAGATGCCCCTCCCCTGAATCTCTCCGTTAGCAAGTGCCCACTACAAAAAGAGGGGCATTTTAAATCAAATGCATTCTGTGCCTGCTGCCAAAGGTGCCTTTTGTCAATCAAGCGATCGTCGTGGTGACGTTTTTGCAGGGGCATTGGAAGTGTCATCCCCCTCCTTTTTTTTTTAAAGAGCCATGCACAAAATGCCCCAGTGTCAATTTTTTTAAAACCTCTTTTTTGTGTGTTGTGTGTATATGTGGGCATTTGGGTCAGATCTGCTTCTGTCCCCATTTTCAATCCCATTCAAGCTAATGCATCCCTCACTCCTTGCCCCTCAGAATACCTCTTACACATGTAATAATAATAATAATAATAATAATAATAATAATAATTTCCTCACCTCAGAAATGCCAGTAAAGGATGCAATTGCCATGCATTCTTTTTTTTTTCCAATTCAGGGCTGCCTCTGAATTCAGTAGCAAAAGCATGTATCATTTTGTCTAATTGACAAGAGCAAAAAATGTAACATTCGAATTTGTAACATTTGCATTTGCAACATTTCCCCTTTGCTGGAAGCGAGCAGATGAAAGAGAAAGTGCAGAAGTCTCTAGCCCTGCTCTATCTGCCTCAAGAAAAAAAACATGTGCATATTTGGTCAAAAATAATTTTTAAAAAATATGAAAAGGGGGGAGGGTGCCTGGTGTGAGCTCTGTTCGTGCCCTGCCTTTGACCTGACCTGACCTGACCCTTTTCCTCCTGCTAGAGGAGCTTTGCCATTGCCTTCCACTGAGGCTGAGAGAGCGTGACCTGTCAGTTCCAACTAAAGTAGACCCATGGAATCAATTGGGAATAAAATGGAAATGCAGCGCAAGCATTCCTGTAGCATCCTCATATAACACAAATAATAATAATAATAATAATAATAATAATAATCCAGGAGCAAGAGGAAGTGAAAGTAGAACAAGCAGCCTGATTTCCCTACATGCCCCAGCGTAGCCCCGCAACCCAATTCCCCCTGGAAATCTTCCTTCTCCTCCTCCTTCCTTCAGACCCTCTCCTTCCTTGGGGATGCCCACTGACCCTTTCCCCCAGCTCCTTCATCCTCCTCCTCCTCCTCCTCCATTTTAGAATCCCCTCCATGGCTCCCTTCCTCCCACGGCCCCTTTCTCCTCCTCCTCCTCCTCTTCCTCCTCCTCCTCCTCCTCTTCCTTCATCACTTTCTCCACCTCCCACCTCTCTCTGACAGCTCTCTGCAGCCCAAAAGTCACCTCTGATTTCCCCCTTTCCTCCTGTCCAGAATCTTTACATCCAGATTCCCCCCTTTTCGGCTCTTTCCTCCTCCTCTTCCTCCTCCTCCTCCTCTTCCTCCTCCCCCTCCCTTCTGATGATGGGAGGGAATGCTTTGACCTTTGCCCGCCCCCTGACCCTAATCCCTCCCTAATTTGCCCCGATCATGATCGAGGGCAAGTTCAAATTTCGTGCAACCTGAGTCTTTTGGGAAAAGACGGATTTTAGCCCAAATCTGGATACCTTGGTGTAAGGGGCATTTCCTTGTGCAAGCCCCAACATGGATTGTGACAGAATCGGATCCAATATGAACTTTGCATGCAAGAATTGCTTTCAAACCCGTTTCTTTCTGTAGTATGAATGGCCCCTAACAGTTCTATATTCTCTAGTATCTCTTTAGCCAAAGGAACAAACATCCTCCTGGATTTTAAAAATGTGTGAACTGGATGACAGCAAAGTAAACAGAGCATAGGAAATGTAAAAAAGAGCCTTAGAGGAAAAGAGTTCAGGTGGGGATCCAGTCAGAATAAGAAATTATTTTTCTTTTTATCAGTGAAATAATGAACTTATGGTCAATGTTGGGTCCTTCTTTGCTTCTACAGCACTCAGCTAAACAAAGCTCTTTTGTATGGGACAGACTATGTAGACAAGACCAAACACAACCAACATTTTGGGTTCCAAAATGTTCTTGGGCCTCAAATGATTGTATAGCAAGACACATTTTAGCAGATGAAAATATATTTTGATTGAATTTCTGGAAGCAGGCCTCTCCTCCATAGCTGATGGAGCAGAGTAAGGAATCTTCCCTGGCATTTTTATGATTTATGTAGGGGCCAGATATCACAAAGAGATGAAACGCCTCTCATTACTCCCCTGAGTCTCCCTCAGGTGCTGTGAAACACTTTGTCTATCGTGGTCGCTAGGCATAATTCAGCTTCCACAGGCACTTTTCCTGAACTATTCTCCTTTTTATTTTGAAGGTCTAAGAGATGACAAAATGGGAAGGAGAGGGATGAATTCATTTCTGACGGAACAAACAAACATCACTTGATACGTCTGCATGTACAAACCAGGCCTCAAGGTGAGCAGATCTTTACTCCTATTTAGGGCTGCCTCTAACTGACACATTGCCATAAAAGAAGGTAAACGAAGAAATGGATTTGCATAAAAATTGCATGTGTTATTTTATATGGTGACATACCAAATAAATAATAATTCAAATAGAAATGCCATAAATCTCAGTATAGTGGGAGAAACTATGACCAGATGACCTATGTGCTTACCCTGTTTACTGCTCAGGTTATTAACTGAAGAAGGAAAACTTCAAACCCTCTGCTAGTAATTCTACTGGCTCCATATCTTTAAACTAGTGTTGAACTAGCAGATAAACATTTTGATACAGGACACTTTAAAATAGATCAGGGGTGGAAAACATACTTCCTCTCAGGGGCCATGTTCCAATTTGAGAGGGTACCATGTTCCAACAGAGTGGGTTTGAGGGCATGGGGGAGGGCCAAATCATTTGAACATTATTGCACCAAGCCTATAATGCACATCTTAAGTCTATGCATGTCTACATAGGAGTAAGCCCCAATAAGGGTATCTATGGCCTGGTACATACCTGCTTGAAGGTCTGGAGCAGCAGCAGTGTTTTTTCCTCCGCAGGGAAGCTGCAGCTGCCAAACCACGCGGCTTCCCTGCAGAGGAAAAAGAACCCACAAAAAGTGCGTTCTTTTTCTGCCACACATCCGAGCACACCACTGCCGCACTCATGATGTAAATGCTGCAATGTGACGTGCGGATGCTATCCGTTATGTCATAATGGCGGTGCCTGTGTGCACGGGGCACCGCCATTATGCCACAGCCAGTACGTGCTACGGTTAGGGATCATGCAGTTGCTGCACGGTCCCATAACCCTAGGACAGTGTGAGCACAGCGCTTTAGCGCCTTGTGTACCGCGCCTATGTGGGTTTTTCCAGTAAGGGAAAACTACACAGTGGTATTCGGGTAGGCTTATTTTACACACATTTGCTGCTACAACACTGTTTATTTTTTTGCATGTATGTGTGTGCATGTGCTTTGAATCTTTAGCATAACATTCAATGACATTTTGAAGCCTACAAACATGGGGGGGGATAATCCTTAGAACTTGGAATGTGATAGCACTAATGCAGATTACAAGAGGCATCATGGACTCCAGCAGATGTTTATGTGCAGTGAGGGCCATTAAAAAAACTGAATCAGAGAGAACATGAACACCAGCCTTTGCAGCAACCATTTGAAGGGGATGGGTAGATATACTACTACCCGATTGTTGTTGTGTGCATCATTTGTGACTTATGTTTTCTTGGCAGAATTAGTTCAGAGGAGGTTTGCCTTTCCCTTCTTCTGAGGCTGAGAGAGTGTGACTTGCCCAAGGTCACTTTGTGGGCTTCCATGGCCAAGCAGGGATTCACACCCTAATATCCCAGTCCTAGTCCAGTACTCAAACTAGTATACCACACTGGCTCTTACTGCTCAATCACAACAACATTAAACTCCTGGACTTTTATTATTGTTGTTGTTATTGGTGTTGCTGTTCTTATTGTATGTGGCAGCAATTGTTTCCTATCTGGGAAGACCAAAACAAATTAATTATGAATTTTTTTCTGAAGAGAGAGAATGTGCCAGTCTCTATGACTTAAGCCACTGGATAGCAGCATTGAGATATTGGAGGAGTGAACTAATTGCTTACAGATCAAATGGACAGAATGGTGGCTGCACACTTTGCCTCATATCTCAGCTTCTTTTTAAATGAAAGCTGGAAATTTGAGGTTAATGGTTATTGGTTAGGACTGGTGGTGGGAAATTGCTGCCTATAGTGGTTGGGATACTATATGCTCACTCTTGCTGTTTTCAAATTGTAATAAGAGGAATATACTACAGTGAAGAAATCCTGTAGTCCTTGGCATGCAGGCCCATTACTATAAAAGCCATATCATATCTGAGATCTTATTTATGTAGACTTATATCCCACTGGATTTATATTATTACTATTCCAGGATGTCCATGTTTTGTACAATTTCTAGAAACAGCAACAATTAACATTTATTTGATCTGCCTGTGGGCATGCATAATAAATACTACTTTTTCTTGTTGTTGTTGTTGTTGTTCTGTGCCTTCCAGTTGCTTCCAACTTACGGTGATCATAAGGCCATGAACCTATCATGGATTTTATTTGGCAAGATTTGTTCACAGGAGGTTTGCCATTGCCTTCCCTTGAGGCTGGGAGAGAGTGACCTGCCCAAGATCATCCAGTGGGTTTCAAGGCCAAGCAGTGGGTCGAGCCCTGGTCTCCAGAGTCATCCAACACTCAAAGCACCACGCCACTTGAGGGGGTAATAAATACTTAGGGTAGTATGTATTATTGTAAACATTTGATGGCATTTCAGGTAGCTCATTATATGTATCTTGTTATGCATAGTATATTTCTGTTATTGTGACAATGTAATTCTTCAAATGGGCTAACATTCCCACCAACTTCATCTGAAAAGCAGCTGATTGGGATTACTATTTGAAATGTGATGAAGACTGGGTTACTTGTAAGTACTGTGCAGAACAGATACATTTTAAACAGTGTTTGGAAAAGTTACATACCAGTCAGGCAATTTTGAGAGCTCTACTCCAAAAAAAGGAGAACTTTCACAAACTGTGTTTTAAAACCGCGTTTTTCCCTTGAAATTTCTCACATTGTAATTTCAGCCTATCTTGAAAACCAAGAACATGGTACTGAGAGATGGTTGTCATTCAGCAACCTATCAGCCAGTGCATTCCTCTGTAGATCTGGAATGATGGCCCAGAGTGCTAATCCCATTTTTTGAGAAACAAAAAGGTTAATTGTACAAGGTACTGGGGTTAAAATAGGTTTCCAAGAACAGTTCTATAGTCCATTTGAAAGGAGAATGAATGTGTCTCTCATCAAGCAGAGTAGTGAGGAGAGAATAGAAATTCCGACCGTCAGGTCGGCTCTGAGAATGCCTTGTGACTGTTCTGTGTGTTCTGTGCAAGAGTATGTGAAGCTTTATGGGGTTGTTTATTCTGTGTGGCATCTCTGATTTGTTACTAGCAGGAGCCAATGTGCTTCTTTCGTGTACGTATATTGTGGGAAACCAAATTCTTCTCCAAATTCCTTTGTGGGCACATGCCATACCATCCACTTCAAACACAGAGAGGAGCTTGTGGACATGCCCTGCTCTCATTTTCATACCTAATCACTGACTCTTTTTTCACCTCCAATACATGTTGCTTGAGAAGGGTGGGATAGGAAACCTTGCTTACATGTTAGCATTTGTTCAGTAAATACTTCGAGAATTCATGGTTCAGAAATTTCTGAAGGTTAGTAGTAGGTCCCATCCATGATATTGAAGTAAAGGATTACAGGAATAGCATTTGAAAGATTTGGAGAGCCAAAGTCTCCCCATCCTCCTTTGCTTAAGAGTCTTCTCTACCTAGCTGGGGATTTCTTTGCTCTGAAGCAGCCCATCCTGCACTGGCCTCTAAGGCTGGGGTGTGATGATCCACCAACACCTTTTCAAAATTGGAAGCTGTCCGGCTTTTAATGGTGGAGCACGGCTGGGATCCAGGCTGATGGCAGCCTGTGATTAGGCAGCGATTTAGTATGCAATAATCCCTGCCTCCATCCCATGTCCCGAACCCTAAAACCCTGAGATTCACCAGCCAAAGCCTTATGCAAAAGAGATATAGTCAGAATTAAAGAAGTCCAAGTCCAGGAATTTGTTCTGAGTACCAGAATTTCATACCCTCTGGATGTCTTGATTTGGCAGGGACAAACCTGTTTAATCTTCTGTTGCCCCACTTTCCAGCTGCTTTTAAAATGCCCACTTTCTTTCTCTGGAGCTTATCACATGAATTTAAATGGCTCAAACCTCCCAGACTGCAGCCGGGGCATGGGATGGAGACGGGGAATATCGCATGCTAAATCGCTGCCTAATCACCGGCTGCCATCAGCCCTGGTCCCAGCTGCACTCCGCCAGCACTTTTTAAAAGCCCGAAAACTTTTCTGACATTGAAAAAGTGCTGGTGGAGCACAGCTGGGACCTGGCTTGGACACGGCTTGATGACGGCCAGTGATTAGGTGGTGATTTAGCATGCGATAATCTCTGCCTCTATCCCGCAACCTAGATATAGCCCTGGAGCCTTGAGCAGGTTTTAAAGTTCATGTGATAAGCTCCTCCATCTCCCACTTTCCCCCTTAGCTTATTACTGCAAATTGAATTCAAAGTGCAAAGGGAATCTGCATCCAGTTAACTCTGCAGGAGGAAGAGAGGAGGATGTGGAATCTTGTCCTTGTCAGTGGGCTCAAGCAAAGGCAACCTGCTGCAGCATCCAGTAGCTTGTGTTTTCTTCCTCATTAATAACTTTTGACATCTTGATCATGTGCTTGGTTTTCATCTGTGAAATACTATAGGATATGGACACCCCCCCCCCCAAATTTTTTTAACCTGTCTTCATTTCAGAAATATAATAGTGTGTCTGTGGGCAGTGCTTCTTTGCACTGCTGTTGCTCATTGAGAGATAACCTTGGACCTTATCACACACATTTTACCCCCAGTCTGGGCACGGACAGAGGACATGTGTGTCTGAGTGAAAACACATTTTATCACATGCCATACTTTCCGCAAGGTGTCCCCATGCCATCACCCAGCGCTAAGCCATCCCTGATCAGGGCTTAGCCACATGATTTTGCTCTGCCGGAAAGCTTCCGCCTTTCAAAATTAATGTGCCTGAGCCCTGATCGGGGACAGCTTAATGTCAGGTGATGGCATGGGGACGCCTTGAGGAAAGTATGACATGGGATAAAATGCATTTTCACTCGGCCACACATGTCCCCTGCCTGTGCCCAGATTGGGGCAATAGTGTGTGTGATAAGGTCCTAGGTCTCACTTGTCCAAGGCTGAATCTAGGAAAGGGCTGCATCCCAGCTCCACTGCAAAGTATTCCTGCCCTGATTTGACACATGTTTGACTCCAAAGTGAAATCAGTTTGGAAAGCCACACAATACACCATTATGTAGTCACAATGTAATGTTTTCCCTGCCTGTATGCACGGTTGAAGTTTTGGAGTACAACTATGGAGATCAGGGTTTGATTCCCCGCTTGGCCATGGAAACCCACTGGGTGACTTGGACAAGCCACAGAGTCTCAGCACCAGAAAACCCAGTGATAGACTCACCTTAGGGTCTCCATAAGTTGTAAGTGACTTGGAGACACACACAACAAGAACAAACACATGTTCACCATATTGGTTTATCTCCAGTCACATGAGTGCAGCAGCTGTAAATTTTTGGTGTATTTTAAAAAATTCCCACCATGTATGTGCATATTTACATATTTACTTAATCAGATAGTCTTTCTCTGTTTTCCCATCTTATAAAGTGAAGCTGGTAGATCATGGGGAGGTAAAATGCTGACCTGTGAATGTGTCCAATGCTATCTATGCAAAGTTCATATATGAACACCAAATCTAGAAAAAGAGGAAGGCAACACTACCTTTTCAAGCACTGATACAAATGAGGTAACTACTTTTTCATGGTAGGAATGATCAGATGACCTAAATGACCATACACCAACCTGGCCTAAACCCCACCTCAGGGACGTAGCCAGGATTTTAGGAAAGGGGGGGGGGTGTCCAGATTAAGTGCCACCATTATAATAGGCTTGGGTGTGGCGGCGCAGCAGCACGCACCATTCATTTTTCTAATGGAAGGGGGGGGTCTAGACCCCAAGAATCCCCCCTTGGCTATGTCCCTGCCCACCCTCAATTCACTGCGATCCCAATTCAGGGTCAAACCACACATTTTAAAAAAGAGCACAGTCCTTCTCCAAAACAGCATAGTAAACCAGAGTTTTTTTTTTTTAAAAATCATCTTAAAGTCCCCAGGCATTAAAAGGAAGTGTTTTTACATCAGAATGAGGGGAATGCTGGGTAATCCAAACGGACTGGGTTCGAGGTAAAGACACATTATTCAGCCGGTGTAGATCCAGCCCAACCTGTATCAGGCGAACCAGCTTATGTTTTAAACATGTATTCAATAGGTCTGCTTTACATTATTTTAATAAGAACTCTGTGAGTTTCTGTTGTGGGTGTTATTTATTAGGATCACGCTACTGGGTTTTTAAAAATATATATTTTTATTTCCCTGCATGACGTATCTGTTAGACTATGTCTTTTCAGAAATGTTTGAGGGAAACTAACAAGACAGTGAGGTGAGGCAGTTCTCATTGGGATCATGAAGAAGGCAGATTTTGTTTTAAAAGCCCCCCCAGTGCAGCCTAATCTTGTTGCCATTTAATTAACGTTGGCCAATAAATTCCACAAAGTTAATCAACCTTGAAATTTAATGAAATGTAATGAACTTTGGGCTTCAGAAAACTTAACGCAACAGTATACTTCTATCCACCTCAACTCATCCTACCCCACACTTTACAGGATCACTTTCAGAATTTCAAAATGGATCTCTTTGGAGATCAGTCAATGGTCCTGCTGGCTGGGTGAGTTAGGTAGTTGGGATTTAATTAATCAGCTAATTAATCCTAGTTTTAGTGCTTCTGCTGGAGAATTTAAGAAGAGTGACCTTTCCGCTCTGAACTGGTGTATAGTTGAGGTACCTGATTCCTGTGCAAGGTACATACTGGTATCTTTCACAGGGTGTGACAGATTTGGCAAAGCTTTGAACTGGCTATCATTTTCAGAATTAGGAACAGGAATGTTTGGGGACTGCAGAGGGCAGTATAAGACCACTTCTGGTGCCAGCATTGGTAGTCTTAATATGTGCCACCACCTGTAGTGAGTTCCAAGGGTGTCTCCAAAACCATGAAAGGGAGTAATCTTTTCACTCAGAGGAAAGGCCTCTCTGGCTTTACTTAAAATAAAGGGGGAAAAAACTTTCATAGGAATTTCTCTCCTGCAATTCCCATTTTCACATTTCAGAAAAAAATGACTACTAATTACTAGCTGGGCAAAACATTTTCTCATGGCAGTTGCACTGTGGCTTGGGGGTTGCAAATTGCATAAATCCACATGTTGACATTTCTGATGACACTTTCCAGAGGACTGCCGGCAGTGAATTTGAACATACAGTGTGATAAGTAAGCAATAGCATGAGTGTAACTGTTCATCTAAGCAATCAAGAGGGAGAGAGGCAAGGTCAGGATGCACACTGAGATACAACACTGCAGAGGTATGTGGATGTCAGTGAAGGCAGAAGAAAATTAAGGTGGAAGGGAAAAAGGAATGAAATTAAAAAAAAAACCCCTCACTGTTTGGAATGGATAGTGTGAGCAAACGTATTTCCCTTTCTTCTTGTAATCAGATACAAATCTTTAGGGTTGTAACATCTGTGATTCAGGCTTTCTCCAGATTTTTCCATTTGTAAAATGATACATGCACGATTACTGGATGTGATCCAAAGAGCTACTTTAGGTGCACCCAACAGTTTGGGCATGCCCAGTGAGGGTTTTTTTTAAAAGAAAATATTTTAACTTTTCACTTTGAAAACAGATTCTTACTCAGTTTTCCCCCCTTTCAAACTTGCCTCTGTTTTGATAGAGTATTATCAGCCATGCATACCTTAGGAAGGAACTAAGGGCCCAGAGAACTAGCTGTGTGGATCTTTGGATAAGGGGCATTTACAATTGTTGTGAGCCATCCAGACAATTTCCCTTGAGGTTGCATTTTCCCAACATTCAAAGAAGAATATTTTGTCTCTGGGAAAAAAAAATATTTTGTCTTCCCTTGCCCTCAATGCACTAATGCATCCATTTTGATTGTTTTCACAAATGAAGTTAAAGAATTTATGCTGAGTGCATTTACTGCCCTACACCTGCAATGTAGAATTTTCAAGTGTTGAGCATTTTGGAGCCAGGACCACTTGTCTGGAAATAATGGTCAAACTATTTTTTAAAAATATTTTTTTCAACTTTTAAAATTCTATTTTAATGATCATTTTATTCTAAATTGATCTTTTATTCTAAAAGTGTATTTTTGTTGTTGTTGTGGGCCTTATAGTTGTTTCTGACTTATGGCGACCTAAGGCAAACATTTCACAGGGTTTTCTTGGCAGGTTTTTCAGAGGGGGTTTGCCATTGCCATCTTCTGAGGCTGAGAGAGTGTGACTTGCTCAAGGTTATCCAGTGGGTTTTCATGGTGCAGCCAGGATGCAAACCCTGATCTCCAGAGCTGCAGTTCAATGCTCAAACCACTACATCATGCTGGTTCTCACTACTGTCCTGGGAAAATGACATTCATGCTCTCTAGGTATTATGTTTGCAAACTAATTGACTAAACAAATAAATAAGAAAGAGCTGAACAGTGTGACAATTCAAGTGTCAGAAAACAAATAACTGTTTTTCCTGCCTGGGAATGACACCACTGACCACCAACCTGTGGGCCCCCAGCCATGTTTATTTGGTGCATCATGGGGCGGTGTGGGAAATGTTAATGTATAATACAGTTCACTGCTGTACTGTTGTTAGAATCATAGAGTTGGAAGAGACCACAAGGGCCATCCAGTTCAACCCCCTGCCATGCAGGAACTCTCAATCAAAGCATACCCAACAGATGGCCATCCAGCTTTTGTTTAAAGACCTCCAAAGAAGGAGACTCCACTACACTCTGTGGGAGTGTATTCCACTGTAGTACAGCCCTTACTGTCAGGATGTTCCTCCTAATGTTGAGGTGGAATCTCTTTTCCTGTAGCTTTCATCCATTGCTCCGGATACTAGTCTCTGGAGCAGCAGAAAACAAGCTTGCTCCTTCCTCAATATGATATCTCTTCAAATATTTAAACAGGGCTATCATATCACCTCGTAACCTTCTTTTCTCCAGGCTAAACATGCCCAGCTTCCTAAGCCGTTCCTCATAGGACATGGTTTCCAGACCCTTCATCATTTTAGTCGCTCTCCTTTGGACATGCTCCAGTTTCTCCACATCCTTTTAAAATTGTGGTGCCCAGAACTGGACACAATATTCCAGGTGGGGTCTGACTAAAGCAGAATACAGTGGCACTATTACTTCCCTTGATCTAGATACTATATTTGTATTGTTGCAGCCTAAAATTGCATTGGCCTTTTTAGCTGCCACATCGCACTGCTGACTCACATTCAATTTGTGGTCTACTTGGGTTCCCAGATCCCTTTCACACGTAGTCTCATTCAGCAAGGTGCCCCCCATCCTATATCTGTGCATTTCATTTTTCCGCCCTAAGTGCAGTACCTTATATATATGCCTTTAAGACTTTTCTGACTTATGGCACCTGTAAGGAGATGCTGTCATGGGCTTTTCTTGACAGAATTTGTTCAGAGAGAGTTTGCTCTTGCCTCCTCTCTAAGGCTGAGAGACCATGGCGGGGTACAGACCGCCGCTTTGCAGTGGTCTGGCGCCGCCGCCAGAAGGTCCGCGGGGGAGCCGGAGCCTTCAAACGGCCCGACTCCCGCGCGGACCAAAAAAAGAAGCTCCAAAATGGAGCTTCTTTTTGCGTCGCGTTTGCGACGTAGCGAGGCGCCAGGGGCGCACTCGCTACGTCAGCAGCGGCGCGACGCGTCTGGACGCTGTGCGTCCGATACGTAAAGATGGCGCCGGCCATGTAGAAAGGCCAGCGCCATCTTGTACGGACGGAGTCCGTACGAGGCCCAGGGGCGTCTAAAAGAGACGCCCCTTTTTTAAAATGGGACGTCCTCCGGACGTCCCAAAGGGCCGTCTAGAAAGCCCCCATGACTTGCCAAAGGTCAGTCAGTGTGTTCCCATGGCCGAGTGGGGATTTGAACCCTGGTTTTCCAGTGTCCTAGTCCAACACTCAAATTAGCCAAGCATTTCTTCTGGTGATGCACATTATGAAGAACTAATTGTAGTTTCGAGGTCTGCAAAGTTTCATGGGTTACCTTTATTTTTCCTCGTGCATAAATACACATGCTCACACATAATTATTCTTCACTCTGCCTTTCTCTTTTCATTTGAATGCACAGACGAGTTAAGGCAACCATTTCTGTGCAGTCAACAAAGAGGAACCATATCACCATAAAAGAGTAGAGAGAATTTGCACAAAATGGGCACATTCAAATTTGCAGCTACAGACGCACATTTAAAAATTATTATAGTAATTTTATAAAATAATATATATTATAATTAAACAGATACACAGTGCACCTCACACAAAGCTTAGGAAATTACTTTTTAAAGTAATTAGTTTCAGTTATAATTCCATGGCACTTATTTTTTTTTTTTAATTTCGGAATTTTGAAGGTAACAAAAATAGTGTGTTTTTAGTGACTTTTTAAATAAAAAAGCCCAGTCCTGCAAACCACACTCTCCTCCAGACTACTACACTTGTTATCTCAACTTTTACAACCCAACTACACAAAGCACAGCATGAGCTAATCCTTAATTTATGTGTTATTTCCCTCCTGTCATTTAGTGAGACCACATCTTGTGTCTAAAAAGTTACTGCTAGAATCTGAAAGGAGTAAAATTATCCTTTGTTTAGTTACAACTGCAATGTAATTTAGGCCCCATACAGACAGGCCAAAATAAAGAAGCTTCAGGTCGTTTTGCAGGTATGCTGTTTAAATGATGCATGCGTACTAAGAGTCCGGAAGCCATGCCAAAGCCACGATCCAGTCCTAAGGACTGGAGTGCAGCTTTGGAGTGTCTTCCGGACTCTTGGTAGGCATGCATCATTTAAACAGCATACCTCCAAAGTGACCCGAAGCAGCTTTATTTTGGCCTGTCTGTATGGGGCCTAAGTTATGTTTTAGTTATTGAACTTTTGAGTAATGCATTCTTGAGTAATGTTACATTAATGAGTAATGAGGCAGCCCTGGTGGCGCAGTGGCTAAATGCCGGTACTGCAGCCATTTACTCACAGTCACAAGGTTGTGAGTTTGATACCAGCCAGAGGTTCCAGGATTGGCTCAGCCTGGCATCCTTCTAAGGTCACTAAAATGAGTACCCAGCTTGTTGAGGGCAATTAGCTTACACATTGTAAACTGCTTAGGGAGTGCTTAAGTGCACTGATAAGTGGTATAGAAATCTACTTGCTATTGCTATTGTTATTGCTATAGTTCTTGCAACTAATTACTTCCAAGATCTGCCATCACAGAGAGGTCACACAATGGAGTGGACCTGCTGCCCAGGTGAAAACTGAAGCCAGGTATCTTCAAGATCTCTCTTCTGAGGATTCTGTGACACTAGACACATGTCAAATAATCCCAAAGCTCAGCAAAATGCAGTACATCATCTACTGAAATACCCATATGTATCCATGGCTTACAGTGTCTGGTCCCTGGCTTGGTGCCTTTGAATTCCTAGAATAGCTTATATATGGGAGAAATTGTCAAGACAGGTTCTTAAATGAGATTTTATAAATGAGCGTAGGAAGATCCTCAGCACAATTTATTCCTGGATGGAGGCAGAGATCAAGGTTGCCCCAAAGGGGCAAGGCTTATTAGGCCAAGTGGCCTTTTCCTTCCCTCCTAATGCCTCCTGCCCATAACTAACAATTCTCTTTGCAAAAGGTTAATAAAATATCAGCCTCATTTCCAAATTTATGTTAACACTTTCCTTGCAGACAGTGAGACAGCTGGGTATGGCACAGCCTTTTCTGAGTCCAGTCATTTTCTCCAGAGCTGGAAGCAGACAGCAGTTTTTAAGGACTGGTTTATCAAAGAATTACTCCCCAAAATATATGCATAGGATTGCAGCTTTAGAGGGTTTTTATGGTGCTGTGAAAAAGTTATCATGGCATATTCTTTTCTATTCTGTTTGCCTTTCAGGTGCCTTTATTTCAACAAGGTTTCCAAGCTTTTGAAGTGAAGACAACAATCACAATAGCTACAACAATCCTGCAAAGCTGTTTAGTGGGAGTCATAGTATACATACAGGAAGCAACAAACCCTCTTTCAAACTTCAGTTTATTGAAACAACAAATGCCTGCGTTTTAAGCAGGAGTATGAAAGCCTTCATCAGATTTGAAATCATCATGTTAGCCTTATATTAGCCAGAATATTCATGCACATTACAGATACCTCTGCATTAAAAAAAGATCTGCAGAAACTATTTTCAGATGTTAAACACAAATAATAGGGAAAAGCTAAGCTTTATATATGAAGAATCCTTAGGGATGTATAAGGGCATAATTACACTATAGATTAAAGATGATTAGTTGTTCCTCTTCCTCAGAGAAACATGTGAGTATAGTTTTAGGAAAGGGATAGATGGGTTGCTAACAGAACAGTTTGCTGAAACTTCCATCAAACTAAAATTTCCAAAGACGTCACGGTAGTCAAACTAGAATAAATTGATCTAAATATTTAGCATACCAGTGCATGACTGTAATCATACAGTGTGCCTTTCATGGATCGGCTTAAACCTGGCTCTTAGCCCCAGAAAACTGCCAGCATCAAAGATTGCATTTCTGGTAGGGGATGAGAGGAAACTAGCAAATAAAGAAGCAAAACCTCTGAGCAAGAAGAAAGAAGCACTTGGTAAAAGTGCAAGGAACAAATGTATAGCATCCATTACATTAGCTCAGCATTCAATATATGACCCCTCTTTTCTTCCCCTAATTCCTGTGACACATACACAAGGTCAATGTGATGTTTGTGGTCTACAGGGATATGATTCAGTAGGTGCTTCATAATCCCCTGTTGTTAAAACAACAGCACCTCAGAATTTGTTCCAAGCAAGGAGTTGAAGCCTATGTACTGCAAAGGAATATCTGAAAACACCCCAAGAAAAGGTGCCATATGTGACTATAAGAATAAATGTGAGGCAGTCAGAAAATTCTCAATTGTTACAGAAATGCAGTTAAAATAATACAGAGAAATTCAAGGGTGTAGACAAAATCCCTGGCAAGATCTACAGAGGAATGTATAGTGTTGTGGTTGTGACATGTAGATCAGGGGTAGGCAACTGTTTTGAGCCGGGGGCCGGGTTGCTGTCCCTCAGACAACTGGGGGGCCGAAGCCAAAAAATAAATAATTAAACATTTTTAAACAAATTTAAATAAATAAATAAACCGGGACAAATGTAGGACAACATTTTCAAATGGTGGACACTTTTTTTAAAAAAAGTGGAGGACACGCAAAAAAAATTTGCTGATTTTTTAAAAAATGTTAATATAAATGCATGTTTCTGAGGCGTCTATAGACAATTGCCCCCCTTGCCCCTGCTCACGAGAGGCCAAAGGCCCCGGCGGCAGTCAGCAGCAGGACTGGGCTGGGGCCGGTCCCAAGGCCTCGCCGGGCCGCATCCGGCCCGCAGGCCGCAGGTTGCCTACCCCTGATGTAGACTCTTAACAGAGATATTCAAGTGCTACAAGGACTTGTGGTTGGAAAGCTGGCTGTGCTGCAGTCCAAGGCCATAGCCTTCAGGATTTATTTTGATGGACAGTTAACTAAGGCCCTGAACAGACGGGCACCCAAGTACGTACTCCATACATACTAGGGTTGCCTGGAGGGCATCTCTTTTAGACGCCCGCAACCCTAGTACGTATGGAGTACGTACAAAATGGCGGCGCCCTGTTCACACGGGTGCCGCCATTTTGATGTAATGGATGCCTAGCGTCCGCACGTTGCGGCACTCAGGTGACGTTGTGAGTGCGCCAATGGCGCACTGCGGTGTCACTTGCGTGCCACAAAAAGAAGCCGCTTTTTGCAGCTTCTTTTTCTGCTGCTGGGAAGCCTTGCCATTTTGAGGCTGAGACTTCCCGCTGGTGGAAATGGAGGCGGCGTCAGACTGCCCTTTTTGGGCGGTCTGTATCCCACCTAAGAACCCAAATGAAAGCCTCCCTGGGGGTACAGTAAACCCACCTTGTCTTTGCCATCATATTCTCTTAGCAAGTTCATTTCTATACCGATTACCAATGTACTACATGGTTTACAAAGTGTAAACTAATTGCCCCAAACAAGCTGGGTATTCATTTTAGTGATCTATAGAAAGATGCCAGGCTGAGTCGACCCAGAGCCCCCGGCTGGGATTGAACTCACAACCTTGAGGTTTGTGAGTGAGCGGCTACAGTACAGTCATTAACCACTCTTTTGAAAGAGGGATTACAGTGGGTGACCATCATCAGATACTAGGCAAGTGGAGACAAGAACCGTGCAACTAATCAAAGTTGGGATATTGTTGTTAATACATGAATACATCAAGACATCTTCTGCTGGTTCTGTTTAACCACTACTGCCTATTCTAGTCACCAGCATCTCTTCAAATTCTAATACAAGTTTTCCTAAATGTGACTACATCCCTTTTCTTTTAACTAGAGATGCAAGGGATTAAGCCATGGACTTACTGCATGCAAAGCATCTGCTCTACTTCAGAGTTATAGCTTCTCAATACAAGAAACAAATGTAAATCTAAATTTCCTTTCCTCCCTGCTGAGTTAACTGAGCATAAACAACATTTGCAATTTGAATTCTGCTTATACCAATGGAAGTAAGTAGTGGACAGAGGAAAAACTGGGAGAAGGCGAGAGAAACTGGAACATTTTAAAAGTGACTGAAAAAGTGGAATAAGAGAGAATTAATTGAGCCTGTCTCTGCCAAATTTCTACAATAGGAAGTTATGAATTTTTTTATATTTGCTCAGAAGAGAGAACAAAAATTACACTCCCCCCCAGTGGATGAAATTATGAGTTTTTGCATTTTTTCCCTAATGACTTTTCATATTGTGGGACTACATGGTGAAAATTTCATTTGAGTGAAAAATTACAGTGTTTGCATTGAGTACATTTTTGTGCAAGATATTTTTTGTGTGTGCAAAGTCCACCAAAACTGATCAAAAATGAAGAAGTGTACTGAAATTATCATTCTTTATGAAAGATGAAAAATCTTGCAGCAGCTAGCAATCCATTTATGTCAGTGCTACTCAAAATGGTGGTCCATGGATTGCTGCCAGGCTATGAGCCATCAACTGCTGGTCACTGGTGAGTTTTCCAGAATAAAAGAAAGAAAGAAAGAAAGAAAGAAAGAAAGAATTGTAGTCAATGGGAAAAAATATGGTACCGGTCCCTGACATCAGATAGCTTGAGAAGCACAGATATAGATTTATAGTAATACCCTCTGTCACTGAGGATGAAAAACATTTATGAATATTCCTAACATTTTTACCAAAATATTTTTTCTGCTTCTTTCTACTATAATATTTTGTAATAAATCTACATCATATTTTGATATACTTTATTAAGTTACATTTACCAGTTAAAATTAACTATTTTTTTCCTCAGAGTTTACAAAATTTATTAAGTGTTCCCAACTATTTTTCCATTTTTCCCAGTCATAGCCTTTAATTAAATATGTGAGCTTATTCGGGTCTGCATGGAACCCCTCTGACTCTCTTGTACCCAAAAGAGATGTGGTTGTGTCAAGAACACAACTCCGACACCATGTCTTGTAGACTGTCCTCTGAGAACGATTTCAGAGGACGTCTTCATGGTCCGCTATTGCAACTGGAAACCCACAAATGCCAATATTCCTAATATTTTTAGCAGAGAGTTTTACCCATGTTTAGGTAAAGCTCAGCAGAAACCACCCTCAACATGGCAACATTAGGGATGCGGGGGGGGGGGGATGGTGGCACTGGGCACTGGATTGTGGAGGCAGGACCACCATGCATAGCTGTACACTGCTCTCCTGAGTATATGTACACCATTTATACTTCATGCCTGGACAGAAGTAGTTTTATTCACATATATACTTGGGTCTTATTATCTAAAGCTAAAATTATATCACTTAATTTTGATCCCATTTTTCTTTCATGGTGAAAGTTACAGGTGAATGTACTTAGTCAGATTTGTTAATATATCTTTAATGATATTTTTGAAAAATAACATTCATATATGAGTTAAAAAGAAATGTGAAGATGATGTTACCATTTCCCTTATATAAATCAGGCCCTAGGAAGACAGGCAGGATAGCAAGGACCAAGCCTATGCTATCCTGCCCCAGGTCCTGTCCCTGGGCCGGATGGTGATGTGTAGGTGTTTACATGCTCACCATGCCAACATGCCATGGACATGCCTTCACCATCACTTCTGCTGAGAAGACTCTCACTGTGGCCCAGGGCTAATGTCTGGACAGGACAACATGAAGCAGTTAGGGCTGTTTGACTGACAGTAAGGGCTGTTTGACGGTGGAACACACTTCCTCAGAGTGTAGTGGAATCTCCTTCCCTGGAGGTCTTTAAACAGAGGCTGGATGGACAACTGTCGGGGATGCTTTGATTGAGAGTTCCTGCATGGCAGGGGGTTCGACTGGATGGTCCTTGTGGTCTCTTCCAACTCTATGATTCTATGAAGCTGCAGTGAGTATGGGCCTTTTGGCTCATGTGTGCAGGCCCTTAGACTTTATAGTTGTTCTTATAGCTATATAGTGTTGATATTTAGAGCATCCTTTTTACATTTTAGAGCAATAGCTTTGCAGTAAGAACAGAATGTCTGCAGGGCCAGACCAAAGGCTTATCTAGTCTCATGTTTCATATGTACATAGGCCACCCAGAAGAAGCCCATAAGCAGGACAGATGTGCAAAAGCAGCACCCTTCTACTGATGCTCTCCTTTGAGATGCTCTCAATCTAGCTCTGAAGCATACAGCGGCATACTATCTGAAACTGGAGGGAATATACATCCATTGTGACTATTACCATTGACTGTTCCCTTTTAGGAGCTTACCAAGTTAGCAACCATCACTACAACCTGTGATATCCGTGTGGATCCTTCATGCTCTTACAGTTGCTAAATGTTACTAAAAGACTTCTGCTCCAAGGATGGAAAGGCAGACATCCACAATCTATTGTTCAATGGTCTGAAGACCATTTATAGACTTCAGCTTCAAGAAAATGTGTTTTTGGAAATATGATCAGATGCTATTCATGTATACTCCTAGCCCATGTGTATTGTTTTTAACCTTTTCATGCCCCCACCATTGCTTTCCACCTGCCTTTGTAATTATAGTTTTTAAAAATCAAGTTGTAACCCCCCCCCCTTTTTAAAACATCTTATGGTAGTAAATTCCAAGATAAACTATATGGTGTATAGAAAAGTAAAAATACTATCCATTTTCATTACTTTGAATAACTTTCCTATGAATTTAATAATAATAAAGCTGGGTTTCCAAACTTCCTCAGAGCCTAATAGACCCTGGATGACTATATTAAATATACAGCAAAATAAAGAAAATAAAAGTAAGGAACAAGATTAAGCCCATGAAAATTAAGATTAATTTCCTATACACTAGAATCAAGGGAGCTTAATAAAATTAATCTTGCATTATTTCCTGAAGGTCAACAAATGAATAATCTGATTTTGTAATATGATTAAAACAACCAAGTTTTAAAAAAACAAAACATAAAAAGCATATTCTTTCATCAGGATTTGCTGAAGAGATCTGAAAGTTTATAAAAATGCTATAAATGGATACAGGGAGTTTACCAAGTATAGATTTTCCCTCACTCTACACCCAACAGTTTTGAGATTAATATTATCTATGTATTTTTATTCTTCTTCCACTGTTCACAAAATGGACTAGTTCTATGACATGAATGACAGGGTATGTCCTTGTATGTTTCAGACAGTGACTATTTTCAGTGTCTCGTAGAGATACGGAACTATGTCCATCCTGATTTTCTTGCATTTCTCTGAATTCTACTTGCATTTCCTTCCCATCCCGGTGTTATATGTACTGTCTCATAAGACATTAGTCTGAATCCTGTTATGCATTCCAACCAGGTTTAACCCACTGAAACCATGCAAATCACCTATGTGTTGATTTAGTGGATCTACTGCAGCTGGGACTAACCAATAGGTGCCAGGTCACTGTATATTAGTTTTTTAGGGGTTTTTTCTTTACATGGAAATTTGTAATTTTGAATACTTTCCCCACTGTGTTCACTTCTGAGTGCATTTTTCTTTATCATTTTTGCACACACACATACCCATGAACTAAAGTGTGTTTGCATGCATTTTCCAGAGGAGCATATATTGAACTATCTGCAATTGTTTGCATGCATTCCAAAAAGAAATAAACAACAGACAAAAGAATCTGCTACATGTCATTTCTTCCCAAAGATAGGAAGCCATAAGATTTCACGAAGACTACAGACAGGATAAATTTGTAAAAAACAAATTGGTCAGTTCAGACTTCTGTTCTACCCCTAGCACCTGGAACTCTGATTTTTAGTGCACCCACTGTAAATGTCAATAAAGGAAATTAAGTCAGAAGAGAAAGAGAGAGGCTATGTGTTTGCTTTCCTCTGTGAAGAAAGCAGACACACTAACTACCTTTGTTAGTGTGCCTTATAATGCCCAAAGCCAAACTCTGCAACAGACCTTTTGTTAACTACTTTAATCTCCCCATTGTCCCTTATAGCATAAATAAAAATTATGGTTATGACTAGGAACTAAATAAGGAACATGTGGATGCAAGACAAGTCTGCAACAGCTCTGAGTGCTGATTTCACTGCAGCTGTTCCTGCTGCTGGGGAAACAAGCCATGGGAACACCAGCAGTGCAAGAGCATGGGTTGTAACCCCCTACGAGTCCGGTTTTGCCCTCTGTATTCATAATGTCCTTCTCCCGGATGCCAGTCCTAATTTTTAACAATAAGGAAAACAGTCTCGTTCCATGTGATTTCAGTTGGAAATTGAAAGCATGTTGCATATTTTGATCTACGCTGTTAAGTATGTTAGCAGAACATTTTGTGGGGTTGGCTGCAGGCTCTGTGAATCAAATGGCGAGGCAGGTTCAGCTCATGTATGTGCGCAGTCTAACTCAAAATGGATAAGGAGGCTGGGATAGCTTTCAGTGAACCCAAGTTCATTTCTAAGATCCTTTGAAGTGCTTTTAGAGAAACACAGCCCTGCAAACTCTTTCCTGCAGCTGCAGCCAGGATGGGAAAGCTCGCTTAGCAGCTGCGTGAGTTTGTTTTTACATTTCATACTCCCGTGTGCTTTGAAAACACTTTGAAGAGGCACAAAGGAGCAGACCGTGGCCTATGCACCTTGAGAATGTTATAGGGAGATCAGTTATGGATTAGGGACCATCTCTTGATGAACTCTGAGAACCATGTTGTATTGCCCTGAGCAGCAGAAAGTCAATTAATGGTTGATGGTGATGATATCCCCTTAAAGGCTGCTGAGCTGCAGAAAGCTACAGTAGATTTAATTTCTCCCCATCCTTCCCTTCTCCAGCTACCAAAGTAGCATATCTGTCCTGCCTCCTCCTTTACCTGTCTATATACTTTCAAGTGCACTATATACAGAGGATCTGGAAAGCTGGTCTTTTAAAAATTCCTCTTTTTCAAAAACAATATCAACTTAAAGGATGCTAAAAAACAGAGCAAAACCAGCAACTAAAGGCTGCCTCACATCAGCTTTATTGCTTAATAGCCAAATTAGATGTGACCCAGGAGATCTGTCATTTGGATCTCCCATGTCTTTTTAAAAAATTAAGAGCAACTGGGGTGGGAGACACAAACCAGATGTGACTCTAGTACTGCAGGAGTGGTGGGTTAACCCTTTTGCACCAAGTCCTTTTACCAGGTAAAATCACTTTCCTAAGCTGCTGTTTTCCCCCAGAGAGGAAAATGTAAAATTATTATGCAGATACTTGCAAGCTTTCCCCATTAACAAATGCTTATCACTTCATATTGTTTTATTATGTTTATCACCAGTGATAAACATGAAACAATATGAAGAACCAAAACGGGGAATATTACATTTAACTTGTTAGGGTTTTCACTTCCGTTTGTGGGCTGTAATGCATTAGATAATGCATTGCTTTTTAGTTTTATTTTAACCTCCCCAATACAATACAATACAATACAATACAATACAATACAATACAATTGAATGGCCCCAATGTAAAGGTCAAACTGACAATAAATAAAAAGCACCATACACACAAAAGCCTTAGCAGTATCCTGGTTCAGTTATAGGCAAAGATAAATGGGGAAATCTTTAGAAATCTCTCTATGTTCTATGGTGATGTAGGCTGGTAGATATCAATTGGAGTGCATCCAGATGAAAATGTTTGGCTTATGGCATGAAAATGGAACTTATGATAAGATTTGTGTTGTTCCTGAAATATGGTTTCCACCTGTTAATATAATATTTTAGTAACTATAGCCATGAAGGCTAGGCACTCCCCCTTTTAGTTCAGAACTTCATTTGGATTCAGGCTCAGTTTGAATACAAATCCAGATCAACTTGTGAAAATTTATTTTCAGTGCTGCACACTGATTTCGGAAATGAAAATACAATGAGAGAGAGAGAGAGAGAGAGAGAGAGAGCATATATATGGAGGAAAGCTGGACACATGGTAGCCCCCTTAGAGGACATTAACTCTTAATGGTAGCCCCCTTAGAGGACATTAGCTCTGCCACATTCTTTTTACTGCTAGACACCTTGAAAGTTTGCCATCAAAATGACATTATTTTTGTTTTTCTCTAGAAAAGTGCATGCAATTTGGAAACAGGATACTGCCTCCAGAAAGGATTAATCAGATTGCAAACACATTTGTCAGCAGATTTTTCTGCTTCAATGTGTTTTACATTTGCTAGTTTACTTCAATGTGTTTTAAGTTTGCTAACATATATGTTGCTTTTCTGCACTATGGTGGTGCACTTATGGTGTACATATGCACCAAGACTTACTTTCTGTGTACAACTAACATATACACATAGAACACAGAGTACAAAACGAACAACACAGAATAAAATCACCCACAACTTCAGCCTCAAAGCTCAGGCCAGAATATAGCAGGGTTGGCAGTGGAGCTAAAGAAATAAGGAAAGTGCCACTGCTGAATAAAAGTATTGGAAAAATAATTCTGAGACCAACACAGAGTTACTTGAATAAACAACAAATATAGTGTAAGGAAGAAAGGACTTGATTGTGGGAGGATAAGGAAAGGAGAACTGAAAAATAATATTGATAGGATGAAGAAAGAAGAAACATAAACTATACTAAACAAAAAATTATTAGCTAGCGCCGACAAGTTTGGAAACCTTTTAAAAATATTTTTTCTTGTTAACAGAGAACTAGGAAAGCAACATTTGGAAGAGCATCATCTCTTCCCACAAGACTTTTGTCTAACATCGGAACCATAAACAAAGTCTAGCTTCTCTCCTCCTCCTCTCACACCTTGCCCCCTAATTCTCTGGTGATGCTTTGCAAAATATTAGAGATGAAGTGACTGCTTTTGTTTTCATCTCTCATTTGCTGGACTGTTCCAAAGCAATCTGGATCAGCTACGAAGTGATCTGATCCAGTTTGGTCCCAATCCCAAAGTAACCCACAGTAACTGCACACTATGAAGATGGAAGGTATTGCAACTGCTCATAACAAATATGGGCTTTAAGGTGATTAGTGAATTTCCAAATGGTGGATGACACTTTGATACTTTATCATGGTGGGCACAGACAGAAAAGAAAAGGGCCTAATTATATAATTAACAGGGTAAAAATGTTACAGTTCATGGTGAGCACTAAATACAAAATTATAAATGAAGCCCAGTAGTCATTTTATGGCACTTAACATCCTTCAGTAATGGGGAATGATAGGGATAAACCTGGGCCCCTTCAACACTACTCTGTTACAGTTCTCTGAATCCACTTTAGCTGTTATGGCAACATCCTTTGAAATCTTGGGATTTGTAGTTTAGTGGGGCACTAGGGCTCCTTGGCTGAAAATTCTAAACCCTCTTCCCTAAAGCAATTCCATAGTATGGAACCAAGTGGAATAATGGTGGAATAATAGTGCTATAATTGTGTAGTGTGAAAGGACCTCAAGGTTCCCACCCACCCAGTTTTTATTTGATTTTTAAAAAATTGCACTTCTTTCCTCTCTTGAGGCAATCAACTATATCATACTTTTTACCCCTGTTATGAAGGTTATGAAGGGGAACAGGAGGACTTTATGCCTCCTTTGTTATCTCCAGTGCCAAAGTTCCAACATGACTTCTCAAGGGATGAAAGTAATGCACCCTCAGACTGCTAGGAGGAAGCAAGTTCTGAAAAGGATGCTCTCTCTCTCTTTCTCTGCCTTTTGTCTAGATAGTTCAGAGTTTCCAGTCTGAAAAAGTGAATTAATGCTTAATTTAAATCAACCAGCACCATTTGTCATTAATTTGTCTTTGTCCATGGATGAGCTATGCAGAATTGCATAACCTTTTAAAGCATTTCCTCTTTGATCCCAAACCTACCTCACTTCTCCTCTCCCTCTTCTCTCTCCCCCCTTAAGTAGCTGGGGATTTAATTCTCACTAGGCTACTGAGTTGGGCTATTGCTCATCTAAAAGTCATAGGCCAAATGTGATATATAGTCAAATTAACAAACTAGGCATGGCTCAATAGCCATAATTCCTTTAAAGTTCTCTTGGCTATGTGTTGAAGAATTGTCTTTTCAAAGAGCAACATGCACAGAAGCTATAGAATGAGGTTTTGCCATTCCCCAACATTAACTCCCTGGACGCCAAAGGAAAATAAAGTGGTACAATGGAAAAGTGACTTGATGGCTGAAATTGGGTTCACACTTCTCATATTAAGACGAGTGAAAAGTAAATCATGGAAACATGCTTCATCTGAGAGATGAACTGCTCTGGAAAGCGCAACAGCTGTGATTCTTGAAATGCCAAATTTATCTAAATTTCTCCAGTTGATCAATATGGGCCCCGCTCTTCAATAATCTTTTCTTTGAGAGAAAGAGAAGGAGAGAGTGCAAGCTTCTATGTGTGGAGGGGTTTTTGTTTTTGATCTTCAGTTTGCAGTGTATAGAAGCCATTGGTACAAAATTCCTTGGCAAATTGCTGCCAACAAGACAGATTTCTGTAGCTGAGTGGTTTCAAAATGAACACTTTTCATGCAGAGAGAGGCAGCTGGAGCCATCACTAAATAACAAGGATCTATGGTACTGTTGGGACTGCACACTCCAGTGGCAGAGTGGACATGGCCTTCAGAGATAACATGCAGGCAAAGCAGAGAGGAAGAAGGCCTTTTCACATATTTGAAAATGGGCATGTGGTGGAAAAATGATATTACTGCTCTGTTGACCTGAAGCTCTGAGCAAAGGCTTTGCAGATGCTTGTGCAGGGATATATGAGCAAGCAAAACACCAGTACTTTTTAGGCATACCATACCCTTACCATCCAAATGTCCCAATATGGCAAAGACAGTCCTGATTTATTCTTTGTTGTCTGACTTTTCAGCTGCTTTAAAAATATTCCACTTTCTTTTTCCTCCTCCCACCTTTCCCTTTGTCCTCTGCTTACTACCATTGCTACAGATTGATTTTCTTGTGCAAAATCAGTTTGCACTCAATTAACTCAGCAGGGGGAAGAGAAAAGGAGAGGGAGGAATTTTGCCCTTTCCAGTAGGATCAGGCAAAATTAAACTGCTGAAGCTTCTTTTACTTTGTTTGTTCTTCCTCAAATTTTTCCCACTTTGACCAAAAGAGCAATCTGCTGGCACAATTGCTCTGCTGTCTAAGATCTGCCAGCGGAAGAGTCCAAAAAAGGTGAGGTGAGGAAAGACATCAGATCCAAACCTTTTCTAACTGATAACAAATATATAATGATAGCTCAGCATGACGCGAGGAGAGTAGTCCTAAATACCATAATTTCCAACACCCCCCATCTGGAAGGTTTTGGATTAATTTCAACTGGCTAAGTATTGTCTGCCTTTGTCATCTTTGACAGTTATGATTGTCCTCAACATTTACAGCTATAGCAGAAGTTATTCCTGCTTTTGTTATATACCACTAGAACTTAGCTGTAGAAAGGAATTAATTGCAAGTTGCTACTTATTTGTTACTCTGCATTGAAGCTATATGATGCAGAAATCAGCAAAATGAGAACTGTTATATAGTAACTTATGCTTAGAAAGCTCAACAGTTTTTGAGCTGCATATCCTTCATAGAAAAATCTAAACAAACAAGAAAATGCCAGTTTTTGGAAGGCAGTTAATAACATAACATCATAACATAATTGAAATAATTTACTTTTTTTCTTTCAGATTAAGCTGAAAGAGTATAAAGTCTTCTCTCTCACTGGAGATTATCGCACACAAATCTGTACCGGGTTACACGTAGGTTGTAACTGTCAGTGACAGATCTTATCTCATTGCCCTGTGCCCAGGTAGTAGGCCTGTTCTTGATAAGGTGCCAGAGGAGCCTGGGTTGGATATGGCTGCCTACTGCCTGGGCATGGAGCAATGTTATAGAATCTGTCACTGACGGTTAAACCCACATGTAACCTTGTGCGGATTTTGCATGCAATAATCTCTCTCTCTCTGTGTGTGTGTGTGTGTGTGTAAGCAGCAGGTTCTACAAAATGAATCTGCTTTGCCCTTGGCAATAGTTGATTTTCTATGTTATTTATTCAATGTTTTGCTTTTAAATGTGGTTACATTCTCTTAATCTTCAGGGAAAGAACATATTAACTGTCTAGGAATAAATGTATTTCTGTTAAAACTGCCTTCCCATCATACTTTTAAAAATCATTCTGCTGTATGATGAAAATTTAATGCGAAAAGGTGGCATCTGAAGGGACCCTCTTTCTTTCCCTTAGATATTTTCCCCTATGGAATGTGGCTGCAGAACCTCATTAAAGAAATGTTCTTAAGGTATTTCACCAAACAGATTTCTGGAATGTTTTCCTCTCTCTTTATTTCTGTCAATCATCTACCAGCTGCCAAAAGTCTTGAGCACATTCAGAGGTATAAGGTGGTTCTACTGATTTGCTTCTCCTAATTTCCCATTCCCCTAAGGAGACAAAGGAGCTGTGCACACTAGTCATCAAGGCCACATGACACATGCCCCAACTCTGCCCGAAGGGTGGCGTGATGCTGTCCACCATTCCACATGGTGTCTGGCATCATGGCTCTCCTCTGGTGCTGCATCCACATGATGCAGCGCCAATGGAACACCTTAAAGCCAAGGCACCATGGCATGGCAGATATCACACTCTTTCCAGGGTGCAAAAAGGAGCCACAGGGGATGGTCTTCACAGCCTCAAAGTGATCTGAACACCTGAATTCTATAATCAAATACTCACTTACTTGGGATTAAGTCCCACTGACCTCAATGAGAATTCATTATAAGCAGACAACTTTGCCAGTCAGCCTTGAGATCATATTTGGAGACCAGTTGCAAATGTTTATGGTAATAGTTTCATCGTCTAATTAGCTTTTAGCTATGGTGAGAAAATGAGTGGACACAGAAGATCAAACCAGACTATAAGAGGTCTAAGTGTTCCCTTTGATTGACATGCTTTCCATTAGAAGTGGAATTCCCCCCCCCCCCCAGAGATCTGTCCTTCAGCCATCGGACTTGCAAAATATGTCTTTGTGTATCTTCCACAAATGTAAACATGCATCAGATGTGAAGAACTGACCTGAGAAAAGAAGAAAATAGAGAAGAGATTGATGCAGTCTTACATCTTGTTAACTTGCTTGTTTGCTGCTGTTGGTGTTCATTATGGCATTGTTGTGAGCGTTCAAGTCATTTCTGACTTATAGCAACCCATTATAGGGCTTTCTTGGCAAGATTTGTTCAGAGGGGATTTGCTTTTGTCTTCCTCTGAGGCTGAGAGAGTGTGACATTCCCAAGGTAAGGAATGGGTTCCCAGGGCTGAGTGGGGATTCAAACCAATGCTCAGATCACTACACCACACAGGTTGTTTTATTATATAATTGGAATTATAATGTTTAAAGTAAGCATTTAGTATGAAAAAAGTAGACTAGTTACTTAAGGCTAGTCTACACTTAATCATATTATGTGCACTGCTGTGGGCATCGATGGATGTCTTCACTTTCCTGGGCAAAATTGCATCTCTTCACCCTGCCTCTATCAAAAATGTGCAGCCAACACAACCAAAAATTTTATATTTGTAATTTTTTTATATTTTTTATGATTTTAACTGTTATTTTAATGTGTTTTATATATGTTGTTAGCTGCCTAGGGTCCCACTTTGGGAGAAAGACAGGATATAAATAAATAAATAAACAAATAAATAATCTAAATGCATGCAAATCAGATGTATGGTCACATGTGCAATTCTGCAGATTTCCACAGATACTCCAGTAAAAAATGTGCAACCCTTTTCTGTGGCATTAAGGAGTTTTTCGGGGGCGTGTGCAAATAGTCCAAACTCCTATGAATTGCATGTGGCCAGATCACATTCCTTTTGACTGGCATGAAGCATATTTTAACCATGTTGACAAGTCAACCCCCCCCCCACCTGCTTAAATTCCACAGAAAAAGGCTTCTTGGTTTTTACCAGATTAGAGATGAAAATGCAGAACTGCACGTTAGTGCACATGTGGCCATCCATCTCATCTGCATGCATTTGGATGGTTGCATATTTTGGGTGGAGGGAGGATGAAGAGATGCAAAACTGCACAGGAAAGTGAAGACAAATGTCAATGCAAATGTGGGAAAAACCTGCAACAATGCAGATAATATACTCATACATAGACTAGTCCTAAGTAATCTTTCTTGGCCTGACCCCCTCTCGACTCTTGATAGAAATGTCATTCACTCTGGCTGACAGAATGGATCTCTGTCACCCTATGTATTTGATGCCTGGTAAAGTAGATGGTAGGGAGAGTTAGAATCATTTCAATCTTGTCACAATCATGATTAAATAGCAGTCATGAATAGGGAATAGTTATGGATGGATAAATTAAGATAATTGTTCTGTATTCACAATTGCTGTCTAAGTCACAATTGTAACACTATTGCCACAATCATAACTCCCTTCCCAAATTAATTTACTGCATGGAAAGAAGGGGACTGTGAAATAGCATGATAACTGTGAACTATTCTTTTTATAGAGATTGATTCATTTGTGGAAGTTCAAACAAACATTACAACCACTGATGAAGACTGGTTATCCAAACGCAGCTGGTATAAAATAGCGATGGACTGTAATTAACAGATACCAACGGATTTTATTCCTCCTAATCAAGTCTCCTACAACAGTCATCCGTCTTCTGAAGGACCCTTATACCATTTAAGAACTGATTCACCTTTGGCCTTCAAGAGGATTATTGCATTTCTAGATACTAGAGGTCTCTCCTTACAGAACTTTGGTTCTTTTTATTACACATTTTTTGGATTGTTCAACTTATTTTATTGCATTCCTTCATTGATTTGAGAGTTTTAAAATTATACACACACACACACACACACACACATATACATTCCTATAAATATTTTATATTACCTTTCATAGACTGAGCAATATTTTATAACCCCTAACATCATTTCTTTTTTCCCTATTCTCCAGGTTATCAGAGCACAGGTAGAGGGGTCAAGTCAGGAGAGGCTACTTAGGGTGCATCTACACTGTAGAAATAATGCAGCATGGCACCACTTAGCTCCAACCGATGGAATCCCAGGATTTGTTGTGTTACAAGGTCTTTAGCCTTTTCTGCCAAGAAGAATGCTGGTGCCTCACAAAACCATACATCCCAGGATTCTATAGGATGGTGCCATGGCCATTAAAGTGTTGTCAAACTGCATGATTTATACTGTGTAAATGCAACCTTAGGGCCCGAACAGAGGACAGGAGCGCAGCTTTGGCGCAGCTTCTGGACTCTTAAGATGCATGTGTCATTTAAACAGCATACTTCCAAAGTGACCTAAAGCAGCTTTATTTTGGCCTGTCTGTTTGGGCCCTTTGTTAAGTATACTATGTACCTGATACAGAATACTAGCCATTTCCCTCCCTTCACTTTTCTACTCTCCTAAAACAGACAGGTAAAAATAAAGCAGCTTTGGAGAAGGTTCAAGAGTGGGAGGGAGGACATTGTCCAAATGGGAACTATGAGCCTGAACAGACAGGCCAAAATAAAGCTGCTTTGGGTCTCTTTGAAGGTATGCTGTTTAAATGACACACACATCTTAAGAGGCCAGAAGCTATGCCAAAGCTGTGCTCCAATCTTTAGGACTTTGGCACAGCTTCTGGCCTCTTACGACGCATGCATCATTTAAAAAGCACACCTCCAAAGAGACCCGAAGCAGCTTTATTTTGGCCTGTCTGTTCAGGCTCATAGTTCCCATTTGGACAATGTCCTCCCTCCCACTCTTGAACCTTCTCCATTAAGGAAGGATGGATGATTGACAGAAGTTGGGAGGCACATTGCTCCTTGCAGGACCATGGAGTGCTCTACTCTCATTATGCATCTTGTGCCACTCACCATGTCCAAAGTTAGAGGGAGGGGGATAAAATGTCCTAAACTAGCCATTAGTGCCCCACAAGGCAGTCTATCTCAGTACTGAGCAGGGACTATGTTAGTGACCAGAGACAAGAATGTTTTCCTGTCTGGCTTTAGACAGCAGCATTAGACAGAGTGTGAACTATGTGATATTCCTCCTCTATCATTTAATGAGGCAACACACATCTATAACTATGAAAGTAACTCAAAATATAGTTACAGTGCAAAAGGAGGGACGTTTCAATGGCAGTGCAGTGTAGTTGCACCCCAGTTATCAGGAAACTTGTTATTTGAAACTTGTTACTTCAAAGCCCTGTCAAGGAACAGGACATAGTAAGAAATGAGATACAGGAACTGTGAGAGGGGGAGAGCATATGAAAAGCTGGAGAAGATAAAGGGACAGGGCAGGATGTTGAGGATGTAATCAAAAAAGTTCCTTTTGAAAGAACAGATAGGGTCAAGAGGCAGGGATATCGGGTGCAGGCTGAATTTCACTTGTTGATCTGAATGCAAGCCAGTTCCTTCATTTTAGAATTAAAAGCTTTGAATATATAGACCTACAATCTGTGTGACTTCATAGAGATTCAATTACCTTTTTCACTCCTACTGACATGAAGATGCATATACTGCCAACATTTTGTTGAGTTTAATTCAAAAGGAGAAAGAACACATGATGTGAGTTACTTTCTTTACAAGAGCACATATCCAGTGATTGATTGCCAGTCTAACTGAAATCATCTAGCAACTGAATCTCCAGACTTTGGTCTAAATAAGAAACATAAGAGTTGGGAGAGCATGCTCTTCTTTTTCTCTCAAGTCATTGATTTCGGTTTTCTGGCATCAGCAAATTTTCCCCAGCAGTATTTCTTTCTGTTTTCAATTTTGGTTTGTCTTAATAAAGATGAAACAATAACTTGATTTTTGGGTATTGTAAACTTTACAAAATTAAGACTTTGATACATACTGTCTGGATACTGATAACCTTGGATTGCTATCTTAAGTGGACTGAAGAGAAAAATAAAAGGAAGAAGCAGATTTATGCAAATAGATAGCTGCTTATATGTATGAAATCTGGAAAGATTAAAGTTCAGGGGCAGGCATATTTAGCACTATTTCTTATCTTTGATGAAAACAGAAGGACCTGTTTTGCTTTGTACTGGTCTGGAAGAACTGATTGCCAAGTTTCAGCTTCAAATGACAGTCCAGGCTCTTTTGTTTAAGCAAATATTGTCACTTGGCTAGAACGTATGCCTGTGTGTTTATGCATATTCTGATATGCTGTGTTTACTTGGATGGCAGCTGTGACAGCTGCCAAGTATGCCATATGCTTCAAGTCCTCTTAAATATGCAAGGTTGTATCACCTGCTGGAAAATCATCATGGTGTAGTACTTTGTGTTCAGCTTGGACTCTGAGACACCAGGGTTCAAATCTCTGCTCGGCCAGGGAAGCCCCTTGGCCAAGTCACATGCTCAAACTCATAGGAAGACAATGGCAAAACCTCTCTGAACAAAATCCTGTGAGAGGGTCACTGTAAGTTGGAAAGGACTTGAAGGTACACAACAACAATCTGCTGCTGGTGGTCTTTTCTATGGCATTACTATTTAAGTAACATACTACTTATTATCTGATGACTAGTAGTATACTACAACAGCACGCTGAACAGACCAATGTCTTCTGATTTTGGAAGTTAAGCAGGGTTGGATCCAGTGAATATCTGAATGGGAGATCAGCAGATAATAGCAAAGATCTCTAGGCTGGGGTAGGAAGAATACTGCCTGAAATTCAGAGAGCAACTGCCAGTCCAGCTTGACAATACTATGCTTGGTAAACCAATGATCTGATTCAGTATTAGGCGGCTTTCTATAACTCTTTCATAGAATCATAGAATCATAGAATCGTAGAGTTGGAAGAGACCACAAGGGTCATCCAGCCCAACCCCCTGCCATGCAGGAAATCCAAATCAAAGCATCCCTGACAGATGGCCATCCAGCCTCTGTTTAAAGACCTCCAAGGAAGGAGACTCTATCACCCTCCGAGGGAGTGCGTTCCACTGTCGAACAGCCCTTACTGTCAGGAAGTTCATAACAATGACCACATTCTGAGAAACAGAGTGTGTTCCTGTAGTTAGTCAGTCAGTCTGTCTGCTATTCAACTAGCCTGTAAGCACCCTCAAATTGCTAAAGGAGGCAAAACACTAAAGGCCCACACATGGTCTGCATTTCCTACTGAAACAGAAATCAAAGAATGGGTTCCCACCAGCAGATCAAACTGTTCCCTTTTATTTCCTACTGTGTTCCCAAGTACCCTTCCTGTACACATATTTTGGGTTGCCCCAGATCCTGTCATTGCTTTGTGACATCAATGATGCTACCATCTATCAAATCAGCCTTTTTCATCTTCTGGATATCAAAGCAATCCACCACTTTGGAAACTTTACTTCTTGGCCCTTCAAAGGGTTTTTAAGTCTTTGTTTCTCATGAAATCACCTTAGCCCAGGGATAGTTTTAAAGTACAGTGGACCCTTGTTATACGCTGGGGTTTGGTTCCAAGATCCCCCGTGTATAACAAAATCCGTGTATGCTCAAGTCCTATTAAATATAATGACATAGCAAAATGGTGTCCCTTATAAAAAATGGAAAACCAAGGTAAATTTATACTTTTTTGGAACATTTTCAAACAGTGTATGCTTGAATCCGTGTATAAAAAATCCATGTATTAAGAAGGGCCGACTGTACAAATATGACTAGGAAAACCTAGCTTCTTTGCCTCAGTTGATCCCCTCTCCTTTATGCCTAGTGGCTGTTGCCCTCAGAGTCCTGGTCTGAGCCATTCCTGCTTTTTATGGACCAGTCATCAAGACAGGTAGATACCACCCCTCATTCCAGTCCTCAAAATCTGCTATCCCCTTTCACTTTTCCATTTTGGTTAGCACTATATGATGGATGTTAGAGTGAGTATGGGTGTTCCTTCATATTTCTTCCAAATAAAAGCTTTCTTAGTTCACCCGTGCCTGGAGTCCCTATCAGTATTGGGATAAAAAGATGGTTTTTGGTCCTAGACATTACCCACTCCTTCACAAACTAGAGTATATTCCCCAATGTTTTAAAGACAGACCACTGTTAGTGAAGGCTCTCCAAGCTTCACATCTTTGTGGGTAATAAGCCAATCACAATCAGAGCTCAGTGCATTCTGTGTATTATGATCTGGATGGTTTTGAGAACAACAGCTGGACACACATTAGCTCCTTCACCAGGCATTCATGGGTAGTAGATTGGCACATAGAACTCTCATATTTTCCATCAGCTTTGCCCAAAATAGCATTTAGGGTGTTAGGATGGCCTGAAAAAAAAATTGCACGGAAGTGGCTTATGATCTTGTTCCAGGAATGCTGAATGTTGTGGTCTAAAACACCTGGAGGGCACCAGGTTAGAAAAGGTTGGCTTAAGTCGTTACAGCCAAAAGATTAGGTTATTAGGCTAATCTAGTGGATAGATTAATGAAGAATGCCTAGAAATCTTGATGATTAATACAATTCCTGATGAATCAATGGCACAAACACCCAACACTAACTCCCTTTTGGCATTTCTGTTATCATGATTAAATTCCAGAAGGTGGCCTGGTTGAAAACGTGCATGTTTTCCAGAACTGATACCTCTGGAAGATATTCCCATCTTGACAACTGTTCTAATGGAAGAGTATAACACATAAATGTTCTTTTAAATTTTTTTTAGGGGCAAAACCACTGAAGAGATTTCATTAAGCAAACAGCAAGAAACTTTGTCATTCCAAGTTGGAAATGATGCCTAGCTGAGTCAGTAAAACAGACATCAAAGGTGTCCATATGGGTTACATTTAATATTTTTTTTCATAGTATTAGAAAGTGAACTGTTACTAATTTTAAGCAGCGCTATGGATTTTGTATGTTCTCTCAGTCTTCCTTAGTTCTTAGGTTCCTTTAAAGCAGACCAGGTATCCCAGGTTCATATTCCAAACCCAAGCCATAAATTCCCTATTATTTCAATGATACTTTTGGATTAGTACTTTTGAATGCAATTATAAATTCAACATCTTGACCCATCCCAGCACACCCCCCCCCTTTAAAATGTATCAACCTTCTATGATGCTCACATTCTGGTGTTATGACTCTCAAATGTGGAAAGGCTAGGGTGGTTGATATTTATCATGCGTGTGAATGCATACTGTATAGAGTACAGATACCCAAACTTTGGTCCATGTGTTTTGGACTTCAGTTCCCAAAAGCCCCAGCTTGATTGGCCAGCTGAAATCCAAAACATCTGGAGGACCAAAGTTTGGGAACCACTGGTATAGAGTAATCTTTTTACTGTCTCTTAAGGGCTTTTGAAATGGATGACTGATATGGCTTTACTCCACCACTCTTCTATGGTTGTTTGTTCACACACAGCAATTTTATTCTGGTACTATGGTCTTAAAATTTGTCACTGTGATGGAAGGTTGGGGGAACAGATCTGTGCAATTGTGTTTCAGAGTGAGCATAGACCTATTTGGGTATTTCTTCATGTGATAAACAATGGCATGGAGAAGGAGAGCATATGCCTGCAGTCTGACTCTTTGCTTTTGATATGTCAGGAAGAATGTCTGTAGAGGGGATCCTGCTGAACATGATTTTGCAACCCTACAACAGGGTTCGCCACACAGAACCCTCTCCATTTGCTTCAGGTTCAATCCCATCTTCCAGATAATTATCAGTTGCATTAGCAAAGGCTTCAGTAGGACGTGCCTCTTTCCCCTAGGGTTCCAATGCTATTTTCTGTTAGCTAGTGCTGTTATGGTGCTCTTTGCTATCTCATTGTAGTTGAAAACCAACATGGAAATACTTGTTACATGATTATATTTATATCTCATTCTTCAGTTTTCTAGAATACTCTAGAGCAGCCTTCACCAATATGTTACCTGCTGGATGTTTTGGATCACAGAGCCATTAATTCCAATCAGCATGGCTAATGATCAGGGGTGATGGGAGGTTTAGAGAATGAAAATTTAAGGAAGACTGCTTTGGAATATCACCTACTTCAACATTTGAACACCAACTGGGCGTGGGGATATGAGATGTGATACAAGATTAATTCAAAGATGTATAATAACAGTCACTAATAAATGAAAATAGATTGATTTGATTTATATCTCACCTATCTCACGGTATGATACTCATGGTGGCACACAACAGATTAAACCAAAGACCAACTAAAACCTACTTAGTTTCAATAGTTCCAGGATTTAAACTAACAACCACAAAAGTTTCCACACAAACTTGCATTTATAAACATGTTCATGCTTGCTTAAACCCATTCATTATGAAACAAAGTGAGTGAGACAGAAACTAAAGTGACAGTGGCAGAAAACTCAGAGCAAGTCCTACTGAAAACAAACTAAAATCTGAAGGCCTATGGTGGGGCAATAAGGGTAGCAAGAAAAACTTTTGACTAAGGAGATTATCACACACAAAAGAGTTGACGGGAGAGATACAGGATCCAAAAGAAAAAAAAATGGGCCTTATCACATTTATCTGTACTCGTTCTTAAAAAAGCAGCGGGTGGATACAGGCTGCTTACAGCCTGGGCATGGATAAATGTGATAAGACCCGTTTTTGTGTTTTAGATTCCATGTCTCATGTGTGAGGTATATGAAGTGTATACGAGGTGTACGAGGAACATGAGGTACAGTCCAAAGTAAATTATAGTGAATTCACATAGCAACTCTTCTGTTTCCTGCCACCTTCCCTGCTTTTGTACCCTCAGACTATCATTCACATCCCACATGCAAATTATCCTCCCTAGTGTTCCTGAGCATATGCCAGTTCCAAATGGCAGATTGAATTCCAGGTCCCTGGGTGCCTACAGCTTATTTTTTTGACAGGCACTGACTCAGTTAAGAGCTTCCAGAAACTGAGCTGCAGTTCTCTTTGGTCAGTCAGAGGGGAAATATGGCAATTAAAAAAAATATCTACAGGTTGTTTGACTTAGCACCATGCTTCACTTTATGTTTAACTTGAATTATCACTCCTGTAACAAGAACAACATTTTTGGACCCAGTACAAGCTTGTAACTTGGGCCTCCTTCCTGCACTATAGCCAAGATCCGATGTGTCTGAGTTCCACATGTAGGCTTCCACTATGGCTCCTTTCTCACTGTCCCAGGACTCAACATTGTGCAGTGATAGCCGCTGCCACCCTGACATTTTGGGCTGGTGAGGAGCTGAATTAAAGAAGTGCCTGGCCATGTTCCCATAGTCACATGCAAAACAAGGGCATCTTCTGCTGAGATCTACTGGGGTCTTCTGAAGTTCTTGGCAGATGATGTAATCTATCTCTGGCTTTAGGAACACAGAAAGATGCTTCTCCAATCTCCTCTATTCCTCACCAGCAATGGAATGGCCGTGCAAGTGGGGGCTATTGCAACATAACAGTCAGGGGGAAGGGCTTTGGTCATTATGGGGGAAGCCAATTCCAACCTCCACAATGACCACAAAAAGATAGCAGGCGAGTCCTACAAGTTTGTATCAATTTTTGTTGCTTTTTTCACTGCAAGATCATTAATCAGTACCCCAGTCTGAGAAAGTAGACCAAATTTGTGAAGTTTATGCTACGTTTTTGCTCAGTTAGTTTCAAAGATGATACAAGTTCCCTTTGCATACTGATATTTCAGACTAGCATGGCTATATTTCTGAATTCAGCATCCTGAAAGTTAATTTCTCTTGCAGCTTCACACAAAGCAGACAAGATTGTTAGAAGGCGTAATCATTACCAGCCTACTGTAGAATTCTTGCATTCTGGATAAGTTGCTAGTTTTCTGAAACGTTTTTCAGTTTCTCTCAATGTCACTGGCAGGACCATGTGCACTTCACTGAAAATTAGTTGCAGTTACTTCTTGCAAATCTCATATAAAACTGTTGATGTGCTGGTGGTACTGATATTCTTTTCCAAAGGTAGACTCAAATGTCCCCCTCCCCAAGTGCAACATTTAGCAAATAAAGATTTTATGGCATGCTTATCAAATAGGCATTTAGACACTTCTTCCAGTTCCCCAGGCTGATTGTCTCGTGTTTTAGGACTGAGAGGAATGTAAAACAAATGTTATTGTTCACTTTGAATTTGTGCTGTAATGTGACAGTGAGAGTGTCCAAAGTTATATGAAAATTGTGACTGTGAGTAAACTAGACACTTACCCAGGGCTTGCAAATCTTACCAGAAAAAAACTGCACTGTTTCCCCCTTGTATAAGGCTTTTCTTTGCTCTTTGAAAAGTGTACTTCCTTTCTGCCTGTGCACAAAGACTCCAAGCACTTGTAGTTCTTAATATGATAGACTAGGGTGGAAATTGTGTGGCCCTCTGCACATTTTTGAGCCAGCGTTCCTCATCATTGACTCTACTAGCTAAGGCTGCTGGGCCATGTTAAATAGAGGAAAACAAATCTCACTTAATTTCATGCAGACCTAGTTGAAGTATGCAAACATAATCTATTCTAAGGAGAACCTTGGGATTGGAGATCCACCAACTCAGATTTGAGATTTCACAGAATAGTTTATATACGTAATTGTTTAATTTTTTACCATTATCTTTTAGGCTGTATATTGTTGTAATCTGTGTTATAAGATTCCTTGGATCTAGAACTGCTGTTTCAAGATTGTTCCAGGACCTGTGACTCAAAACTTGAAACTTAGGGATGGTCCCCGGTTATGCCATTAAACATTGCACATAAATACCAAACATGGTTGCTCACAGTTTATTACACACACACCAGATTGAAAACATATGTTTCTGTTTGGAAATATAGACAGAAATCCTAAAGTGATATAGGAGGATTATTCCTTCTCACCTAATTAGGGAAATAAGATATGAAACATTTAATCTAGCACATTTGCTTCTAGCCAGAAGGTGGATGCAGATCAACTACTGCATATCTCCATAACTCTCCAAAGTCAGAAATTACTCTGAACACCACAACAGCATCATCATCCTTATTGACTGCTTTCTGAAGAGATGAAGAGTAAGGAACTGGCAGGTGAGGGCGTTGCAACTACAAACAAGTGCTGCCTCTGTGTGTTCTTATGGCTGCCACTAGTGGTATGGGGGGTGTTTTGTTACTGCCTAATGCAGCAGAAGAGCTTGGGCTATTCCTGCATATAAGGCAAAATGAAGTTCTGGTGTATTCCTCCTAGTTGTGGAGTGAGAAGGGATGGGAGAATGCTTAACCTGAGGACTTGGTAGGAAGTCTAATCTCTCTTTCTCTCTGATTCAGTTTTAATTCCACCTTTCTCCTAATATGGGACCCAAAGCAGCTTAAAATACAGGTTAAAACAAAATGGCTTTTTAAAACAAACTCTGTTTGATAGTGGAATACTCTGCCTTGGAGTCTGGAGGTTTTTAGACAGAGGCTGGATGACCATCTGTTAGGAGTGGTTTGATTGTATATACCTGCATGGCAGGAGGTTGGATGATGGCCCTTGAGGTCTCTTCCACTTCCATGGTTCTATTATTCTATGATACCTTTTTTTAAAAGAAAGGGGAAAAAACACAACCTTGTGCCCCAAGGCAAAAAGAAAGCAGAGAGAGGACAAATGACTTGGGTGAGAGTTTCATAGCCAAGGAGCCATGACCAAGAAGGCTGTCTCAGGTCCCCACCAAATTAGGGAGACTCATATGGGCTCCTTCTGTACACGTAAATAATAATAATAATAATAATAATAATAATAATAATAATAATAATATGGTTTATTTATATACCGCTATTCCAAGGATCATAGCGGTGAACAACAATAATACAACAGTTAAAACATCATAAACCATAAATTACAGCAATAATACAACAGTTAAAACATCATAGATCACAAATTACAACCCCCCTGTACAAACATCATATGCTATAAAACAATTAAGAATACATGAAAACACCCCCATACAAATAGCAAGGAAGGAAAAAAAAAAAGTTCCACCCGGTGGCGTGGGGTGTGTGGCAGCGTCCCTCAGGAGGCCGGGGAGCCGGCTTTTCAGGAGGGGCCTCTCTCACTCTAAATAGTGTTAAACTATGGTTAGTGTTATGTGCCAATGCATTCAATAATAGCAGCCTCTAACCAGCCAACACTCACACAGATGGCCATACTAGCAAGAACCTATTGCTCTGAGATAATTTCATATTGCACGTACTGTGCCAGCCCCTTGGGCATAGGATGACCTGCTGACTTGAAGCACCCTCAATTGGTGATGTTGGGAGAGTTATGCAAAAGGTTACCACGTGATGACTATTCCATGCCCTGAAATTTCAGGGCCAAAACCTGACAGCTAGGGAGTGGCTTCCTAGTTATGTCATTATTCATGTCACATTATGCACAAAGTATGCTATTCCAATACTAAACATCAAGTCTAACAAAAGAGAAATATATATACACACACACACTTTTCAAGCTCTAAAAGTCTTCTCCTTCCTTCTGACTTGATAAGAGGAGCCAAGCCAATCTGGTGATCCTAGATTTGCACCCTTGATCAAATTGAACCTAAGCCACCTGGATGCATCCACTACCAGGGTATCACCAGCCAGAATGAGACAACTGGCAAATGTTGAGTGGAGTACTCAACACCCCTGGCCATTCCCCTTTCTTGAAAAACAGAACGATGTGTCCTCTAAGTGTGCTTACTTACTCCCTGTACCTAGGCTGGAGAATGCTTTCCCACTTCTAGTGGCTGAAGTAAGTCATCTACTGATTCAGTCTACTTCTTGATATAGAATGTTGAACAGGGAATCTTGTCTTTTGCCTCATGAAGAAAATATGAATTGGTCTTGTTTCTATGGATTATTTTTATTCCCTTCCCATAAGTCTGCACTCTCATTGTCCATGTCTTTAGTATTTCTCCAGATTTGTCATACCCTCCAAAATTCAGTGGGTAAAAACCAGAACCCGTACGGCCAAACAACTTCAGAGTTTGGTCAAGATGGGAAAAGTTATTAATAAGAAAGTGCAAACAAGCTAGTTTGTTTTTCCCCTGGGTCTACTGGGAAGGACAAAATTCTCCCCTTTCCCCCTCCACCTGCTGAGTTAAGTGAATATAAACTACTCTTCTACTTTGAAATCAGTTTTGAGCAATTGATGTAAACAAAGGGGCAAAGTGAAAGAGGAGAAAGAAACTGGGACATTTTAGAAGAAGCAGAAAAAGTGGGACTACAGAGGACTAACTGGGATTTCCCCTGACATATGGGAACAGCTGGAGGATCTGCCTTGTGATGCCCCTGTAGACCTTTCAGCTTGCATGTGGCAGAGGGAGGTGACAGTCACATTTGTGATTCCTGGCATAATTGTTTCATTACATTTTTATGTGTTTTGATAAATGAAGCAAGCCCACATTTCAGCTAAATTTAATATTTAAACATACAGACAAATATTTGAATGAACTGTGGAAATAATAAATTACCAAGGTGAAGTGATTTCATTGCTTCTGACTGCTCTGTTGGGATTAAAGAGGAAATGACTCCATGTTCATATCGCTGCATGGGTTAGGAATATATACTTAGAATGAACTTCCCCTATAGCCTGAACCATTCTGTTATACACGACTTAGTTTAAAGCATTGTCTCTGTTTTTCAGGAAATCCAGTTTCAAACGAAAACATCTTAGTACATTGCAGGTCTGGAAGTACCAGTCTCAGAAGAGTTTAATGAGCACTACATTCCTTTGACCATTTGCACTCTCACATTTCTTATTTTCTAGGCAGCATAATTCAATTAAAGCTTGTGGATCTGTTTTAGAAAAGATCTGACTTCAGGGAATTAAGATTTATTCCAAGGTTTCTGGTTCTTTGGTTGAGATTTTGTTTTGAAAGGGCAAAACAGTGTGGCTGTGGAAAACTAACAAAACTTAGAGGGGAAAAAACCCCATCACACAGACCCATGCTCTAGAAAAATAATCTTTCATTGCATAGATGTTTTAATGAAAATTAAATGTTGCATGCTTATTGACCACAAAATGAAACATTCTAAAATTTGCACTGCATAGATCCCTTGTTCCCAGTTGTGGTTTCCAAACTGTTTGCTGGATTGCGTCTGGCACTACTGCTGTGCAATTTGCCTTTGACCAGTGGTTGTTTAGGGTTACAACAGATTCAGCCATTAAAAAATAAATAAATGGTGTGGACCATTCCTAAAAGCAGATAACCATAATACCTGTTTCTGTTCTCCAAAATAGAAATTATTGATCAACATATTTTCCAAACAAGATATGAAGCATTTTCTACCAACAGGTGCTGGAGAAAAATATGAAGGAAAAGATACATCTAAATTTCAGAGGAACTCTGTCCTGCAGAGTTCAACTATAAAAGGAAAGTCAATATTTCTAAAGGTAGTACACCTTGCCTGCGTCATACGCGGGCACGCTTTATGCGTCTTTCAGCATATGCTGAAAGCCACGTGGGGAAAAGGGTTAGCACATCCCATAGGGATGAATGGGGTGTGCGCCCGTGGCGTGCGCATGCCGCTGCACCACTGCATGCACGAGCCCCATTCATGTAAATGGGGCTCAAGCATAGGTGGTATTTGTTTTACGCGGGGGATCCGGAACGGATCCCCCACGTAAAGAAAGGGCAAACTGTACTGGATTACAACAGGGACTCATAGAACTGGGGACTAGCAAGGCAAAGGCTTGCAGTATAGTGGTAAAGCATATGCTTTACACCAGGAATCCCAAACTTTGGTCCTCCAAGAGTTTTGGATTTTGGTCAACAGTCAGGAATTCTGGAAGATAAAGTTCAAAACATCTGGAGAAGCAAAATCCGGAAATCACTGCTTTACATCCATAGTCTCATGTTCAGTCTCCAGTATCTTTGGGAAGGGTGGGTAAACATGAAGAGCTGCTCCCAGCCAATGTAGACCATATGGGGATAGATGGACCAATAGTCCAATTCAGTATTGCACTTTTCCATGTGAAACTTTTAAAAATCTCTTTAGAAGCCTGTTGATGAGCAGAGGATAAATCCTTTAAATAAAACAAATACATACCTAACAAGTCAGTGACTGCAACTTTCTTTATCTCAGTTATTCTCTAAAGTGCTACAATATCCCTTTGTGTGTCTGTGGCATGTCCTTTATGAAAGCTCCCCAAGTTTTAAGTTATTCTATCTTGAAAATGTAAATGCATTCACCTGTGAAATGATTGTTGCTGTTATTATTATTAACTTTTTGATACCCCATCTTTTAAACAAACAAAACTGAGACTCAAGATAGCTTTATGGTTGTTGTTGCTGCTGCTGTTGCTGTTGTGTGCCTTCAAGTTGTTTCCAACTCGTAGTGACCCTATGGCAAGCCTTTCACAGGGTTTTCTGAAGCTGAGAGTATGTGACTTGCCCAAGGTCACCCAGTGGTTTTTCATGACACAGCAGGGATTCAAACTCTCCAGAGTTGTAGTCCAATGCTCAAACCACTATGCCATGATGGTTCTCTGTAGAGCATTACAAATTACAAATAAATACAATAACTAAAAATCATACAAAACATAAGTGTTAAAATGGAATTAAACTATGACCAGGCCTGAAACAATACTGAATTGAATCTAGATAATTTGTGTCAACCTGGTACCCATGGAGCTGGGTGGCCACCACATCTTCTAATACTGTGCCCCAAACTTGAACAGTTTCAGTTTTGCACATCTCCTGTAAGGATATCAGCAGTGTAATCTTATGAATCTCTGCTCAGAAAGAAATTCTCCAAAGAACTGTATATAAGACTGCAGCTTATGTGACACAATGTTATTTCATTTTTCTGAGATAAGTTTCCATATTTGAACTTCACTTGAGGTTCTATTATACTGATCTCAGAGCCATGATCCTGATAATGATATCCCAACAATATCCCCAAGACCAGTGCTTTAATTTCTTGATATACTTGGTTACATAGGAAAAAATTAAAAGCTTTACTCACCAGGACACTGGGATGTGGGTTGGGTCAGTATCTGTCCCCATAACTGACTTAATGTACTCTGTTTCTTCCTTCACAAATTCAGTCTTAAAAAAAAAAAGGGGGGGGGTTGGAGTGGCACACAGGAATTTTTTTGCTTTGAAATTTAAGAGGAGATTTTCTTAATGAGTCCTATACTACAGTGCTATACAAATAAAGTTTAATAATAATAATAATAATAATAATAATAATAATAATAATGACGGAGCATAAGCAAGTTACTTTTTTGATCACAGCTCTCCGAATTCTGTGACCCTGAATGGGCCCTGAATGTCCAGGGTGGGATTCAGACACACTGGCTGGAGAGTTCTTGTAAAAAGCAACTCTTCCAAGTTTTTTCTCCTGAAGGCTATGGGCTTTCCTCCTTATACCCTAACATTGTCTGCATCAGGTCAAGTATACCTTGGCCTTTATGCACTGGGTCTTTTTAGGGCAGAGAATTATTCCAGCATTTCCAGGAAGACCTCTCAGATACTTTCCTATTGCATCCATCATCATATGTCTCCTTAGCCTTCAGGATCAAAGTGCATGCATTCATAGGATTGCTTTGGCTTGCCCTTACTGCCAGAGTATGCTGACAATTTGTTAATTCCAAAGCAGAAGCTCTTTCTGTCTGTGCTAATATGAAGTCATATTGCTATGTATCTCCAGGGACAAATTCATAGCTGGCATAAATGAGTGCAACTCCATTGACTTCAGATAGACAAGCCAGGATGCCATCTGACTTGCCATGGATAGCATTAAAAAGGCACATACGTGAACTTTGCTGTTTTAGCAATAAATCAGGTCATCTGCTTAATCGTTTCTTTGTCCTTAGTGGCAGCTGGCTGCATGGACAAGTACTGTGGACAAGAGAAAAGAATCAGTTCACAGAACAATTCAGCTGGACCTTCAACTAAATATTTCTCCTGCAGTCCATTTGCTGGGATGCTGTTTGTTAACATAACACTTGCCAATTCTTGTTATGGTGAAAGACTAATGATGCCATTTAACATGGGGAAAATAGTATACATACAAGCATTCAGATTTTCGTCATTCCCTCTAAAGTTCTGTTGTCACACCCCACACCGATTGTGTTTTTTATTTTTAAATATTGTGCTTGAGAATGAAGAATGAAGGCACAGAGAATTCTGAAATGTGGCCAGTTCTGTAGCAGCACATGGTGGCAGCTGTTCAATGGCAAGGTTTTTCTCCACCGTCAGATAAGGCCTAACCCAGTCATATTTTTTCTTTGGGCAACACTCCCAGATCCAGCACTGATACAGGATGACCAGATAGCAAAACTGAAAAGAAGGACGAGGTGCCACAAAATGTAGGCCATCAAAGAAAAAAAAAATGTAGAGCATTACAAAATAAAAGCTAACAACACTAATATAAATATAAATTCTTGCTTCTTAGTCATGTTCAAAATGGAGCACATTTTGAAATTCCTCCTGGACAGAAGCTTAAGATGTAGGACATGTCCTGGAAATGGAAGACGTCTGGTCACCCTACACTGCTATCCTGTTAAACCACAATGGCTGGGATCAATGTAGAGAAAAATTATTCAGTGTAGAGAAATACCTATTCTGCAAGTTACCCTCCTTTCAAAACAGCAACAACACTTCTCTTGGTGGATTGTGCTCTGGATGAACATATGGATAAAGCTGTTTTCTGGGGTGATATGATTTGATGCTGGGAACTAGTGGGAAGAAAAGGAGTAAAGCAGTCTTACCCCACCACCTATCTTTTCTCAACCACCCACTCCAAGGTAGTTTTCAGGCTTCTGTATAAATTTGCCTTACGTGTAGTTAGCCCTCAGTGATCATGAGTAATTCTTGCATATTACACTCATTCACCAGGAAAATGCATAGTAAGAATAATGGGATAATTTCAGACACAAATGATAACTCCATTGTCCCTGTTATGGAAAGACTTTTTTATTTCCCCTGAAAGGAACCACCATTTTCACAACCAGAGTAGGTCAGCTCAGCTTGACTGCCTTCAGTTCAGTTTCACTGCTGTATTTTGAAACCTTGACAGGTTTTCTTTTTTGTTTCATTATGTTATATTGGCCAGCTGTTCAGGTGCCAATGTGGCAAAAAGTCTAATTCCATGTGGATTATGAAGGACTGAAGTACCCTGCCTAAATGCAGAGGATGACGTGAATCTCAAAGAAAGATCACATCGGAGCTCCTTGTAAGAATGCACCCAAGTCAAGGCAGTAGGGGATAATGAATGAAAATCAACAAAACACTAGTTCTGTACCTCTTTATTTATACTGATAAGCTTGGTTAGATGATACCCTTGATGCCAATATTTCCCATTATTTTTTCAAGGCTCCACGAACTGGAAGTTTTTGAATGTATGTGTTTGATAATAATTCCCAATTACCTATTACTTTTGTATGAGATTCTTCCATAATGGTGTAGTGATAAGTTATGAAAGGCAGGCCCTCATCATGAAAGTTCCCACAACAATTCCCCCAAATGAGAGGACAAAAATGCAAGCAGGTGTGTTGATGGAGACTACTGCATTAGCTTTGCTGCTGGGCTAAACCTAGGATGTAATTTTCTTAAGACAGATCCTATTGCATTCACCCATTGCTAGGCAGTATGCAGCTCATATGCAACACGGGCTTCTCTCACAACATTTCAAGAATGGATTTCCCCATTCTTTAAAAGATGTGGGACAAGCCCAGAGAAGCCTGGGTTGCATACAGGCTGCACTTCCCAGCGATAAGATCTACCTTAAGAAAGTTACAGCCCGATAATGTTCTTTCTATCTCTGTGTGTGCTTTAAATCTTTGTTGTGCTATGTCTTAAAGTCATTTCTGACTTATGGTGATCCTAAGATAAAGCTCCCACAAGATTTGTTCAGAGGGATTTGCCATTGCCTTCATCTGAGCCTGAGAGTGTGTGATTTGCTCAAAGTCATCCAATAGATTTCCATGTCTAAGCGGGGGTTTGAACCTTGGTCTCCCAGATTTCTAGTCCAGCTCTGAAACCACTACATCATGGTGACTCTACACCAGGAGTAGGTCTTATGTAAAACTAATGTGACTTGCTCACTTAAGACCAAGCTGCTCTAAAATTCTTTAGATCACAACAGCGACAGCTCAAAACAATATATTATTGTAGGGGAAATCCATTCCTGTCCTAATTCTGCAAGCATTAGTTCTACTATACCACTATTTTTTATGACTTTATCCACATTTTGATAGCAGAAAATAAAATCTAATGAGAAGTATAGTGGGATATTGAATCAGTATAAGAGGTATAGTTATTGCCCGCTGTTACAACACTGTGTGTTCTTGTCCTTGCAATATGGGAAGGAAAAATAATCATTGGGTTCTCTGTATTCTAATAAAGGATATAATGCCTATTCACTGCCAAAGAGAAACCTTGGTAGCCCAGGAAACACAGAGTTAATACTTCAGAATTTCTTCACATTCAGAGTCTTGATTTGTTTCATCATTCAAACCTTTCAAGCTCTGAGCGTGGATGAAATGTATAAGTGATATTCACTTGACAATCAACCCAATAGTGTGAGTGGCACAAGAATTTATATGTTGTTGTTTCCTTTTTAATGAAGGAAAAGCAATGGCATTCACAGTAGTTAAATAAGCCACCCTTGGCCTGCTTTGTGATCATCAGTCACCTATGGATACAAAATTCTAAAAGTGACTAATGGGCAATTCTCTCCCTGGATTAGGCAGCAGTACATTCAATACCTCTTTGAAGAGTCATTATAATCTGTTGGGGGGGGGGGGGGAGGAGAATATCAATTTAAAGGTCAAGTGCTTTCATAAAAAAAGGTGATTACTCAGTATTTCATAGATTGAACAAAAGCTTAGCAGGATTCATTGTGTGTCACTTTCCTTTGTGTATAGTACATATACAGAGAAATAGATAGCTTAATTATATAATTATCTGTCTTTGGGGAGGATATTGGCCCATGAATAGAAACTGTCAAATAGGTACTTTACTTTTGCTTCTGATCCTTAATCGGTTACTGTAATAGCCATGAGTTCCAAGACGATTTAAATAAATAGAAATCACATTTCTAAACAAGGTTTTTAGAAATAAGGATATTTTGTTTAAAATGAGGCTGAATCAAAGGGAATTCCTTCTGATTTCTTGCTGAATGGTCTGTGAATTGTTTTTTGTGGCCATGTTCTAGAAGAGTTTCTTCCTGACGTTTCACCAGCATCTGTGGCTGGCATCTTCAGAGAATCTGTGGATTGTTTGGGCTTCATCTGACAAGATCTGATGGTACCATGGTTGGAGTGGCGGGGGGGGGGGGGCTGCTGCTGCTGTGTTAACCTTGGACTTCCTGATCTTGATCCTTATGGTTCAGTGATTCCAGACTGGCTGCCAGGTCACAAAAATGTCCTCTGATTAAATGATTAAAGACCTCTGTAAGTTCAAATGTGTCCATGAACACACAGGAGGCTCTCTGCTACACCTCTGCATTAATAATTGTGTTGACTAGGGATGTGTGAGAAATTTACTTCTTGGTTTAATTTAATGCATCTACCAGTTCCTGCACCTTTCAGATGAAACATGGCAAGGGATGCAGTTTGAGGGTGGAATTTCTTACTGATGTGTTATGAATTCCAACAGTGAAATAAACAAATAAACAAATAAACAAATAAAAGCAAACATATCCAATATGATGCACATGTTCAAAAAACAAAGGAGAAAAATGTCCCATGTATATTTTCTGATTTGTGCAAAAATACTTCACTCAAGAGGGCAATGAGTCCATTAAGGTGACTATTTGAAAAAAGCCCACAAAATGCCTTATTGTTGTTATTGTTGTTGTTGTTGTTGTTGTTATTATTTTGCTCATGTGGGTTGGCCAAGGGAAGATTTGGAAGCAGACAAAGGAGGAGCTTGTGGAAATGACTTGATCCATCTACCTCTTATTAGCTCTGACTTTACCTTTTTTCAACTGGGAACATTCATTCATTCATTCATTCATTCATTCATTCCCACCTTTCTCTTTGGGATGCAGTGGCTCAGCTGCTAAGATGCTGACTCTGTTGAATGAAAGATCAGCAGGTTGGCAGTTCGAGGCCAGGTGCCACATGATGGAGTGATCTCCCATCACTAGTCCCAGCTTCTGTCAACTTAGCAGTTCGGAAGCATGCAAAAGTGCAAGTAAATAAATAGGTACCACTTTGGTGGGAAGGTAACAGTTATGTACAGATCTGTTGGCTAGGCTCTTCAGCTTAGTAAAGGAAATCATTGCTGCCCCTTACAATCAGTCACAGCCATACAATCTTGTCAAGGGAAAACCTTTACCGTTACCATCTCCTTGTACAATGGAGCCTTACCTTACGTGAGGGATCCATTCTGGAACCCTCTGCGTAAAGTATAAAATGTTAAATAAAATGTTAAAATATGTTAATGGCTTATGTAGATGGTGGTATTTAGGTGGTAATGTATATTACTTCAGAAATATGGCAAGCCAGCCTTACAACCTTGGAGGGGGGCAGTTGGACCTCTGGCCCAAACTCTTCCCTCATGGCATCACAGTCCCTGTCTGACAGTGTCCATTATTTATTTCATCATTGTGCAAAATAAGATTATTGTTGTATCAAGGCTGTTTTGTCTGAAATAGAGTTCCAGTGAAGTGGAACTTGTTTTTTTACCCCTTCTTTTTATTTCTGTAGCACAACAATATATAATGTGGAATGAACATGCAAGTATTAAAATATATGATTTGCTAGTCCTGAGCAACCATTGCCTCTTTTCGGAAGGTCAGTGCAGAATGGCTGCACACATGGTAAATCTTTAACTTCAAGTGTCCTTCTGTGGTGACCAACTAAAATATTAGCAAAATAAATGTTTTATGGGGAAATGTTGGCAAGAACCCCAAGCGAAACAGGTGGCATTAGGTTATTTCAATATAATGTAATGATTCAGCCAGGTTTCCATCTGGACAGCATGTGGTGGAATCTACTTAGAGAGAGTATCAAAGAGCATGAGTATGCACAAGGGACTGCAGTGGCATTCAAATGCTGAGCTCAATGGCTACTTTGCAGAAAAAAATAGTCTGGGTTCTAGGTCCTTTGGGTTAAATACTTTTACTGTCAGGGATCTGAATTTTTTCATCAAATATTAAAGGCGAAGCAACCCTCTGACATGCAATAGCAAGCCATGTAATTATGAGGTGCTTCCTGGAAGCTGAGTATTGTTCGCATTATGGCTGGGCATTTATATTAAAAGAGTTCATTACCCTTGGAAGCTGAGGCATATGTTAGAGAGAAAGAGCCTTGGAACAGAAGTACTTTTAACAGGCTTTGCTGCTGTAAATATAGAAAAGAGTCCAAGGAAGCTGTTTAGCTAGAACACGTTTATAGACTACTAAAGAGTAATTCTATGAAATGCAATGCTTGGTTTTAGCTAAAATATTAGGATTCTGACTAAAACTGGAGTCATTAACCCATTGTTTTAACAAATGATGCTTTTTAAAATAGGGAGTCATAGAGAAACTAGGGATGACAAAAAAATTGTTGGAACTTAGATTCTTGATTAAAGTATCTCTTTTACAACACTTTGTCTCATGGTGAGATGAAGTGCACCCTTTCTTGGTAAGAGCATGTTGGTGAGGTTTGCAGTGTGTTTTAGAGAAATAAAATATCCCCATGCATATATATTTAAGAGGCAAATTGCTGAAAATGTACAGAGGGAAAAATGCATGCGAACACAATTTAGTCAGTGAGACCATATGTACAAAATGGATGCAAAGATAAGCATGTTTGGGCAATGCATATAGAAAATGAATATAAATTTCCAGATGAGAAGGAGTGTAGAATGAAGTCTTGTAACTGCATACAAAGGATGAGACAAGAATGTGAACTGGAGAAACATGATAAAATCTTGACATTTTCAAACTTTTAAGAGCTGAAGTGGGCAGAGTGCAGCACTAGGACCACATGTGCCCCCCAAAGCTATTTTGTGGCCCTTGACCACTACAGACACCTCTGTCTGTTTCCTGAGGTGGGTAGAAAAGTGGCTTGTCCTCCTGTGGAATCCTTTAAGCAATTCTTCTTTTAAATAGGTGCACAGGTTCCCTGTGCTGTTTAAAATTTTACAAATATGGATTTTTTAAAACTCCAGGTCACTTTCTAGGGTTCCTACTCCCAACCTCTTGCTATTTTTGGCAGTATATCTTGAAAGTCCGAAGGGCAGGGATTCCACCCACTCCCCCAGATTCATTGTAGTTGTCCATTCCCAGTTGAAAGGAACTATTTTGTTCTAATGTAAAAACAAGCCTAGTTTTTGACCCTTGAGGACATAAGCCAGAAAAAGGGGTTATACAGATGGGATGCTGGGTTCTCTGGGGTGAGACTCTACTCCCCATCCACACCCCCATCCCAACAGGTCCATTGGGGCTACCATGTTGGGTGACACCAACCATAGTGATGCCACTGGGTGTATCTGGCACCTATTGAAACCAGGCATTAACCATTGGTGGGCATGCACCCTCGCCCTGATTGTGCTAATTCTTTGCAGAGAGTGTTACTTAAGGGACACCGAGAGTGTGAAAATTTAAATTATAAAAACAATGTTAAGAGCAAACTTAGGGGCTGTACAAATCAGAAGAAAGGGGCGGCCAGAGGTCGAATGGCCGTGACAATGATCTGCCCAAAAAGGAGCTGCGAAATGCAGCTCCTTTCAGCGATGCTGCCAAGGTGCCATTGGCACCCTGGCACACATTGATGAAGCGAGCGTGGCGCCACAACATCCGGACGCTGAGCCACGCTTGTGTCATCATGGCGGCCGCCATGTGGAAGGGAGGATGCCATGATGGGAACATCCATACAGACTAGGGTTCGGGAGCGTGTGGTTGCTGTGTGCTCCCAAACCCCAGAATCGGCGCCAGCATGCTGCTTCCCACTTGTAAGTACCGGGCCTTACTTTATTGCTACAATGCTTAATAGGGTAACTAAAAGTTTGCTCCCTTTCTCAAAACAGTAGCAGAAAGAAATGGAAAAATAACAACAATGAACATAGTGCACTGGCACAAATTACTTTTGAAAAATAATTTTATAGGCTCTGGCATTCTTAAATGTCTTGTTCTTCTAGCATAGCCAGAGTGTGTGGTGGGCCAGATCCCTTGGGGTGTCAGTTGCTGCTCAGCAATGCTGATTTGGATGCTAGTCCCAGTCAGGATTATTTGTGATATTATCACCACCAGTACCACCACCACCACCACCACCACCACCACCACCACCACCACCACCATTTATTATTAAATTTAAATCCCTACTCTCTCCTAACACAGGCCCCGAGGCCGCTTACAACAAATTAAAACAAAACTCTACTAAAACCTTATTACGGGGTCACCGTACTTCAGTGGTTCTGTTCTTATCTCTCAGGCAGGTTCCAGATGGTGGTGATTGGGGATAGTTGTTCATCTAAAAGGGAACTCAAATATGGGGTCCCTCAGGGCACAATAGTATCCCCAATGTTATTTACCATTTACATGAAGCCACTGGGAGAGATCATCCGGAGACATGGGGCAAGGTGTTATCAGTGCACTGATGATACCCAGATATACTTATCCATGCCTCAGAAAACAGCATTAACTAAGGATGGCATCTCTCTTGTAAATGAATGTCTTGAAGCATTAATGGACTGGATGAGGAAAAACAGATTGAAGCTGAAGGCAGATAAGATGGACTTATCCGTTGTAGGGGACCCTACTTCGGGCATGGAGTTATGTCATCCAGTCCTAGATGGGGTCACACTTACCCTAAAGGAAATGTTCTCAGCTTGGGAGTACTCCTGGATTCGTCCCTCCAGCTGACAGCTCAGGTAAACGTGACGGCCAGGAGTGCTTGTTATCAGTTAGAGGACCTGAAAACAATGGTGCATGCTTTGGTAACCTCATGTCTTGACTCTCAGCTTGGGAGTACTCCTGGATTCGTCCCTCCAGCTGACAATGCACTTTACATGGGGCTACCCTTGTTCTTGATTCGGAAACTCCAACTAATTCAAAATACGGCAGCTAGGTTGGTCATTGGTCAACCAAGAAGTGACCACATAACTCCAATTTTAAAATCTCTCCACTGGCTGCCTATTAGTTTCCGGGCTCATTACAAAGTTTTGGTCATTAAAGCCTACTAAAACAAGGTTGGCTACGGTTTCCCAGAGGACCTTTTCATCGGCCACTCCTAACCTATGGAATAGCCTGTCGGAGGAGATACGTCAAATTACAAACCTTAATAGTTTCAAAAAAGCCATCAAGATAGATCTCTTCCGGCAGTTGCACATATGTCTTTAGAACCCCAGTATGTGGTTTGCTCTTATCATATCCCATGAATCCCTGTCATGAATGTCCCAATGGTTTTAATAGATTTTAAAGATTTTACAGTTGTTATTGTGTTAATTTTATGGAATTTAATTTATGGGTTGTTTGGATATGGGGATAGAGGATTTAATTTATATTATTGGTTATTTTATGAATTTTCTGTATTATGTAACATGTTTTATGTATGCAAGCCACCTCGATCTGAAGGGAGAGGCGGGGTACAAATAAATAAATTAATCATCATCATCATCATCATCATCATCATCATCATCATCATCAAAACAATTAAGTAAACATATTATTGTTTATTGCAAGGACTTTCAAAGATGATCATGATGATGAGCAGGAGTAGCAACAGCAACAACAACAATAACGACAACAAGCAGCACCAGTGTAATGAGCATTATTTATAACATCATATCCAGAGGTTGAAAACAACATTTTCTGGGGTCTGGCTTTCAGGATCTCCTATTTTACATTCCCAGTAGTTGGCTGGGTAGGGTAGGGTCTGGAAGTCATGGTCCAAAAATAGTGTTTTCAGACTTTACAATAAACACTTTAACAGCTACAAAAGATACAGTGAATTTTTTGCATGATTTCATTTGGGATAGAAATGTAGGAAGCGCCCCAAACACACAGTTTTCTTTATGAATGAAAAGTTTCTGATTGATAAATTTGGCCACTTTTTGAGCAGAGGCAATATGTATATCAATAAGGCTAAAGCTGTGGTTGGTGACATGAATGGTTCAAGTAGCACGGGTTTTCAGTCATTCAATAGACAGGCAAGAACATGAGACAGAATACCAGTTCTGTCAGTAGATAATGCAGACAGTCAGAAAGCTCTGAATATATTTCTCCACCTAGCTTCTACTTCTCTCACTTATTGCTGATGATTTGACAATCCTGGAAAGAGTTCTTGTCTACAAGTTACAAACCATCTCAACACTCAGGGTGCCAACCAGCACATTTGGCACTTGAAGAATGGCATCTTGCTGCTATTGATTGGCAGTTCCACACAGGGAAGCCAAAGTGTGTGGAAAATATGAGCTGTGATTCAGAAGCTAATGGCATGTGATGATTGCAATGTCAGTGGGCTATTCAACATTAATGGATTTGGAATTTTTTTTTTTGAACGAGGGAGAATAAGTCTTTGGTTCCATTCAGTTGGAGTTTCTGCAATAGAGATCAAAAAAGAGTGATGGCAATTCCAAAAGGACAAATCTGATGCCCAAACAAGGCTTGTAGGTAAGGCAAATGTACTACTATTTCACTGCTCTGTTAAATTTTCAGGTTCATCGAGTATGTTTCAGATTATAGTGCACCCTTGCTATCTGCAGGGGATCTATCCCCCCTCTGTGGATAGCAAAGAATGTGGGACCTTAAGTCCCATTCTTTTCAATGGGTGCATACTCTCATTTGTATCACTGCACATGTGCGTGCCTATTAAAAAAGCCAGGGCTTGCCATCTGCAGAAGCTCAAACCGTGGATGCCAAGCCTGAGATTGGTGCAGGCACACTGTATTGTTTTTTAAACTCCTTCCCTTCCCAATACCAATTTGGATTTAGCTTTTTGCACATGCAATTTTTCTTTGAAAAATTCAACAAATTTTCTAATTGCAGCTGTTTTGCTCTTGTGATGCTTGGTAGCAAGCCTCAACAGAAAAAGAGTAGGGTGTGTGGGCATGGACCCAGGAGAGAGTAGGCTGGGGGAGGGGGGGGGAAGGTGCTGAACCTGCATCCCAAAATGATCAGACATAATTGGAGTAGTAACACTCCTCTGTAAATGATCCCTTTCAAGGATTATCACTCAGGAGTGTATTCAATGATCATTATTTTGCTATTGCTTTCATGGTACACATATTGGTACCCTCTCCTGCTGGATGATGTGATAATGATAAATGATTATGATGCAATGATAATGCAATGCATTCTGTATTTTCTTTTTAAAATATTTTAATAAACAAAATCATGATATTTACATGTAAACATCTAAATCTAATAAATTCAAATATCTTTTTGTAATAATAATAATAATAATAATAATAATAATAATAATAATAATACATTTTATATTTTCATTTTTAAAATAATAATATGCCAACAAGTTGTCAAAATTATTAATGACCTGCCTGTCAATGTTGAGTTTCTTACAATTTTTTAAAAAAAATTCTGCGGTCCTTCATCTGGAACATCAGGTAGTTTTACAATCTGATAGGTATTATGTTGATACACCAATACAATGAATCATCCTCTCTGTTTGGAGGACAGGCTTTGTATCTCCGAAGTTTCGAATCAGTCCAAGATGTCTACATGTTATAGCAACTATGCATTCCATTCCATTAGCGTTAGGTTGTGTAATGGTTACTGGTTACAGGGATTTATTAAAAAAATAAAATGGTTGCTCAGCAAATCATCATCATCATTTGTTATTGTTGAGTGCTTTCACATCATTTCCAATTTATGGTGAACTCTTGTGGGTTGTTCAGAGTGGGGTTTCAGTTGTTTTCCCCAAGGCTGAAAGAACATGCCTTGCCCATTGCCATCCAGATGGATTTCCTTGGCTGAGCAGGGGTTTGAACCTTGGGATCCCAGAGTCCTAGTCCAGGACTCAAACTACTACATCAACACTCAAACCACTACATCCCCACTGGCTCTCAAATCATCTGTGCCACGGTAGAAACGAGACCAGGCAATCCAGACAATGTACAGTGTATATGTATGTGAGAGAAAGGGGTGGGGTGGAGGAGACAATTTAGATGAGGGAATTTTATAAACATACCAGTTATTATCACAGGTCATTTTCACTAGTTAAAAAGAAATTTGTCCAATTGACTATTGTGAAATATTGATAAACTATTTACATGTCATCAGTTTTATAAGAGTTCTGTTTTAACGGATTTACAAACATGATTTGATTATCATGAGGCTTGATACTTTAATACGTTAACTCTTTACATACACTTCAACTGTCCTGATTTTGCCAGGACAGTCCTGATTAATCCTATGTCACCCCACTTTTCAGGACCATAATGGGAAATTGATGTAGACTTCTGTCTACACATGTCATTTCTGGCTTCATTGAATATTTGATAAATTCCTAACATATATAATTCATCTGTGATTAATTAACAGGTGATCAATGTACCAGCTGTCAATATGTGACTAGTCAATTCATTGATATATCAACCTTGTTTTAATTTTACTCTAGGAATGTCAAACGGCAAAAGTGTGACTGAACTTTCTGGATATGTACCACTCCCATTATACCCTCAAAGGAAACAGAGATGCTGTCAGAGCAGGACTTTGAGAGGTCCAGAAATCAGTGAATAGAATGGGCGAGAGTGGCTCTAAATCTGGCACAGCTAGCTTATGCCATTTTGAAATAAGTATAATACAAATTGCCATGTAAAGCAAGGCTGGGCAACTGCCAGGGGCTAGAGGACTACACTGGCACCGAGAGGACATGGAAGGCTGCCCACCCTGCCATGGCTCTCACACCTAATTTTAACAATTTTTAACAGTATTTTTGTCTTATGATCTGCCAGCCCCTATGAGACATGGAGGACAATTGCAAAAGAAAAAACAAAACAAAACAAAACACAACACAACCCTGTGATAGGGTTCATATTAGGGTGACCACAAGTCAGAAACAACTTGAAGGCACACAACAGCTTGGGTCCAGGTTAATTAAAGAATGGTTTTGAATTTACGAGTCCATTAGAGACTAAAATCACATGGAGAGATCCTTCTCTCTGTCCCTCAAGGTTCCCAGGCTCATTTGGTGAGAGAGGACCTTCTTGGTGGCTGCTCCCAGATTTTGGAATTCTCTCTCTCAAAAGGCTAGGAAGACCTGTCCTTGCTTTCCTTTTGTTGGCAGAACAAAACATTTTTGTGCTGTGTGAGTTCTCAGACCTTCAAATAGTTAGTACAAAGTAATAATTTAAAGTAACTAAAATTGGTACCCCCCCTCTTCCTCCTCCTCCTAAATGACAGGTAGAAACCATTGTCTTGGAGTACAAAGCACACAGCAGTAGCCTATTGCAACATGAATAGTGAGGCATAGGAATAATAACAAGAGAATAGACCACAGTGCACCCAAACACCTCTGCCTCTACCCTCAGCAAGAATACCCATAATGCAACAATGTGCATACCACTTTTTAGAACCTGATAGTGGTGAAAATTCTTCATTTTAGTTACAATCTTAATCTGTCTCAGAAGAAACAGTTGCTCAAAGAGCAGCACTTTTTTCTTCAAGAAGCAGACTAAGGGGTGGAACAGACTACCGTGAAGGGGTGGCTTCAAACTACCCCTGTGAAAGCTGGATCGGAGCTGCAGCAACTGCACACCACGGTTCCAATCTGGCTTTTTGCCGGTCCAGAAAGAAGCAGCAAAATGCTGCTCCTTTTTGAGGTAGCAAAAACCAGCTTTTCCCCGCACCACAGCAGCTTGACGCCACTCTGGTGGTGTGCGGCATGTAAATGCCGTACCGCCAGAGTGTCATGAAGCCAGCCCATGTGTGGGCAGGCAGGCGGTGTGACGCCTGCTTCTGGGCAGCTTCTGGGTGAAACTGCCTGGAAGCGGGTGCAAAGGGGCGGTCTGTTTCACCCCTGAATCTACAAAAGTTTATGCTTCAAACTTCATTTTCTTTGAAAGGTGCTATAAGATCCCTTTTTGCCAGCCTTGAGCATTTTGGGAATGCAGACAACAGCAAAAGACATTAGTTCTTTTATCCCTAAAGGAATTCTGCTTGAGTTTGCTATCCTTCCCACTAGGAGTGAGATCTACTGAATGCAGTTGGACTCACTTGATCAAAAGTAATAACAAAAGTCAGTAAAAAGTTGCAGACACACCTTAAAAGGCATGGTAACATCCTTCAGGCTATCCCACATTGTATTATACTGCAATTTAATAAAATGCGTTTATATTTGTTTTGTTCATTTTATGAATCAATATAATCCGTTTGGCATAAAAATATATACTGTTTACAAAAATGAATATTTTTATATATTAAACTAAGCCCTTAATCCTTTACCCACTGACCTGGGAGTAAGTTCAGTGAGACTTAGTTCTGAGTAGGCAGTTCTAATGTGTCTAACTTGTTTTCTTTGCTAATCAGTTAAAATTATTGAGGAGATAAATCAACATCAAGGAAAGCTTTCTTGGTGGCTGCTCTGAGGCTGTGGAATTCCTTTTCCAGTTTGTCTGGGGTTGTTGTCCCACCTCCATACACCCAACCCATTGCCTTTCTGTTACACGGCCAAGACTTTTTTATTCAGGCCAGCTTTCAGCAGCTTCACTTGCTATGGAAAGGGGCTTTTGACTGGAAGAGTGTAATTTTATTTCCTTTATTAACATATTTTAATTACTCTCAGCTTGTCACATATTTTAATTACTCTGTCACAGGTCATGATATCTTGTTCAATTGTGTAGTTAATTGCCTTGAATCCCATGCTTTTGAGGCAAAGGCAATGTGCACATTTATTTCAGGTTTCTGTCTGTTTCTCATTATTCCAATCTTAAATTTGCCTTGCCTCAAACTGGGAATCTTTCCAAGGTTAGGTTCAGTTTGTCCCAGATATTGAAGATTCGCATGTAAGTCCATATGCATGTTTGTGAACACTTGTCTGAATCTCCACATGTTTGTTTGGAGCTTCCCCCAACATGCACATTCTTGTACATTTGTTTTGATTGGAGAATGCCACTGAAAATTTAGAGAAGGTGCATTTCAAAGGTCACATATTGGCTCAGACATGCACAAATTAAGTAAATTCAGATTAAAATGTAAAGTAAATGAATTTACCTTTCACAGTTGAGATATTTTTGACATACAGTATGTTAAATACAAGCAAATACATCTAAAATTTAAGAGGTAACTTCTTCATATAAGTCCTTGTTCTGAACCTATCTCCTGTTTGCGTAATTGAGGTTTGTACATTGAAAGTTTGGCCATAATTACTTTTAAGCATGTTTGTACCACACATGATCACAAATAGGCACAAAAGTATTTTTCAGAATGTTATATTGTGTTTTTTTTGGACCCTCCACCTGTTGCTGGCTAAGCAGACGATATGCCTCTAAGATGTAGCACCTCCACAAATATATGCCTCTCAAAGAATTTGTGGTTGATTTGGGGGGTTTCTCTGAAGTGGAGAAAGTCTGCATAGTTGGATTTGTTCCAAAGCAGTTCATCAATCCTTAATGTTTTCAAGAAAGTTTTATTTTGCCGCAGTGTCTACTAAAAAGTTAGGTCTGTGCTGGCAGAAGATCAAAACCTGAGCTGTTTGGGGAGTGTAGTGACTTCATAGGAATATGTGGCATGGACTCAATTAAGTCCTTTAAAAAAACCCAAAGAACCACCCCTCTTGTCTTTTTCAGTCCTAACATTATATGCATATCCCATCTCATATATCTCAGAGCTTGGAGTATGCCACCTTCTCTGAATATCAAAGTGTTTGCATGAAACACACTATGCCACACAATCATGTGTCTTGAGGATGACCTAATGTACCCAATCCACACCTATAAAACTGGAGATTATTGCCCTTTATAACCGCATGCTGGGTTGAATATTTCAAGCCAAGCCAGTAAGAGTTATGAAGTTTTATTCTTTATCAGAGGTAACATTGTAAAAATTCTCCTTTCTTTCCCTGAAAACCTTTCAGAGCATTGAAAGGCATAATGAAAACAAGCAGTATATAATCATTTTTCTTTGCAAAAGATGAAGTCATGGCATATGGTCAGCTCACCAGTGCTGTTAATAATAAACCACAGATAATTAAGCATTGATTTATTCTTCTACGTAAGTGAAACGAATCGCTTTAACTGCTTTCAGTGAAGCCCATGTAGTCACATGGATTATGTATAGGAAGTTCAAGCTAAAAAAATTATTAGAGATCATATATCAGCATAAAGGAGGTTTATGGTGGATACAATTAGAAACTTAACTGAACGTGTCATGTACTCTCTTTGACAGAAAATCAGATAGTAATCTATGGGAAACTCTGGATCTCAACACAGCTGCCCCCTCCCCTGCTGCTCCCATGCTACAAATTATAGATACAAACATCTTTTAAAATTTATCTTAGCTTGTAGCAGAACTATCACTTTAAAAATAGTTGATACTGGAGATGATGAATAGAGAATAGGAACTTTAAAAAAAAAGTTCAAATTCCCCTGGGTCACTAACTTTCATAGTGGTTGTTAAATGCTGACCCACAATGTGTCTTTTGTAAGGGAGGAATATATTTCAAAGAAATAGGTGATCCTGCAGCTAAGCTGATGGTCACTTAGGAACAAGCTGAACAGTGGATTCAGATTTCTAGACTGGAATCCACCAAATGATTCTACAAATAACCCATTGAAAATCTTTTAAATTTGCAGCTCATCCCAGTCTAACATAACTGTAGTTTTGAGAGGGGGAGAAAGACTATTCCTTTACTAATTCATAGAAGGAAAACATATCTTATAAAATCAGTTGGAGTGGAAGAAAAGTATCACTTATAAGCCCAGCAACCTATTTTGTTTGAGGAAAGACTATGCTGTAGTGATGTTCCTCACAATAAATTAGAATTGGCTTTCTGAAGGAATGAAGAGAGGATGGTCCTCTTCTAACCAAGATTTGTAACCATTTCCACCTTTTCATAGAACTCTCTCTAAAAATGCTGATTAAGGAAGCTGCTTGAAGGCCAAAATGCTAAAAACATTTAGTTTGTTTACTTCTAAATAATAGTGATATATTCAAGTCTTTTATATAGTCAAGTCAAGTCTCAAGTCTGGGAGTCCACTTTAACAGACAAGTTAGGCAAAGGATTCAACATTCTGTCTGATTATTGGCAAGGGGCTTGGAAACCTGGGTAAAGAGCTGTCGGAAGGTCAGCAAGGCAAAAGAAAGGGCGAGAAGGAGTCCACAGGTTGCTGGCTGGCCACAGAGACACTAATTTGAGCAGCATGATCAGAGCATATCAGGAGAAGGGAAGCGGTGAGAAGATGGTCATGGTCCAAGTGGCTGTTGTTGATGTTGCTGGTGTTGATGTTGGTGCTGGTTTGTGTGTTTCCCGTGGAGATGGGGGAAAGAAAGGATGGATGCAGGTTTTTGAAGTAGATCAATGGCAGTGAGAGAACTAGGGGGCACAAAACTGTGTCATTATTTCATTTGGGTTGAGGAAGAAGCAAAAGGGATATAACAGAAAATGGGAAAACTAAAGTAGAGCTGGGCTTGAGGCAGGGGCTGAGGTCTGCTCAGCAGCCTGTGAGAAATGTTTCCAGTGATCTAGGGAGAGTGAGGCTTGCCTGCTGCTTAGGAAAAGCTTTACAGGTCCTTCTTCCTCAAGCGGAGGAAGCTTTCCCTTTTAGAAAAGGTTCCCACACTCTCAGTGATGAGTCTTGCCTATCGCTAGGAAATGTTTTAGAACTCTCCTCCAAAACCAGCAAGTCAGTAGCTAAAAATGTGCAAGTCTCAAGTCAAGTCGAGTGAGTTCTTCATTTATGGCAGACACAAGTCCAAGTCAGGTCATTGTAATGACATGAGTCTGACTCAAGACTGAGTCAAATGATTGAGTCTACATCACTGCTGCTAAATAGGCATGTGTAGGGATGTGGTGACAGTGAGATAAAGAAAATGACCAGGAATGCTAGTGACACAGAGTGATGCCCAAACTTTTAGTGACATTGTAACACCAATACTTAACCAGAAACATTCAAGATGTGGTGTTTCTGCTTTTTTTTCCTTTTTATGGATTTAGCATTATTTGTGAATTGTCAGAGAGATGTGGATATTAGAAATCAAAATAATTGTGGCAACAATAATAAATGGTTTTAAAACTATTTGATAGTGGCCCAAAACAGATGGGACAAAAGTGACACCTTTGAGCCGATCCGGGGGCATGGCATATAGATGGCACACACCTCTGTATTCGGCTGAAGGTGTGCCGTAGTTGCCTAAGGCAGCCCAAATCCAGCTGTAAAAGGAGCACAAAAAGTACTCTTTGGCCTGTTACAGACTGCCAAAATAAAGCTGCTCGAGTCTCTTGGAGGTATGACTATTTAAATGATGCATGCATCCTAAGAATCCGGAAGCGGCACCAAAGTTGCACTCCAGTGCTTAGGAATGGGGTGTGGCTTTGCCGTGACCTCCGGACTCTTAGGACCCATGCATCATTTAAATAGCATACCTCCAAAGAGACCCGAAGCAGCTTTATTTTGGCAGTCTGTAACAGGCCTTAGCCAGCAGTTCGTTGCGTACCATAGTGGTGGCTGGCCTCAGAACTGTGTTGTCTGGTCACCATGGTCCTGCACTGAATGGGGAGCAACCAGAACTGGAGCGGCCATAGGCTGTTCCAAGCTGCCAGTCGGCTTGACCCCAAAGTCTTTAATAAGGTATCTTATATATATATATATTACTTTTAATACTTTTACAATATTTTTTATAAAGACATAGCTATGTTAGCCTGGAATATCAGTATGCAAAAGGATCTTGTAGCATCTTTGAGACTAAATGAGTGAAAGAAACCGTAGCATAACCTTTTGTAGACTTGGGTCAAACTGCACTGCAGAAATAATGCAGGTTTATACCACTTTGGTGGCCATGGCTCAATGCTATGGAATTCTGAGATTTGTAGTTTTGTGGGATATTTAGACTTCTCTGTCAGAGGGGTCTGGCAATACAACAAACTACAAATCCCAGAATTCTATAGGATGGAATCAAACTACATTATTTCTGCAGTGCAGATCAGACCTTGGTCTAATTTCCCCAAACAGCTGAGGAGGTAGACCAAGTCTATGAACGTTAGTCTCAGAGGAGCTGCAAGATCCTTTTGAATATTTTATATAGTATTATAGATTTCTTTTTGACGTTAACCATGTACAGATTCTAGTATAATATGTAACATATCAATGAGAGCCAGTTTGGTGTAGTGGTTTGAGCATTGGACTATAACTCTGGAGACCAGGGTTCTAATCCTCACTCAGCCATGGAAACCCACTGAGGGACCTTAGAAATGTCATTCTCAGCCTGTGAGGAAGGCAAAGTCAACTCCCCTCTGAACAAATCTTGTCAAGAAAACACTGTGATAAGGTTAATAGAGGGTTGTCATAAATCAGAAACAACTTGAAGGCACACAACAGCAACAACAATATATTTATCAACTACAGCAGCAGCAGCAGCTGGAAGTTACCAAGAAAGATCTTAAAACAGATGTTTTGTTACTTTTGGTCTGACATTTCTCTTTCCCCCCCTCCAGGCCTGATGTGACCTGTGGACTGTTTGGATGATGATCGAGGAAAATAACTAGCATTATCCTCTTTTGAATCCTCATTTCCCCCCAGAGGTTACTTGAAAGAGGAGAGGAGAGCAAGGCTCTTCAAATCCATGTCTTGGAGCTGTACTTCAAGAACATATGGGACACCATGGCCAGGGATATTCTGCCCCATTCCCAGAGCAGTTCCACAAGGGAAAGACCAGGTCTAGTTTAGGAAGTTGGTCTTGACTGATGCTAAAGACTATAAGGAAACACAAAATTATGAGGTTTAAATGAAAACATTAAGATTTGGTGGGACGATGCATGCTAATTTAATTTATTTCCAAGGGAAATTGTGAGAACAGGAGAAATTAAGAATGCATGAGCCTTACTTCCCCTTTCTTTTGGGATTGCTCCTCCTGAATGTCTTCACAAACATTGCCACATAGTAAAAGTGAGATAGCACAGTTCACATTTTTGGAAACAGTGTTATCTATATGCATGTGTGTGGATTAATTTTTGTTTCAAGTCCCACTATACTTTCCAAGCACTCATTGTGAAAACCAACCCATTTTCTGAGATGAAAAGCACCTTAATTTAAATCTATCAAACTTTATTATTTGTGCAATTTCATATAGATACATGCTGGGGGGGCATTCGAGAAGGGAGGAAGAAACTATTGGGCTCAGCGATGTGTGGAATTTCTGTGTATGTTTTCACTCTTTATGCCTGTTCACCTGGAAAAGGCTAATAGGAAAAGACACAAACAATTGCCTCTGGATATTCACCTGCAGCCTAGCTGGCTCAGACTGTGAATCACAACATCTGCTGAATGGATTTCTGGTGTGGCTTCCCTGCTCAAGGTAATTATTTGTGTTTGGTCACCAAGCAGGGAAACATTTGCTGACTCCCTTAGCTGGCAATTATTTCAAATTTCCATGTTTGAATTTAACAGCCCCAAAGATCTTCTTCTCAATATAATTAACTAATTAAACCATATATATATATTTTCATGCAGCAAAATATTGCTGAAGGGACCTTTGGTGGAAGCCATTAGCATTTGTATTTATAACCATTAGAATCTATAACTATTACAATTTCAGTGACTCACAGTCTTAATAATCTTTTCTCAAAGTGTGCTGCTGTTGTGTGTTGGAAGAGTTTTGTCTGCACACCTTTGCTTGCCATATGGAACTCTGACCCTCCTAGGATTTCACACACAGAGCCTCTGTCTCTAATTTGCAGTGCAAGAGAATCTAATTGAAGCCATACTTGATATCCAGAAGAGTTCTGATCCATCTATTTATTTTTCTCTCTCTTCCTTTTTGTTTCTTTTTTCACAGTTCAAAAATGTTACTTTGCTTGCAACACTTATTTTAAAAAATCATTGTAACATAGGACAGAAGAAATGAATAAAGAGAAGCAAAAGGAACAGAACAGAAATTCTAATTGGATTGTTTAAGACATGTTCTCTTTTTCAGAAAATCTTTGTAAAGCTATCCTACATGTCAAGCAGACAATCTCCTCTAGCCTATGAAAGATACCTGTAGGTCACTGTGTAAAGGAGCTACAGTTTTATCTTTGGCAATCCATTTTACTGCAAATAGTTGCAAGGCCTCAGGTTACAGGTTTTTTTTACCAAGAACGCAAGAGTATATTAATATAGATAGACCATGGGACAGCTAAAATATCTCTACAATGGCATGTTGAGTGGTTTCCCAGTCCTGCGTGTCAAGTCTGATATGAAAGTGTCTTTTTAAGTGGTTTGCTTTTGATGTAGATGTGGGCTTTCTGGTCAACTGAACATCTTACAGTTCAACACTATTTTATCAGATGTTTATTTTTATTTTAATTCATCTTTTAAGTGGTAGACTGTTCTACAATAATAGCAAAATAATAGTAAAATATCGCTCAACTTGAAAGAGTGTTATAATGATATATGCCTGTAATGTTATAATTACATATGCCTATACAGTCTGCCCTTCTTATACACGGATTTTTTATACATGGATTCAAGCATACATGGTTTGAAAATGTTCCAAAAAAGTATAAATTTACCTTGATTTTCCATTTGTATAAGGGACATCATTTTGATATTTAATGGGACTTGAGCATACACAGATTTTGTTATACACAGGGGATCTTGGAACCAAAACCCAGCGTATAACAAGGGTCCACTGTAATATAATGAGTTGAGCAGCAACACAAAGAGGATCATCAGAGAGGCAAGGAGATAGGGTCTAAACACCAACTGAGTCTCTGCCCCCAGCTAAGCCGGATAACAGAGCACCACCAGAGGACCAGGAAGGCAAGTGGAGGAAGGAAGAAGGCGACCAGACATCTCTGTCTTTCCCCAACCATGGAGAAAGAAGTGGAAAAAACTAAAGGAAGGAGGGGTCAGGGATAGGGATGGACTAAAGGAGGGAGGATACAAGGCAAGGGAAGGAGGGAAACCCAGGGAGGCATAAGGGGATGGATAGGAAAGCAAACAACCAACATTGGGAGGAATAATATAGGGAGACAAACAGCTACTGGGCACCAATGGTAATGGTGGGTGTCACTGACAGGAACGAATTCTGACACCATAGCTAACACTGGTTGGCACTGTGCACAGGGAGGTGTAGTTGGCCCTCCTTGTGTAAAACCCCCCCCCCCCACCTATTAAACCCTAGGATGAGACATCCCAAGTGAGGCATAGGCAGGAACAGAGCATTAACAGAAAGGGAAGGAGGGAGAGATAAAGGGATATCACATTTGCAAAATTAGCCAAGGACACAAGAAAGATGCCAAGGCAAATAGCAGACACCCTTAGGAGGGCAAATGGCATCCAAAGCAGCATTACACATAAAATAAGGACAAGGAATGTGAAGATCATGAGCCAAGAGAAGCTGGACATAGTGAAAATGGAAATGGAATGTATGGACACAGTAGTACTGGGAATGAGTGAGTTCAAATGGACAGGGATGGGCCACTTTGAATCAGGCAACCATACAGTGTTCTAGTCAGGGAATGAAAAGTCAAGAAGAAATGGGATGGCTTTCATACTAAGAAAAGATGTGGCAAAAGCAATCAGAGAATACAATGCAAAATCAGACCGAATCATTTCAGTAAGGCTCCATGGTGACCCTATGAATATCGCCATAATTCAAGTATATGCACCAAACACAGAGGCAGAACAGGAAGAAATTGATAGATTCTATGAAGGAGTACAGGAAGAAATTGACAGCACACCAGAACAGGATGTCAAGCTTATCATGGGAGATTGGAACGCAAAAGTTGGACACAAAGAAGAATCAAAAACAGTAGGCAAAAGAAGTGAAGCAAGTGAATGGCTGATAGATTTTTGTGAAGTCAACAACCTATTCATTGCAAACACATTTTTCATACAACCAGAAAGAAGGCTATACACATGGACATCACCAGATGGCCAACAGAAAAATAAAATAGATTATATAATTAGAAGTAAAAGATGGCGGAACTCTATACCAGGCGCCGACTGTGGCACTAATAATAATAATAATAATAATAATAATAATAATACACATAAGACTCAAGAAGAAAACAAAACCAGTGATTATACCAAAAATATCTCAACAGAATTTACTGACAACATAAGAAAATGATTTGCAGTACTAAACATAATAGACCGAGAACCAGATGAACTATGGTCTGAATAGCCAGGGACATAATAAAAGAAGAAAGCAGACAGACACTTTCAATAAACAAAAAGAAAGAGAAAAAACCATGGATGTCAGAAAAAACACTACAAGAAATAAAGAAAAGAAGAGAAGAAAAACAAAAGGGAGATAGGAACAAACTAAGAATTATGAATGCAACAGTACAATGGCTTATGCGGAAAGATAAAAAAAATTACTACAGTGACCAATGCAGAGAAATAGAAGACAGCAACAATAAGGGAAGAACGAGAGATCTATTTCACAAGATCTGGGAAATCAAAGGAAAATTCAAACCAAGGACTGGGATGCTCCATGACAATAAAAATAACACAATTCAAGACCAGGAGGGAATAAAAAGATGTTGGATGCAATACACAGAAGAATTATACAAAAGAGATGACAAAATGAAGGACACATGGAACGAAGAGCCACATGAAGATTAACCTCAAATTCTAAAAAGTGAAACTGCTATAAGAGAAATAGAAGAACCAGGAATAGATGATATTCCAATTGAACTGCTGCAGTCCACATTGACAGGATCAACTCTAGTGCTAACCAACATATGTCAACAGATATAGAAAACAAAATGATGGCCAATAGATTGGAAGCGATCAATATACATCTCCATCCACAAAGGGAGACACAAGAAACTGCAACAACTGTAGGACTATAGCACTGATCTCCCATGCAAGAAAAATCATGCTCAAAATTCTGCAACATAGACTTCAGCCATACATGGAGAGAGAAATCCCAGAGGTTCAAGCAGGATTCAGGAAAGGAAGAGGCATTAGGAAGCACATTGCAAACATAAGATGACTAATGGAGTGCACCAGGACATTCCAAAACAAAATCAGCATGTGCTTTATAAACTATAGCAAAGCATTTGACTACATAGATCATGAAAGGCTATGGAATGCCCTTAAAGACATGGGAGTGCCAACACATCTGATACTCCTGATGAAGAATTTGTACTCAGGACAAGAGGCTACTGTCAGAAAAGAACACATAGAAACAGAATGGTTCCCAGTTGGCAAAGGGATCAGACAAAGCAGTATCCTTTCACACTATCTGTTCAACTTGTATGCAGAACATATTATAAGAAAAGCAGGCTTGGACACAGAAGATAAACAAAATGGCCCTACAGAGTTAGTATTGGGGTGTTGGCCCCCTGAGTTCACAACTGACAGATCTCTTTTCCAGTGTCTTTTAACAGCTGCAAAAATTTAGCAGGTGAACTTTCCTCCACTCTATTTTCATGCCAGAAAAAATTTCCCCTGTTACATCTCTGCCTTTCAGGCAGTTGTTAAGGACAGTTGAGTCTGCCAGAAAAGGTTGGCAGCCATATAACCACGAGGGTTGGGTTGGGGGAATTATATATTGTACAACGAGGTGAAAATATTTGTCATGTTGGAAAGTCAAAGCAGCTTAGCTTCCTTCGAGGACATGCCCAAGAAGAAGAACTGTAATGTTTTAAAACCCAACTGAAGTTTATGTTTTTGTAAGGCTTGAAGTGGAAGTCCACAGAGAATAATTATATGAAACACCCTGAACTGAGTGTGAAATGTCTCCAATGCCAACCCAAGCTATGAATAGCATTATTAAATATTAATGGCTCACATTTCATGAGGGGTTGTGAAGCAGATGTGAGGCTGGTCCTAGAAGTAATTTAAGTGAGCAGGAACATTTCCTGTCATTTTTATCAATGTCGGACTATACAGGATATATTAAATTGAAAAATAAAACTGGGAGGGAGAGGCATAATTAATAATCAATTTCCCTTTCATGGCTATCAGCTAATATTTCCCCTCAGAGGATTTTAAGTTTCTCCTGAGTATTTTTCTTGGAGACAGATATGGCCCTCAAGTAACTTAGACCTTCCCTGGACTGTTCCAGAAGATCTCTCTGGAGTCTAGTTCTCCCCCTCTACCCCCCATTAACACAGTTCTTTCCTGTCAGAAAGTATATGCTGTTACAATAAAACAAATCCTAAATGATCACTGTTTTAGACTCTAAGACGAAGGGGCTCTGCAAATATTATGGTATGGTCTCCCCTGCTGAAAAGCTTAAAGAAAGAAAATCCCTTGATACTTCAGTCTTCATGAAGGGATTATTTGAATGCATGTGGGGAGAGGGGAAGAGAGTCAGGGCATGTTGCTTAAACTTATTTCACTGTGACTCACTGTGAAATGAAGTATCTTTAATGTGATTTAGCATTATAAAACATTTGGTTACATACAAATCACAGTGACTAAAATAGTTACGGGTCAGGTGCAACATAATGGATCTATTCATGAAATTTTTGCAAAGGGCCCCTTCCTCACAAATATGACATTATTTACATGGAAAAACTGAGGTCACACGTTAAGTGTGTAAATACGCGTTGTTTAAGATTTATGAAACTGCTTTTGCCCACACTTAAATGTTCTTGTCTCAGTTTCATTCCCAATGGACTCCATTTCCCCAGGGTGGGAAAAAGGAACATTTTGAGCTCTAAACCATAAAATAATACTAATAAATCAAGAGGAAGTAAAACAAGATGATTTTAAATCCATTTCTCACTTGCCTTTAGCATAAAAAAATGATAGCCATGTTTAACTCCGGAGTTTTATATCATCCTTATCTGCATTTAGGATTGCTTCCCATTTAAAGTACAAGAATTTTCTGACTGTTCTCACAGCAGGATAATGACAGGATTTTTACCTTTTAAAATAAATGTCAAAATAAATAAATAAATATAACAAGACAATCCAAATATATTCATTTCTTATTAATGTATGCTGCATTTCTTTACTTATATCTATGCCCTGTTCTTCAGTTATGGCCTTCAGTGTTAGATTGACATTGACATTTCCACTGAACATGAATGTCCCCTCTTCTCCCTCCCCAGCTACTAAACTATTAATTATGGTAAACCTAAGTAAGACATGGTATATATTTAATACTTAGCCTGATTTGAATAATCAGAAATTTATGTATGGTTGGTATCCTATTAGTGAGTTATGTTGCCATAAATCCAGCTTGTTGTTGTTGTTGTTGTTGTTGTTGTTGTGTCTTCAAGTCATTTCCAATTTACGATGACCCTAAGGTGAACCTACCATGGCATTTTCTTGGCAAGATGTGTTCAGAAAGGGTTTACAGTTGCCATCCTCTGAGGCTGAGGAAATGTGACATGCCTAAGATCATCGAGTGTATTTACATAGCTGAGCCAGGATTTGAACCCTAGTCTGCAGAGTTCTAGTCCAATGCTTAAACCACTATACAACATTGTCCCCCAATTTAGGGATTCCTTTTTGGAAAGCAGATCAGACACATGTGCCAAAACATTTTTAAGAAGCTCTTGTTTCAATGCAGATAGTGCAAAATTAGTGGCATGATATTCTTATGTAACTTCGGGCAAGACACTTTCCATACAAAATGAAGCTTTCCAACTGGACACAGCAAGTTGGCTTTCACACAAGTGAGCACTGCAGTTCTACTGACTTCACTGAAAAAAAGGAGGAATTTAACTGTTCTGCTTTTTTTTTTGGTTCACATAGCTGTGTCCAAGCCCTTCTAGAGTTTGTTGAACTCTGCTAATCCACCAAAGAGACTTCTTTCCAATGAACCCCTGATCCTCCCATTTTATTGGTTGTTTCTCACAAAAATCTGGATGATTCTACATTATCTCTTTGTGTCCAGGCTGGCCCATGACATTTTTTGTTCATGGGACATAAATCCAAATGAACTCCCTAGCAGCATAAGCCTGATTAACAAGGACCCCTGTCCTGATTTAGTACAGATATCTCTATCTTTCTCTCTTTTTATTCTTCCCCTTTCTCCTTCATATTCAATATTAATCTGTTATTTAAAAAGCACAACAGTTGTTGTTTTTTCTGTTGTACTAACACATGAAAGGCTGAGTGACAGGGTAGTCCATTGATAGCTAATATAAAACCCAAATGCTGCTCTGAAGTTGTGAGATGCATCGAGTGCAGGGAGAAAATAAAATTATTTTCCTTATATCCAGCAGTCAGAATCTACATGAATTCTATTCCACTTCTATTCCTAAGTTTTGTGAAATATGCATCAGCCTTAGCTAAATGTCCATCAGTTAGAAACTACAATTCAATTCATTCTTTGCCTTGGTTGGTTCTTAATCAATAGGTCTGGTTGCTAAAGTATTACTGAGATAATGATCACCAATTAGCAGACACTAATCCTCTTTTGCATTAGCCTCCCATCAGCACAGAACAATACACATGCAAATCACTCCTGTATTCCCAGGCTCACACAGTATATATAGGCCCACTTTTTCCAGGCAAGCATTCTCTGAAGATACCAGCCACAGATGCTGGCGAAACGTCTGGAAGAAACTCTTCTAGAACATGGCCACATAGTATGAAAAACCCACAAAAAACTATGGATGCCAGCCATGAAAGCCTTTTACTTAACACTGAGAGGACTATTTGTAAAATAATAACAATAACAACAACAACAATAATAGAATGATGATCCTGTTGAAGTAGGGGTTTGCTTGTTTCCAAGATTATGTCTGGAGTTATTCTTATCCACTTACCTACTAGGTATTGCTTGTTTTATATTTGGCAGGAATATGTTACAGAAGGTCTGAATGACAAACTTGACAATAAATGGCAACATTCTTGAGCTTAGCACCAACAGATAAAGCTATTCCGAAATCCGTGCAAATGAAGACTGTGTTCCTCTCAGTAGTTGGCCCTTTGCCAGTTTCTCATATCCCCCCTTTGATTCCAGTGGCTACATGGCTAGCAGCAACCACAGAAAAACATCCAAAGCAAACCGGGTGATAACATGAAACATTTGTGCAACACAGGAATGTGCTCAATATGGGGTAAATCAAGCCGGAATGGTTGAGTATTATGTATGTGCTACAATGCTTGCTTGCAGAAGTATGATTTGTCTCCTCATTGGTGGTGCTTTATGGATGGGGAGAAAAACTTCATAGATGCAGAGGGGAAGAGAAGGCCCTCTTTCTGGTATGCTCTTCCTCAGCTGCCTCAAGGCCTCAAACAGTTAAATCCAGAGCAATACAGAGACCACAGGCCACAAGCAGTCCCACTTTTGTGGCTCTCTGAGCATTCCTGCCTCTCCTAGTTCTTTATAGTATGTTCTTGAAAATGACAGTTTTTTTTCTGAAACAAAGCACAAAGCTTTTCTTCATCAAAGGGGTGAGTTTTCTCTGTGGTTTTTTTTTTAAAGCTAGAAGTTGTGAGAAGAAATCCAACCATCCCTTTGTAGTCTGATGTATGGGGTGTGTAATGTCTCAAAATTGCCTACATTTAGTTGAATCTTACCTTTAAAGTAACATGGGCATGTTTATACCCTATATAATATACATTCCAACTGTAGAGATACTCCCAATTAATCCTCTGCCTTCCCTCTTTTTCAGCTTCTTTCAAAATGTCCCAGTGTTTCTCTCTTCCTTCCACTTTCTCCCTTGGTATTCAGGTTACTTCCATTGAAGCAAAATGAGTTCAAAAGTGCAACGTAGTTTGCACTCAATAAACTAAGCAGAAGGGAAGGGAGAGGAAGAGACATAATTTTGCCCTTCCCAGTAGACTCAGGCAAAAGTAAACTGCTACACCCTCTCCTAGCTTGTGTGGGCTTCTTTTGCCACCTTGACCTCACTCTAATATTGCTTACCCATATGTGTCTCATTTTTCATTTGTGAAACATTCAGTTGCCTCTTTCCTCACACTGTCTGTCTGATCTGTGCAATCTGTATAGATTTCCTTTAAAAATTAATGGCCAGAGCACTCCAGTGCCAATACATTTGTACTTCTCCTGTGCTGAGAACATGTAGGCTTTACTATAAAAGAAAAAAGAAGAAGGATAAATGACTCTTCCCTGATCCTGGCGGGTATAGCTCCACCTGTGGGGAATATGCATTGTGTCCAATGTATTCATTCAATATTATCCAGAGCTTTACATGTTCAGGCCAGCTCCTGATCATCACATCAGCATTTCCATTTATATGATCTAGAGAAAACTTCTTTCATCAGTGCCTCACTGGTTAGGAGCAAACATATGATGGGAGTTTCTCACCATTCCTATCCTACTTCCTTAAAACCACCTGTTTTCTCCTTTTGTCCTATGTTGGGCACTGATCCTATCATGCTTTGGCCCAAACAACCATACAACTATTGCTCAGGTCATGCTGTAATCCTGACCTTTTGTCTTTGCCTATTCTATGCACTTCTTCCCTGCATGGATAAAATTCAACCCCAAATCACTTCGAGTGAATTTAAATAGGATGGATTATCCTGTCACAGTCTAGATAGACTACTGGAATGGCATTTGACACCACACATTATTTGTGACCTTTGCTGAGTGCAATGGAGTTTCACAGTTGGGTGTAAGCCTGGGTCATTTTGACCCATGTGAAAATGCAAGTCATGCCAGTATATATTTATTCCCTCTACTCATTCAGTCCCCTTTCAGTCTGCTGTAGAAAGTAATTATGATTTCACAGGGCTTCTTCTTCTCCGTCTCCTCCTCCATCATTACCACCACCACCACCACCACCACCACCACCACCACCACCACCACCTCTATTGGATGACCTTGTTACTTGCTCAGATCCAGTTTTAGTGTGCTGATTTCACTGTAAGATTAAAATCTACATTTTTAATGGATGGAGATGGATTTAACAAGATCAAACAGCTGTTTAATGTTTTAAGATCTAAAATTCGAGGAAGTGAATGAGTAGTAGGCCAAAAGATAATATTATACTGGAGAGCCTTCAAGCCCTTCCTTTACAAATATAGCAAATAGATAAAGTCTATTGCACACCAAATGTCCTCAGAACATGCCCCCATTTTACCCACACATGCAAGCCCTTCAATTACAAGCTAGTATCCAATTTGGCCATATCATGGGAAGGCATCATTCATTAGAAAACACAATAATACTAGAAAAGGTAGAGGGTGTCCGGGAAAGCAGCCAAAGAGCTGATAAGGCAGCTAGTTCTCAAACAAACAAACCCCCTCCCAGCACAGCAAAGTCAGTGTAAGCTACACAGTCCTAGAGAGTTGCAGTAGCTTTACCAAAAGGGATTACCAAGAGAATTGTCAGACAGTCCAAGGTTCAGGGTAACAGATAGGGAGGTCAATAAAGCAGTCCAAAGTCAAGGTTTCTGGGTAGTCAAGACAAGAAGCCAAAGGAGCCAGAGACTGAGTCTTTCCTCTAAAAGAGTCAGATATCCACTGGCAAAGAACCACACATGCTCCAGGTGCTTAAGAAGGCAAGGAGCCAGCCTTCAGCTGTGTCTGATTACGAACACGCTTCTGATAAAGCCTCCAAGATCTTCGAAAGCCCTCTCTTTCTGCTCGACGCTCCTTGAAGGTAGGCACACTGCCCAGATCCTCCTCCATGTCCACAGTCTCGGCACCAGGCAAACTTGACTGCTGAACCTCTGAAGGGGCCACAGACTCTGCTCCAGCAGAACTAGGGCCAGCCTCTGGCTCCTCCATTACAGGTTCAAGCCCCAGGGGCTCTGGCTCCTCCATTACAGGTTCAGGTCCCAGGGGCTCTAGCTCATCCTCTGAGTCCTCCAAGCCGTCCTCCAGGCTGGGCATGACAGAGGGCAGAAGAAAGAGAAGAAGGCACACTAGACAGATGCACTCAGTCAGGGAGGTCATGGGCATGAATTTGAAGGACCTGAGTAGAGTAAGGGAAGACTTACTCCAATGAGGCTTGGAGATGCCTCATTGATAGGATCACTATAAGTTGGGTTTGACTCAAGGGCAGTTAACAACAAACATTGCTAATCACAAGATTACACAAAATGGAGCCATGGCATTTAAAGTAAAATGACAGAGCAACAATTGTATTGTGTGAAAGAGCCCCAGGTCTCTGAGAGTAACCAGCAGAAGGGTGGGGATTATGCTGGCATAAGGCCAGTTCAAGAAGCATAAATGACTTCTGCTTATTCCTAACCCTCTATGGCCAGATTGCACTGCCAGTCATAAAAATTGCACTTGACTCAGATATTGCAAGTATAATCTTGGATTTGTTTAAACTTTGTCACCACATCCTTCTGTTCCACCATCTCAAAAATCCTCACACAGCATTTTGAGGTCACTGGTAAAGAACTCTATCTTGCATTTTCTTGTGGGAGTCTAATTCACTAGATTACACAGTGCAGTGTAGAACCAAATAACCACTACTTTACCATTTTTAACTTAACAGCTATCTGAAATATGGACAATTACTGGCATAATATCAGTGCTTAGTGGTGGGGCAAACACTATTCTATGTTTCCAGGACTCTCTCTCTCTCTCTCTCTCTCTCTCTCTATATATATATATATATATATATAAAACTTGAAATGTAAAATTGCACAGAAAAATATGTCAGAATGGTTTCCAATTCTACAGTTCCTGTCTTAAAATATGCTGAGCAGTTTGGGAAGTAGCCGTACAGAAAATTAAATTATGCTATACATCTCTGACAAGAATTTTTAGATCAGGGAAAGCAGATACATGACCCTCCAGATGTTGTCAGACTACAGTCCAATATGTTATCTAGGGCTGATGGGAACTACAGATGGCCCTGCTTTCCCCACCTCTGACCTAGAATGTTTCCAATGGAAAATTCAGTGGTTTCCCCCACTCTCCCATTAGTGAATATTGTGCAGCATTTCCTTTATTCCTCAACACATTTTCTGGGCTAAAGCAGTGGGTGGGGTGGAGGAAAGAAGTCATGAAGACAAAAGAGAAGATTGCAAGTGGAGGCCAATGATGCCTGAAATCCCCATAAAAGGTGTGATAAAAGATTCACCTGAAATCACTCTATGTGGTAGGTAGTACTGAGCACAATGGAAGAAGAACAGAAATAACCAATCAGGAAAGGTAAAAAAAAAAGTGTGGCTATCTAGTTTAAATAGGTTATTTTGGGAGTGTGAACAAGTGTTTAGCCCTTGTGACTTAGTGAAGGCTATGTTGTGAATCAGTAAAGGTGATGAATACCAGAGCAAACCTCACTGCACAGGGTCAGATTCTCAGCTGGTGTAAAGCAACATATCTTCTGTTTTGACAGCTGTGATGTCTTGTTTTTACTATGAAAGAAAGAGGCAGTTAAAACAATTCACCTGCTGTTAAAGGTCATAGGCAACTGGTCTGGAGCATCTAAGACAGGAAAAAGAACAAGAAGACTTTGCCACAGATAAAGCCAGAAGCACCACTGTGTCCTTTGAAATGAGAAATATACCAGGAACAGTTAACACTGGAGGGTTTTTTGTTTTATTTTGTCATTCCGGAGTGGCAAACATAGATTTAAGCTGCTCTGGGTGAAAACTGACTTTGTTGGCAGATTCTGCCTGCCAAAACTACAAAGGAGATCAAGGGAACCTTCTAGGTATATTAGATTCCTTAAATGTTTTGCCTTGTTGGTATCTAAGGCTTTTTAAAACTCTTGGAACCCATTGGGTCCAGCTTGCCAACGGTTCCAAACAGGTAAGCAAAACCAAGTATAAACATCATGCAAACATTGTTTATGTGTGTGGTTCTTTAAAGAGATAATTTGGGCAAGAAAGAAGAAAGTTTTAACCATGCACCCTCATTTCTTCTTTTGGATAAAAAGCTCACGGGACCACATGGAGGAGAGAAAAAATGATTCCTCTGCACTGGAAGATTCATGTAAATCTTGGTATTGCACTGAAAGAATTGCCTAATGAAGAGTGAGAATGAAGGATATCTGTGGAAGTGGTCATTCATGGTTAATATACACATATGGACATTATGCAGATAGCTGTGGTTTTTCACACATTTGCATCAATGCTAAATTGTCTTCACCTTTATGCACAAATTCTCATCAATTCACCCTCCCTGCTGAAAGCGTGCAGCTACGCAAGCCCATACAAAATGGAAAGAAGGCCACACATTTGATAATGTGCATCCTCTTGGATATTTCTGGAAACTTCAGTAAAAACTACAAATTCTTTTTCAATGCAGTTTATTGAGTTTTTCGCCTCCCTTGCAAAACCCCCAAATTACATGTGTCCAGATCGTTGTCTCTTTGAATAGAATGAGAGTATTTAAATTGTGTAGACATGCCCTCAGTTCTGCAGAAATGTGGTGCCACTCTGTAGGAGCATTCTCTGTGGAATGCTACTATAATAACTGTTTTGGTTAGAAACACAGCTTTAAAGTTTACCACTATACCATCTCCCACTGCACCCCAAAATGCACTCTAGAGAACAAAGGCACACAACAACAACAGCTAGGGTTACTAGATAGCAGGGCTTGACCCTGAGTCTCCAGCTTTCATGAATCATCTACACGTGGGAGATGAGGATGCCAGTTCTCCAAGTCTGGTGGGTTTCACTCCAGGCAGATGAAAGAGCAGTGTCCAAATCTCCAGCTCACCTTGTAGACCAGCAGCTTATTACAACATGCATGATTTTATTGATTTGTTTCTGCACTTTACAAAGTCTCTCCAGGGGTCTGTATATTTCCTTAAATAATTTCCTCCCCTCCTGGTTGTGGTGATGCCAGAACTCTGCTTTGCATCCATATTCTAGCTAGAGATAGGTAGGCTACATTAAAAGTTCTTTATCCCTTCTCCCTAAGTAAGTGAAAAGGAATAATCCGCTCATTCCACCTTGATTTGGAAACAGAGCCTTTAGTTAAATAGTAGCTGGAAACCAGTCATCCAGTCTGTTACAACTGCCAGGCACTAGTTTAGCACAGGAATAACTTCCTTGGAATTATGTGGAAAGACATAATAGAGCTGTCTTTACACGGCTTTCAGCTTATGCTGAAAGTTGCTCGCCATAAAAGGCAATGGCGTGTGCACTCATTGTTTTAAGTAGGGCTTGAGCATCCTCAGAATTTCCCTTACGTGGGGTGAGTGGGTCTGAAATTAGCTCTACTCTTGTGCGCCAACAAACTACAATACCCAGAATTCCATAATATGGCAAAGTTGTCTCAAACTGGATTATTTCAGCAGTCCAGATGCTGCCATAGTTTCTACTGATCAGCAAGATCTGGTGATTTCAAGCCTGAAGACCCTGTCTCCACTATAACACTGGTAGAGGTCCAACTGCTAGATGCTGCCCTAAATGTTAGTGTTTCCAAAAAGAAGCAGGAAAAACACTACCTATTAGATACACCTGTTTCATGCCAGAGGAACTTCTTCTCCCTTCTTCTCTCTTCATCCATAAGGCATTTTATATCAAAGCACCTACTATTGCTCTGCAGAAGGAAAAGCTCATTACTGTTGTGCTCTTTCAGAAGATAATTTTGTCTATTTAATAAGATTGGAGAATGAAGTCAGGCATGAGTCAGGGAAAGGTCACAGCATCAACCAACTTCAGGGAGGACAAAATTAAGGAGCAAAATAGTAAATATCTTCAATGGCACTTAATACACACAGGGCCATTTACAGTGAACAAAGGATATGAGAAAGGTTTTGACAATGAAATAGAAATACTTACAAATTAAAAAAAAATTGCTGGCTAGACTTAAAACTGACTTCAGTCAAGGTTAAGAGGAAATAGCTAATGAAGGGATAGGATCCAAAGCTTTGCATCATGCTTCATTGTGTCTCCCACCAGTAATTAATATTACTAACCCCTGCAACCTGAGCACATTTTCTCTTAACAGGAACTTTCAATTCTACATGCAATATATAGCTAGGAGCTTCCTCCTTATGTTTTATGGCTCCCATGAATGCTACACTCAGATCCAATTCCTCCAACTCATTTCCAGGATGGCGATTTGCATCTATCACCATCCCCACAATGCATCCAGTTTATGGGGTCTGTTGCTTTACTGTTGGCTTTGATATATGCAGCAGTGGACATTTTAAAATGCACTGAGCTCAGAAATAAGGGTGCACACACAGAGCAGCTTTATAGCTGGAAATGTAACCTTATTAGACATGACTCAGTGCAAAAGAAACATCTTCTGAGTCTAAATCCCAGGATTGTCACAATGCATTCCACTAAGCACTGTTTTCATGCAATCTTATTGTCCCTGGGCCATATGCAGAAGCAAAGTATGGTAGGTTGCCAACATCTTTCCCATTTCCATTTTTCTGGGCATAGAATTAGGGTGACAGGACTTACTGCCCACTGTTACTTGCCAAGGTTCACGATGAATTAGACTGCAAGGTAAAGAAATGAATATTCCCAAGGAGTAACCAATTTCCCCTCCTGAAAAAAATATTCTCAGAGTCAGATGAGATCCCTTTCTCATGCTAACAGTAGGACATGACAGACAAAATATTAACTATCAGCTATTTCAAGGAGCTTGAATACATGATATTTCTAACATGATGTAAGCTAATGCTTACGGTATCAGGAGTGTGTCTCCATGTAAAGAAAAGAGGTGGAGTACTCTGGGCTACAGGGCCAGTGTAGTGTAGTGGTTTGAGTGTTGGACTATGACTCTGAGGATCAGGATTTGATTCCTGCTCAAGCATAAAAACCCAATGGGTGACTTTGAGTCACACTCTCTCAGCCTCAGACGATGGCAATGACAAACTCCTGCTGAAGAAACTTGCCAAGAAAACCAAATGACCGGGTCACCTTAAGGTCACCATAAGTCAAAAATGACTTGGAGGCACACAATAACAAACGAAAAGGCTGGGCTACTCCTTTGGATGGGGGGGAGTGCCCAGCAAAAACATTAACATGAAAGCATGCTGTAATTTTTTAATGGAGAGAGATTCCAATAGAATTCAAGTCAAATCATTTCACCATTAAGAAATATTAGGCTTATTTTGCTGGCTAAGGCGGGATACAAACCACCATACAGTACGTCTTCTATACGTACTAGGTTAGGAAGGGGCAGTGCTTCGCACCCCCCTAACCCTTACGTATAGAATACGTACAACATGGCGGCGCCCTTCCACATGGGGGCCACCATTTTAGTACTGGACGCATAGCGTCCAGACGTGTCGCAGCGCCTATGCGTCGCGAATGGCGCAGCGGTGCCTCGCGCGACGTCATAAGGCACCGCAAAAAGAAGCTCCGAAATGGAGTTCTTTTTTTGCTCCGCGCGGGGAGCCGCGCGGTTTGGCTGCTGCGCTCCTGCGCGGGCAAATGGTGCCGGGCGGGAGGACTTGCCGCCGCAAGAGCGGTGGTCTGTTCCCGCCTAAGTTGTACATAAACATCACATTGTTGTTCCACACATTTGATGAAGAGAGAGCTAGGGAGGGTAAAGCTGAGCTCTCAAAGGGATTTGAAATTGCATTGGGTTTTAAAAGCAAGAGGGAGCCAACAATTGAGATCTTCCATCCCAGGATGGAGAGAGTAATAGGGTGAGGTGTAGGGTATGGGTTGCCAAGGAAACATGCTTTTGGAAAACTGACATCCCATCCTATAAAGGATAGCCTGAAATATTTGGAATGATGTTTAAGACAGCATTAACTGTCTCCCTGTCTTAATAATACAAAGCCACAAAATGGGCAAGACTTAAATAAACTGAAACCTTTTTTGTTTATTGGTACTTTCCCACTGAAGCAAATGGAATAAATTAATTCCAAATTATCCAAGGCCTTAAAACACATTCTTCTTAGGCAAAACAATCTGCTGAAGTTCAATATTAGTATCAAATTTACTGGGGTTTAAATATTTTAAGCATATCTCCCAAACATGAAGGGAAAAGATCTCTATAAATGGGGGAGGGGACTCTCTTTGGGAGGAGAGGGAATAGCTGGTTTTCTCCTTACTAGTTTAATTTAGTTTGCTAGTTTATTAGTTTAGTTTATTAAAACTTCTATATATTTTTTCTAAAATAGTAGTTACTTTACTATTTCTTTAAAAGGAAATGTATGTGTGCAGGGAGAGTGAGAAGGAACAGTTTTTGTCCTCAATCTCAATAACTCCTCAGGTTCCTTCCAGATGTTCCAGTGGTGATGTGGATGTTGCCTTTCCATAGCTTCATCCACAGTCCTCCCATAATGTTGAATGGCTGCCAGAAAGACAGGTCTAAACGTATAAGCCTTTACTACACAACTGTTATCTGGCCAAGCTTGGGGTGATGAATGGGTGGTAAAGACCTGCACAACTGGTCCCATCAACTATGGTGGCTGGTTCTTAATTTTTACAGCATGAACATAGAATGCATACACTAGAAAATAGCTCCCTTGCCACTTCTGTCATGCACAACAGGCACTTCAGCTCCAATCTAAATGATGTGTGTGTAACAGTGGCTCTTGCTTGTTGCTATTGTATGCTTTCAAGTCATTTCTGACTTATGATGACCCTAGGGCAAACATATCATGGGGTTTTCTTGTCATGATTTGTGCAGAGGAGGTTTGTCATTACCTTTCCCTGAGGCTGAGAGCATATGACTTGCCCAGGGTCACCCAGTGGATTTCATGGCCAGGCAGGGAATTGAACCCTACTCTCCAGAATCAAATTAAGAGCCATGCTGGCTCTTAATAGTGACACTTCCCCTAACCAATCATCATGTGTTCTATCTCCATCCCTTCTCATACTCAGACTCCAGTTTCTAAGTATGAATAGCACTGTTATTTCTTCAAGTTTGTTGTTGTTGTTGTTGTTCATTGCCATCAAGTCATCTATGACTTATGACGACCCTATGGGGAAGTCCCAGGAATGGTTTCATTGCAGGAGCATTCCTGGATCTTCAGGGGATAAGTCCTGGATGAGTGCAATGTGTCTGATTATCTTCAGCATGATCAAGCGATTATGCCGGGAGTATGTCTCCCTGCCAGCTCCCCCCCCCCCCCCGGTCTGATAATCTCCCTAGTCTTCTTCTTATCTCCTGACTGCAATCTCCAGTCTCCATTCTGATTAATGATTGAGCCAAAGTATGGAAAATCTTTAAATATCTTGATTGTCTGTTATGAAATTATTTAAGTCATCTATAGGCATTATTTTTGTTTTCATTATGTTCAACCGTAAAGCCACATTTGCACTTTCTTCCTTTGCTTTCTTCCTTAAATCTGCAAATCTGATTAGCAATGATATTTCTTCAAGTATACAACCAACAATTAAGGCACAAAAGAGAGAAATTCCCAAATATTATTTATCAGTTCAATGTTCTGTTCCTACATAAATAGGTGGTATGGGAAGTCTTTGTCTTTTGTCCTTACTCACCATTAGTCCAGGATGCATTAGATGCATAGGACTCTTATGAGTGGTTGTGATAGGTTCCCCAAAAAGTATTGGGGTATGTTGTAATAAAAACTCCAACCGGTAGATGGCAGCAGGAAGTCTATGTTCTGTAGCTGAGAATGCAACAGGCAGTAGCCCTTACACTGTGCTTCAATGAGGGTATCCACCTTGGAGACTGTGCTGTGGAACTCCCTTTGTTCCCTTGAACAATAGGAAAGAGATTTTCTTCTGCACAATAGAACAGAGATTTCAGCTGAAGAGGGTAGGTTTTCCTATTAGTGATTTGTAGCCTATGGTGATTCTGACTGAGATCACTATTGCCAGCATTTACCTCTGTATAAGAATAATTTAGCCTTTCCATCTTCTTCTGCTGAGAGGGGAAGGATCTTTCACAATCTCCTCTTCAGTTGGAATTTCAAGATGCTCTGTTATTACTGCATGTCCAAGAGCTCTGCAACTATCTTCTGCCCAAATCTACAACTCTACTTCTCCCACTGTTGTTTAGGATAAACAAACTGAGAGTTGCAGGCTACCATTGTCATTGTGGGGGGCTGGCAAGAAGGCATCCCAAGCATCTGTTTTATCCCTAATCTTATTTCAGCATGTAGAGCAATCTTGCAGCACCTTTGAGACTAACTGAAAGAATTTGCAACCCTCACCTAGGTGTGTTCTTTTCTCTACAGTATTACCCTTGCATGCATATAGTTTCCCCATTGTTGTTGCACTCATGGAAGTGACATCCTCCTGATTCTCCACAGCAGCTGAGTAGCTACACCATGGAGGAGAAAATATTCTAGAAATCTGTCCAGTAAGACCCTGAGAGAGAGCTGAGAAGAAAGGACTGTGGCTGGCCTCTGTTTTTTGGTATTAAAAATATTCCTCTAACTGACTAGAGCATGGGGCTTAAAGTAGGGCATTTGTACATAGTGTTCTTTCCACTGAGTGCTCATCATATTGACAGGCATTGCTTCAACTGAACAATTTCATCAATGTGCTCAGGCCTGTTTGTAGGTGGCATCCTCAGGGCAGATTCCACTCTCGTCCAAGACCAGGGCCTTATTCCATTATTGGTTTTAAAACATCTCCCAGGTGCACTCAAATTCCACTTTCCTGGCTGTTGTTTCCTTCCCCCTTCCTCCACCTCCTCCTATCTCCTCTCTTTTCCATCATTACTTCTTCATCCTTTTCTTTTGTCTCTCCTGTTGTTTGTTTGCAGCAAAATATATGAAATGTGAAGGCCAGATCCTTGATAGCATCTAGGACAAGGAGCAGCAGCTTTACAGGATTAGCCTCTAGGATCCACCTGCCCTCACTGTAATATAGGTTTGAAGACACACAGCAGGGACAGTGGCTTCAGTGCCAAGTTTTCAGTGGAGCATTGACAGCTGCAGAATTGCACGTATTGATTGTGGTGTAAGGGAGAATGTTTCATCAACCTTTAATTGAGCCAATTTCTAAATGGAACAGGGTCAGAGCTGGCTAGACTGTGAGGAAAACAAGATAGCTTCTTTAATCTAAAAAGATGCAGATTCCTCATAAACAAACACAATTTTAATCCAGTGATAAAATTCATGAGGTATAAAATATACTCATAGTCCTTACTGCCTAGAATCTCTATGTGTTCAAGAAGCAGGGAGGAAAAGGGGGGGGGGAGCAAAAAAGCAACCAGAAAAGTAAAGCGACTATGGCTATATTTTATTCTCACCTTTGCATGCTGCCAAGTAGTAATGCCAGACTGAAAACTAGAGAGGGATTTAAAAAAAAACACACTAATGGCCTTTAATGGCTGTGTAGAAGAGGGAATTTCACCAGGTAGTGCATGTTACTTGGTTGTATGACAAATAACTCCTAGTGAAATCCCCACTTCTGCACAACCATTAAAGGAGCCCTCTGTAGTTGTCAATCTGGCAACTCTACTGCCATTCTTAATCTGCTTGTTTTTCCAGATTGTATCACTGCTGGCTTCCAAGAGACTGGGATGGTGAACAAAATTACTGTTATTGGTATTTATTGTCTTAAACTGATTTTATTGCATGCTGCCCAGAGATGTTTTGATATAAGGAGGGATGCAAAAATCAATCAATCAATTAATCAGTCTGTTCCTGATTTTAACCCAGACTTGAAAGGATCTGTCCAAGGTGCTAAAAACTACATCCCAGAAAAGATTCATCACCCATACACCTCTTTGAAACTTTGGATTTTAACCCAGAATTGAGTCACTGGAATCCATTTGTTGTTCTTGATGCATGCAACTGCTGGATTTTTGAAAATAAAACATATATCCAGTTTCTGAATGAGCCATGAACTCTTCTTTGAGTTTCCTTAGTAATTGTTCCAGGTCTATGATATTTTCCACTAGTAGTATGGTGTCATCCACATATCTTAGATTGTTGATGTTCTTTTCTCCTATCTGAGTGATATCTCCATTCTTTTTGATGATGTGATATAACTAACTTTTTCTTTTACTTAGGAGTTTATCACATGGGATGGAAGCACCCAAATCCCGTGGATAAACAGGGTTTAAATCCATGAATATCCCACAAGAGCAGGATTGTTTTTAGATGACATCACACGACTTTGGCATTAACCCGAAATTAACCTGTGCAAAAAGTCACAAAGGCGGGTTATAGACCGCCGCTTTGAGGCGGTCTGCCGCCGTCGCCGTTTGCTCCATAAGGGAGCCGTCGCAGCCACACCGCGCGGCTCCCTTACGGAGCAAAAAAGAAGCTCCAAAATGGAGCTTCTTTCTGCGGCGCCCTAATGATGTCGCGAGGCGCCGCTGGTGCACTCGCGACATCATTAGCGCCACGACACGTTCGGACGCACAGCGTCCAATACGTAAAGATGGCGCCGGCTGTGTGGAACGGCCGGCGCCATATTGTACGGACAGAGTCCGTATTAGACCCAGGGGCATCTAGAAGAGACGCCCCTTTTTTAAAATGGGACGTCCTGTGGACGTCCCAAGTGGCGGTCTATAACCCGAATTTAAAAGTGGTGCAATTTTGCCACTTTTTGCATGGGTTAATGTTGGGTTAATGCCAAAGTGCCCTGATGTGTCTGAAAACAATCCTGCCTGTGCGGGATATTCATGGGATTTAAACTGCCTTTTCCACAGGATTTGGGCACTTTGCCTCCATGTGATAAACTCCATTGATACACGCAAGTGGGCTCAATAAATGGTGGATAAAGAATATCCCATGGTTCAAGGACTGGCGTATGCTGCTGCCTTTTGTTCTCTTGTGGTGATGACAAAGCCAACAAGGGGAAAGTGTGTTTTGTACCACAAGCCAGTGGCTTGCTCATAGTGTTCATGTTCTTTTTTTTAAAGTACTTATTTTACTTATCAAATAATCACTTTCTGTTATTCTGCTTTATTTTCACTTAAGTCAGTGGAGTCATGCTACTTTGCATCTGTGATAGACCTGCCCTTACAAATGGCAGAAAAATGTGGGAACAACATCTGTTTAAAGGAGCAAAGGGTTAAGGTTAATGGCAAATACTTTGCTGCTTATATGCTAGTGTGGGATCCCTGGCTGTCAGGTAGGTCTCAGAAGGACCTGCTTTGGGAATGCTTATGAACCCTATTATGTGTAGGTTGGCTAACTTGAAACCATTTCTAATCCCAGCAATTTTGCCTTGCTTACATTCCTTTCCCCTCTGAAAGTCTCCCTTCTTGGTAGATGGCAAAGTGCTCTAGCATCTGTGCCCATTTGTTTTAAACTGCATTCCCCAGGAGTTCGTACTTGCCATGGAGACCTGCACTTTGTCTTTTAAGCAGATAAAAAGAGAGGTCAGTCAGATGTAATTCCCCTACTCCTCGTATAAACAATTTAACTGCTGCGGCAACATACTTGCTTGGAATTACTCCCTCAGATTCAATTCCCTTTTCCTGCTCCACTTGTAAAAATGGTTAGTGTCCTCTATAAACTGCAGCTCACCAAGGTCCAAAGCTTGCTGAGCAGTTGTAGAATAAATGTTAATCTAATACAGGTTACTGGGTCAAACACAATCACAGGCTTGTGGGAAAAGCTTAATACTGTTCTGCTTCTTCTAACACAGTAAACCTGGATATTATATGATAGGTTAAACACCACTGAACCATGGCAAGAATTTTCTTGAAAGCGGGATTTAGTACTAAGAGAACTATACTGGAAGAGTGACTGAATCTCTTGACTTTGTTCTCAAAAAGAGCATTTCTAAGAAGTGCTGTGAAAATTGCCTGCTTGAAAATAAGAACAGTAGTCACAAATATTCCTCCAGCACTATTGGAAGAAGGAATGATGGGGAATCTGAATGTGCACATTATGATCACTTTATGCTGTCAGCTGGAAGGACCAATTTGCTTCCCTCACTTGTGGCAATGAATTGTCTCTGTCTTGCTTACCTTCAAGAGAAATTGTATCAACGTACTAGTTTTTAAATATATTTCTTATGCTTCTGGAATAAGACTCATGCAGACCTTCAGATGATGTAAGAATGCAGCTCCCAGCAACACTATTGAATATAGCCAATGGTGAGGCATGCTGGGAGCTGCAGTCCAACAGCATCTGGGCTACAAGTTTCTGATATCTCCAAACTGAGATGAGGAAGTCCTCTGTCTGTGGCTGGCATCTTCAGAGAATGAATCTCTTGACTTTGTTCTCTTTCTCTGAAGATGCCAGATGCCACAGATGCTGGCGAAATGTCAGAAAGAAACTCTGCTAGAACATGGCCACATAGCCTGAAAAACCCACAAAAAACTATGGATGCCGGCCGTGAAAGGCTTTGACTATACAACTAATAGCATCTTTTCAGGATTTCAGACAGGGAACTTCCTCATCTCAGTTTGGAGATATCAGAAACACCATGAGCCTTTTTGCAAAAATAAGCTGAGACAAGCAGCAGAGAAGCAGCTTTCTGCTTAACTCTCCTTATGCCCTCAAAATGCTTCTGTTCTCTTCCAGAGGGAGATGGTTGTAAAAGCACATGTTTTGTCATGCTGAGAAAATCTGTTTGACAGAAGGCACACTTTTATGACTGTCTCCCTCTGAAAGGAGAATGGAAGTGCTACAGTATCATGCAGAGAGGTGTTAGACTCATGGGGGGGGGGTCTCCAATCACCTCTCCTCTTTTGATATCAGAAACTTAATAAAGCATAGGCTGTGTAACCCTTCCATGACCCTGATGCAGATGCCATTACTATAAAGCAGCCTTGGTATGTAAACTAGCATAAGGATTTGAACGAAGGTTCCTGGCTTTGATTGATCGATTCCGGACATTTGGAGGAGGTGAAGGAATTCAAGACTATAGATCAATGGGCTACAGATTTAATATAAACAAAGCACTGGCAACTTTGCATGCTAATCCTCTCTGCCTGGAAATGCATGTCCATTGCTGCCTATTCACACCTCAGTGTCACCACCTTGGAGAATTACTTCAAAGTAACTTCAGACATCTCAAACCCATACCAAAATATTCCAGAACCATTTGGTTTTCTAACCCCCTTGGAATCTGCCCCAAGGCATATAAATATCAGTGCTTTTCAGCATGTTCAGCAAGCATGCAGAATCTCTGTTGGTTTGCCAGGCTGTCATCTGAACAGCTTGCCCATCCCTCATGCAGCGGGAGCTGTTTGAGTCCTCCATTTCATCCAGGACCCCCGAGCAATTGAAGACAAGATCCATTCAGGTGCAGTATTGCTGTTAGTGATGTCTTATTCTATACCAGTGGTTCCCAACCTGTGGGCCGGGAACCCTTGGGGGGTCAGATGACCCTTTCATGGGGGTCACCTAAGACCATTGGAAAACACCTATTTAATTACAGTTATGAAGTAGCAACAAAAATAATTTCATGGGTTTTGGTCACCACAACATGAGGAACTATATTAAAGAGTCATGGCATTAGGAAGGTTGGGAACCACTGCTCTATACACACCTTGATTTCTCTAGTCCTTGGGTGTATGCGTGGTTGTTTGTTCTATTTGTATGTATTGATTTTTCCCTTTAAATAAAACTCATTATCACTGGACATCTGTCTCTGGAGTTCTATATACCTCTGGACTTGCTATACATAGGGATTGGTCCTCTAAGCTAAGTTATCCAGTCACTACATTTCAACTAATATAATTCTCCTAAGCAAGCATATTGTCTTGGACTGTCCCCCCCAGAACAGGTCAACACCCAGGGTAACAGAAGTAAGCAGACAGATGCTTCTCTGCCGCCACATATTGACTAAGGTGCATTACAGATGCGCCGAAGGGGCGTGTTAAGGTTAGGAAGGGGCGTGTTAGGGTTGAGAAGGGGCGTCCCTTCCGGATGCCCCTCAACCCTAATATGGACCGAGTCTGTACAAAATGGCGGCGCCCGTCCACATGGGGGCCGCCATTTTGATGTCGCGGACGCATAGCGTCTGGATGTCGCACGGCGGAAGTGATGCCACGAGTGCGTGACTAATGCCTCGCGGCGCCACTTCCGGGTCGCAGAAAGAAGCGCAGTTCCCGGACGTAGAAAACGGTGGCGGCGGCAGAGTGCCCTTCTTGGGCACTCTGTAATGCGCCCCACTTTTCTAATGCAATAAGGCTCCTTGCCGCTACATGGAAGTCTACAGAAAATACATACATAGTACATACATATTCAAGAGTTGTCTGCAGAGTGTGCTGAAGCTGATAAAACTAGGGATTAAAAGATTGAAAACAAAGGCTGAAAAGTAAAAATCTTCCCTCAGCCGCACAGTTCACTGGGTGACTTTGGGCCAGTTATAATAATCTCTCAACCTAACCCGACTTCATGGGGTTCTGATTGAGACAGAATATGATAATATTTTATGTCATTGTCCTGAGCTCTTCAGAGGAGAACATGATACAAATAGAATCATAGAATTGGAAGAGACCTCAAGGGCCATCCATTCCAACCCCATACCATGCAATCAAAGCATTCCCGACAGATGGCCATCCAGCCTCTGTTTAAAGACCTCTAAGGAAGGAGACTCCACCACTCTCTGAGGAAGTGTGTTTCACTGTTGAAAGCCCTTATTGTCAGGAACTTCCTCTTAATGTTGAAGTGGAATCTTTTTTCCTGGATCTTGCATCCATTGTTCCGAGTCCTGTTCTCTGGAGCAGCAGAAACAAGCTTGCTCCCTCCTCAATATGACATCCCTTCAAATATTTAAACAGGGCTATCACATCACCTTTTAACCTTCTCTTCTCCAGGCTAAGTGGATGGCAGAGAAGAGGGACATGTGATGGGATCTTAAAGAGCTCATTTCTCCCCCACTTCCCAGATGACTGGTACTGTTTTGGTGTGTGTGAGTGAGAAGAAGGCATTTGTGATTTGGGTGAGTGTGTGGAAAGGCAGTGAAGGTGTTTTTCTGTTTCTGTCTGTGCATGAGAGAGCAAGAAAAATATTAAAATGAATCACAATCTTATCCCATTAACAGCTCACCCATATGGCAAACCCATCAATGTCATGTGGCTCTCAACCCAGCATCAATCCATGTGGCCTTGGAGGGCAAAATGGTTCCCACCTCCATTTAACAACTGAATTGAAAAGTAGGGAAGAGACTCATACATTTCTGAGACTGATGATAATTCTAGAATTTCCAGTATGTCAGTATGGGTATGGCTAGTTTTGACTCCAGTATGTTGGAGTGTGGCACCCTGTGACGTCTCATGGTTGTCCCATTAGCCAGGGCAATAGGCTGTGGGAGAACATGAGAGAGGGCCTTCTCTGCTGTGCCCTGGTGGTGCAGTGGTTAAATGCCAGTACTGCTGCCACAACGTTGTGAGTTTGATCCTGAGGGCTCCAGGGTTGACTCAGCCTTCCATCCTTTCTTAAGCTGGTAAAATGAGTACCCAGCTTGTTGGGGGCAATTGGCTTGCACACTGTAAACTGTTTAGAGACTGCTTAGTTCACGTAAAGGAAAACCTAATGATACCTAGGTGGTATTTACCTCCCTCAAGAATAGCAAAAATCTGTAAAAAGGAAGAAGGTGTGTGTTGGAGATGTCAGAAGCAACCTGGCACCTTTTATCATATGTGGTGGACTTGCCTGGAAATAATAAAGTATTGGAAGGAAGTGCACAGAATAATTCAAGAAATATATCAAGTAAAAATTAATCTAGAACCTGAATTATGTTTGTTGAATATGATAGATGATGGTACTGCAAGGAAACATTTGAAACAAATATTGGCCCGTTACAGACCGCCCAAAAGGGGCAGTCTTGGGACACTGCCGGTTGCAGCGCGGGGAAGCCGCTGCAGCCAAACCGCGCAACTCCCCCGCGCTGTAAAAAAGGAGTGCGAAAATCGCGCTCCTTCCGGCAACCCGGAAGAGACGTCGCAAGTGCCAAAGTGCACACTCGCGACGTCTCTTCTGGGTTTAGACATCTGGACGCTGCACGTCTGTTACGTCAAGATGGCCGCGCCCGTCTGTATAGGGCACCGCCATCTTGCCGTATGGAATACGTGCGAGGGGCAAGGCGCGTCCGGAAGCGCCGCCCCTTGCGCGTATTCCTGGCGCAACGACGGCGCCGCTTAGGCCCATCTGTAAGGCGCCATTATATTTAATAACTACAGCAAGGATGATGATAGCAAGTTATTGGAAAGAGGGAAAGGCTCCTCATATTGACATCTGGTTAGCTAAGGCATTAGATATCACTGAAATTGATAAATTAGCAACTTACATGAAAGAGGAAGATATAAGAGAAGAACAAACTTGGGAACTGCTGTTTAAATTCTGTGAGAAGAGGTGGTTAGAAACAGAACGTTTGAAATAGTTATGTTGTGTCTTCTTTTATTTAGCTAGTAGTCTGTAAAGGAAACAAATAATAATATAATATATTTATGATATGTATAGAGTTAAGAAATATAAAATAAATATAGTGGTAATATTACACACTGTTTTAAGGAAAAGAAATACTATATAAGATGAGAGACGAGGTTGGTAAGCTGAAAAAGAATGGAGGAAAAATGAATAGCTGAGTATATGTTATAGTTAAAACTGTTTATGACCCTTAGAGGAAGGGGTTGGGGAGGGAGGGAAATGAATTGCATTTGCTTTATGATAAGAATTGTATATATGATCCATTTTATATACACTATGTGTTTTTAAATTTTCAAATAAAGAATATATATTTATAGAGAGAGACTGCTTAGTTCACTATGAAGTGGCATAGAAATGTAAATTGCTATTGCTGTGGCCTCCCAGTTTTGGAATACCGTTTCCTTAGAAGCTTGACTGGTGCTAATATTACTGTAATTCTGGCACCAAGTAAGAATATGGTTGTTCACTAAAGCCTTTCGGTCCTAATTGGTTTTATACACATCCACACATGTGCGTGATTTTAAATAATTTTAAACTATTTTAATCAGTTTTGTTTAGTATGTTTTTATCTTTTAAAAATCATTTCATTCTTTACATTATTTATTAAGTTTTCAGCCTTCTTAAATAATATTTTTTGCTTACATCATTTTAGGCTGGTCACGTTGGTTTTATTTTAAGCTGCTGTGGTATCTTTAGAAAGAGGACAATATGTAAATATTTTGATGATCAAAAGTAAAGAAGGAATCTGTCACTGAGGATGAGCCAAGCAGTAAAAAAGCAGGGTTCAAATCTAATGGTGTAGAAGACCAGAAAAATGAGGGGAGGAAGAGAGAGAAATCTGGAGGACAGAAAAACCTCTTATGCAGTATATTTTTTGAAGACCAATGACTTAAATTAACTTTTCAAAAATAATATATTCTGTTACATGACTGTTATCCCTAGATTCAAAATTCAAGGATAGTTATGCACATGGCTGTAATTTCATTTTTCTGGACTGCTAAACAATCCCCTACATTTTTCATCAATGAGCAGAGAGAAGTGCTGGCATCCAATTCCTAAACTTATAATCATTGTCTAAGGTACACACACATGCATACATACACACACCTCAAGCTGGTTCATGACATTTTGCTTCCTGAGGCAAAGAACAAGGTCAATTCCCTGCCATGTGCACATTCCATTTGTGCAAAAGTTGACTGGACTGGAAAAGGAATCCAACAAGTTCCTCCACTGCATTTGAAGGCAGCAGGCTTGCTAAAGGGGCAGAGAACAGGCTGCAATCTTTACAGACCTCTTAACCAATACTCTTCTGCCTTCTCCCAGCATCTGCTGCCTGAGGCAACTGCCACTCTCTGCCTAATGGTGGAGTTTATTATTATTATTATTATTATTATTATTATTATTATTATTATTATTATTATTATTAAAGTTTATTTATACATCCCTAGCGCGTTACATAATGACAGTCAAATACAATTAAAAACCTGCCTATGGTGTGCAATCTAAAAGCAAAACAAATTATAAAATTAAAACATCTTAACATTATAATAAACAGTAGACTGTAAAACAAAACACATTCAAACGCATGATGTGCTGAAGAGTCCACTCCCTCTGCTTATCCAGATCAGATTTAAAATAAAAGACCACTTTCCTTGCTTACCCAGATCTGATTTAAAATCAAAGGCCATTTGAAAATTTGGGTAAGCATATACAACTGCACTTTATGAAAAAGAAAAGTGTTGCTTGATATCACCAGCAGACTTCATTTCCTACTGGATAATTTCTTCTGACAATCTCTCTCTCTCTCTCTGTCACACACACACACGAGCTTTGAAAACTAGGATTGTACGTACTTTTCTATTTTGTTCTCATGTGCAAGAATAAATAATTTCAAAAGATTTCTCCATAGTACGTGAAATTGTCAGCATTATCACACATTTCCAATGATTTTTCACTTGGGGTTGTTTTGTGATTCCCCCCCCCCCCCAAGTTTGTTTTTGCATGAAAAGCACAGCAATTTGCACAAAATAATTGCTGTGCTTTGTGAAAATGAAAAACCTCTGTGTGAAATATCTTGGGCATTTTTAACAAGGAGCTGAGGTTTTTGCACAAATAGATTTTTCATAAAACATTCTGAAAATGTGAAAAATTTCACAGTGGTTAACCATTTTCTTACTGGAGCAATTTAGTATGTTGAAATACTCCTTGTTAAGGATAAGAGAACTGAGTGGAGAGAAGATGGGGCCCTGTGAAGCAAAGGGCAAATCACCCTGTTTCAAGTTTACACCACTTTTATATATGTTCACCAATAGTTTGCTGTGTCCCATTTCCAAGTTGATCTACCTATGATTTTTAAATCTAGATGGATTTGAATACATAACTATGTACAGTTAGCCCTCCGTTTATGCAGGGAATCCGTTCCAGACCCTTCCTGTGAAAATGGAGGCTTGTGCTTATTCAAGCACCCTAGGCTTGAATGGAGTATGCCCCCATGCACATGGCAAGGGTGCGTGTGCCATTGCGAATAATGGAGGTCACCCCTTCTCATATATACAATGGTGTGGATCTCAGATCTGCACATTAAGAGGGGCGACTGTATATTCTCATGTATTTTCTCACAAAATGCACATTTCAAAGCATATTTTCTCCTTAAACACACGTTTCTAGTTGTATTTTCAGCCAGAGTGTTTAAAAAAAGAAGCACAACCACAAACCAGTTTTGGGTTAAATCCAATATTGCAAGATTTGAAATGTGTGAAAAACGGGTGGATAACTATCTTCTGGTCTGCACTTGGGCCCAGGTGGTGAGAATCATGTTAGTTCATAGCTGAATTTGTTACAACTATTAGTATCCCTAGTTCTGTGGTACTCCATAACAGACAATTGCTGTGGAGGGGAAGAATGCTCACTCACTAACACTTTCTGAAGCCAGCCGGACAGGTAGGAGGGAAACATTTACAATACAGTGCCCAGCATCATGTCTTTGCTTAAACTGATTTGGCACTAGCTAAGGTCCAGGGACAGCACAAAACAAACTGCCCAGTGCTTGAGGTGTTACTTTAAATAAACAGTATGGTTTGTTGTTGGGTTTTTTAAACCACCAGTTAATTAGTGTTATAGTTAAACTGTTAAAAGTACAGTTGGCCCTCATTTTTAAAAAAACATGATTTTAAAAGGGTGGAAACATAATAAATAGTAGTTTCCTACATTTCTATATTGTGTTATAGTGCTGAGCAGTCTCTAAGTGGTTTGCAATGTGTTAGCCAATTGCCCTCAGCAAACTGGGTACTCATTTTACTGATCTATGAAAGGATAGAAGGCTGAGTCAACCTGGAGCCCTGCAGGACTGAACTCACAAAGTTTTGGATGCAGTATCGACATTTAACTGCTGTGCCACCAGGGCCACGTTATAATGCTTGAACCAAACATCTACAGCTTGAAATTATTCCTAACTGCAAACCTTGATTTTGCTATTTAATATATGGAATACCATTTTACTATCCATTACATTTAATAGAATTTGAACATCCATGGGTTTTGGTATCTTTAGGGGATCCTGGAACTAAACCTCAATGGATAGCAGGCCCACTCTAACTGCTTACTTTTCCTGCTTCTGAAAGGAACTAAAATAGATACTTTGGCTGTTACAAACGGGCAGGAAAGTACGCGCGGAGCGCGTACTAGAGTTACAAAGGGGCAGTGCTTCCGCACCCCCTAACCCTAGTGTGCCTTCCACAAAATGGCAGCAGCCGTTCCACACGGCCACCGCCATGAGGACGTCACGACTGCGCCGCCTCTATACGGGGCGGCGCGGACGTGACGTCCTCGCTCCGTGCCAGGGTACTTAGTGTGCCCTTAGCGCGGAGCAGGAAGGAGCTCTGTATCGGAGCTCCTTCCTGGTTTGGTCCGCTGGGTGCAGCCTTCACATGGCTGCGCCCAGCGGACCAAAGGAGAAAGAGGCCAAGCGGCCCCTTTCTCCTCCTCCCTGCCACCACGGGGTGTCCTTAGGGCTTGAAGCCCCAAGGACACCCCTTTCCAGGCTGCGGGGAAGGGGCCTTTTGCCGCTTCCCCGCAGCCTGGAAAGTGGCGGATCGGGGCCTCAGCGGCTGCCGCTCTGGACGCTGAGGCCCCGATACCCCAGGGAAAGGGGCGGGTGCAGCCCACCCCAAACAGGTGGTCTGTGACCCGCCTTCGTGGTTACTTTAAACAAATCTGGATGCAGCAGCACATGTTACAACACGAGATAACACTTGAACCATTTGATATTCTTCCATCACTATGTTGTGAGACCATGCCTTCTACATGAAAGTAGAAAGTACATAACTTGTACTAGTAGAAAGTACATAAAAGTTACACTTATTAATACAAATAGTCAAAATGGACCTTAGCTATGCCTCTGTTACTGGGAAGAGGAAGTAACTGCAAATAACTTTTTAAAATAGCCATTTGTAAAAAGTTACATTCAAGGTCTTTCATCATCATTGGGATAAAAGGTAGGTCACCCTGGAGATCTTGCTAGCCTGCAGTGGTGAGTGAAGTAGAAGTAAATCAAATGAAAGAGACACTGAAGAAGACTATTTGCTCAGCTTTGTATTTTATATATATATATTTAGTCTGTGGACAAATCAGACTATCAAAAGTGATGCATTAGCAGTTTGACAGCAATATGGAATCTTGGAGACATTAATCGTTAATACATGTTTCGTAAGTCTACCTAAATGATCACAGTTTAAATGCAAAGGAAGCAATTGAAAGATTTCTTGAGACTGCAGCAAAACATTATGCTAGATTGCAAATTGTTTTGATTTGCATTGTGATACGGCATACCAGGAGGAAATATTTACAGTAGTAAATGTTCAGTGTTCAGTGCTTGCATCTTTGAAGTCTAACAATATTGGCATCAGGCCCTAGGTGCAGACAGAACATCTGTAAACCTCCAATTTCAAAAATAACTTAAGGCTTTGGCATGTGAAATATGGAGGGTTCATGTTCTTTGGAAGCATGAAATGAGTTGTACAGGAATGAGGGATACCCTTTATCCTGTGGAGTTCAGGGATCTTGGAATCCCAGTTGGCAACTAGTTTCTTAAGAGACAATTTTGAAAAGGGGAATGGGTGGTCAGAGCCTTGGTACTGATGCCCTCTCTGGTTGTTTATGAACACGTACAGATATCACATTATTCACATCTTTTTTGCCTCATAGTTAGCAAGCAGTAAGAGAGGTAGGTATCTGGCTGAAATTAGTCCATTGCTAACCTCAGTTTTAGAATAAGGAATTACAACGCAAAGCTAAAGATCTGACCTGCCTTTAAAAAACTGTTTTAGGATTGAAACCATTGTGCATTTCCTGACTGCAAAAATGTTTCTAGAAACTCAGTGAATACCATTGGGAAAACTAATGCAGCAGTGATATTTTTGTACAGATTTTGCACATCCCAAACTGTTTTGGGGAATTAATCTGTGCAGAATATATATATATTGTGCACAGGAAATGGTGGCTGAAATCTTGCAGTGGGAGACACAAAATTCTGTACATCCAGAACTACAACACTCGTCTATTTTCTGCAACCCAATTTTAGCTGCTGCAGTCCTGTCCAACACAACTGTTTACTGGCCAGTGGTGACAGGGGATGCAAGAAATACATTCATCTATGTTCCTATAGCTGGACCCACTGCAATTGCCATCTTCTGGGACCTCTTAGGATTCCACTGGTGGTCCCTGAGGATAATGCTATTGCTGTACATCAAGTTACTCACTCTCCACCAGCCAGTAAATAGCAATGGGGGGGGGGGGGGCGACAGCAGCTGAAAGTGGATATTGGTGGTTAGTTTGGGATTACAACCTCCACAAGAACAACAAAAAAAGTGAGATACAAAGAGGTACCTTATCTCTGTAGAACTTACTAATGGGCTGCTAGCTAGAGTGTTGGGTGTATGTGACCACATTTCTTGTGCAGAAAAATGTTTGATGTGTCAAAAAACAAAAACAAAACCCAAACTACTTTTTAATGAGTATGCACGTGTGAATCTATATTTATATCATCTATATCTATTATATATATCAGTGGAAAAAAATTCCTCAGAACACTTTGCAAATATGGGTAGAATACCATGCAAAAATATTTGTTTTCTTCTGTACCATAGAGAAAAACTTGAAATTATTAATCCTTGTAAGAGACAATGAAACAGGCAAAATTTACATATCCACAGGGGCTCCAGTCCTAGTAGATTCCAAAAACCATGGGACTGCATTGATTTTAATGGTGGTGTGTTGTGTGTGCATGGCCCTGACAATGTGGCAGCATGCATGCATCGCCATTGAGGTTAATGAGGTGGGGCCATCTGCAGATATTCAGATTCACAGATGGCAAGCCTACAGTTGGGGTGGGCAGACCTTAATGTTCTGTGCTCTTCACTCAACCAACAGTGGTGTCAGATGAGGATGTGCATCTCTATCTGCATCAGAATTTATTGCTTTAGTGAGGACAACAATGGTATTGTGAAAGGAATATGTAGCCCAGGCCTGCACAACATATGGTCCATGGGCTACTTACAGACTGTCAAAGGATTTCGGGCAGTCCATGGAAAATGTAGAAGATGTAAAAGAAAGTAAAGATGTAATGAATGCTTTCTCCATGCTCCACTTAACCTCCTACCACTAGCCACTATTGTGCCAATCATGTAACTTGACCATGGCTTTCCACTGAGCATTCGCTCATGTTTGTCACATGATCCACAGCAACCAACCATCTCCAGTCTCTCTAGTCTGAGAGGAATGAGAATGGTATCTTTTTGCTGTGATTTTCTTTGTTACTGACATGGAACAGGGTCAACAGCCATGCATCAATGCAGCTCTAACCCACTATGTGATGAGCAGCAACAATACAAGGGCTTCTTCTCCTCTCTCGCAACATGGCTGCCCCCCAAGTTACATGAGTGTCAGGGTTTTCTCCAAGGTCAGACTCTCAGTTCAATATTTCTTTGTATGTGAACAGTTGATGTGCAGAATTTTTTGTTCTAACATTAACGTTTTTGGGGTGATTTTATAAAATGGGTGATAAAAAGAAATGGAAGATCGAACCAGAACACAGAGTGGACAATTAGATACATGTTTACATATGTGAGAAACAAAATATTGTGACTTGTTTGCTGAGAAGTAATAGCCATTTTGAAGGAATGCAATCTCCATTGCCATTTTGAATCAAAACATCCCAACTTAAATTGGACACCAATGAAAAACAAATTAAAGCATCCAAATTTTTGGAAAATCTCAGTGGGAAACAACAGCTTTTCAAAAAAAGTAAAGTCAGAAAACAAAGTGGCTACTAAGGTTAGTTTTTAGATTGCGAAAGAAATTGCTGCTGATGGGAAGTCTTTTACAGAAAGTGGCTTCACAAATAATTGTTTGTTGATTCCATTTTCTGGATTATGTCCTGATAAAAAAAGTGGTTTTGAGAATAAAAGTTTGTCCTGTGTGACCATGAAGCAAAGAGTAGCTGATATATCCAATAAACTTAACTGTCAGTTAAATCAGAAGGCAAATGAATTCAGCTATTATTCTTTTGCAATGGATGAAAGCACTGATTTGACAGATGCTGCTCAACTTCTAATTTTCATTCAAACTGTTTCAATTTCGATTTCAAACATGATTCTCAAATATGATAAACTGACTGCTGACAAGAAGTGTAACGTGTCTCATTAGCTACATGTAAACAGTAAGAAAAGCTGGAAAATGTATTAAAACTTGTACTGCTTAACAAAGTGATTTTTTAACATTAATGTGATTTTATGATAAATAATAATCTTCAAATAATAAGCATAATTAATTGCTATTAAGTAAATTTCCCCTTTTTATAACATGGTTTATTTGCAAAATAGTTTAATAATTAATTATACCTTTACATGGAAAGTGAGCCACTAAAAACCTATCTGCAGCCCAAAGAAGTCTAACATATTTTAATGTTGGCCCTTATCTACCGCCAAGTTGTTCAGGTCTGACCTAGACCAGGGTCGTAGCTAGGATTTTAGGAAGGGAGGGGGGTCCAGACTAAGTGCCACCATTATAATGGGGCTTGGGTGCGGCCACGCAGCAGCACACACCATTCATTTTTCTAATGGAAGGGGGGGGGTCCGGACCCCAAGAACCCACCCACCCTGGCTACGTCCCTGCCTAGACCAACATGCTTTATTCACTATACAAGTGAAGCCTACTTCTACATTCAGATCCCCCTGGCTGGGTGGGAACAAATATGTTGCTGTGTAAACAAATACATTGACTAAATATTTGCCACTTCTGTTATTATTGTTTATATTTGTTTATATTTGTTTATAAATCAGCAATGGATAAGTTACTGACCCATCTCAAATAACTGATTTCAATGTAGTCAACAACATAGCTTGATTTGCTTCAGGCACACTCTTTTATTCCCTCAGTACAAGATATCTACCTGATCATTATCCACTAGTTAAACTTTTTCCCTTTATGTTGTTAGTAAGATCTAATCCCAAAGGATGTTGCAATTTTTTATTAACGTATGTTCACATTTTAAATAGGTAATAGAAGCATGTGCTACAGACACACGGCTGTGTTAGTGGCCATATGGTATCTTCTGAATATTTTCCAGACTCGGATATTATTTGATATCTATCTTTGGTATCAGTAAAGATTCATTAGGTGATCCAGATCTTCTTTTAATTTCTAGTCCAGCCTCTTTCCTGATTTAATGAGATGACATCAATTTAAAATAGCTAATAATAAAAAATACATTAAGAATACCAATATAAAAAATGCATGCCTAAAAATGTTTTATGGTTCCAAGGAGGGGGGATCTTCCACCACTTGCATAGCATCTTGCGCAAATGTTTTCATTGTGGAATTAACTTTCCTAGCAAAATCTGCTCCCTAGTATCTCCACCTCCATTGCATTTTTGGCTTCTTTTCTATGAAGGTGATTAGTAGCTGAGATAAAAATTAGACACTTTTGTCAGCTCTCCATGTCTGCAGAACCAGACAGCTGCTCTCTTTTGTGACTGCACTTACAAAACTTCGTCAGTAGAAGGATCTGCCTGGCACTTGTTTTACCATCTTTAAGGTACCAGGGGAAGTCAATTTATTTTGGTATTGATTTATTAATAAATATAGATTAATTTAATTTATTGCATTGTTTACCTTTTGTATCACAGTCATGTTTGCCTAATTTAGGCTACTGGTATGCTTTCTTGGTTGCTGGTGTCATCTGATCACTGCACATTATCCTATATATTATGAGAGTGTTGTTGTGGATTGAGTGCTTGTCTAGGACTTCAGTAGACCAGCATTTGAATCCTTACATTTTCATGGAAATCCAGTGTGTCAGCCTGGGCAGCTCACGGCTTCAGAAGAAAACAATGGCAATGCTCCCCACATCAATGAATCTTGTAAAGTAAGCCCCATGTTAAAGTTTCCTTAAAGTTATCATAAGTCAGAAATAAAGTTACACAGCAATAACAACAATCCTTTATAGCAAATGTAAACCCATTCTCTCTGCATGGATCCTGATGTAGCCAAATTGCACCATCTGCATACAAGAGGAACATATCAGCACTCTTGGGAGAACACTCCCACCAGCAAAAAGATTCAAAAAGAACCAGGAGCCCTGGTGGAGCCATGATACTGTAAGTACTGCAAGCCATAAGGTTGTGAGTTCAATCCCAGGGGCTCCAAGGTCTACTCAGCCTTGCATCCAGAGCAGAATAGAATGGCACTATTACTTCCCTTGATCTAGATACTATACTTCTATTGATGCAGCCTAAAATCGCATTGGCCTTGTTAGCTGCCGCGTCACACTGTTGACTCATGTTCAACTTGTGGTCTAGTTGGACTTCCAGATCCATTTCACATGTAGTCTCCTTCAGCCAGGTGTCACCCATCCTATACCTCAGAGGACAGGATCCAAATTCAAAAGGACCTGAATAGACTAGAAAGCTGGGTCAAAGCTAACAAAATGAAATTAAACACTGAGAAACCATGCCCTATGAGGTAAGACTTGGGGAGCTGGGGATGTTTAGCCTGGAGAAGAGAAGGTTAAGAGGTGATATGATAGCCCTGTTTAAATATTTGAAGGGATGTCATATTGAGGAGGGAGCAAGCTTGTTTTCTGCTGCTTCAGAGACTAGGACCTAGAACAATGGATGCAAGCTACAGCAAAAGAGATTCCACCTCAACATTAGGAAGAACTTCCTGACAATAAGGGCTGTTTGACAGTGGAACAAACTCCCCCGGAGTGTAGTGGAGTCTCCTTCTCTGGAGGTCTTTAAACAGAGGCTGTATGGCCATCTGTTGGGGATGCTTTGATTTGGAGTTCCTGCATGGCAGGGGGTTGGAGTGGATGGTCTTTGTGGTCTCTTCCAACTCTATGATTCTATGATTCTAAAACACATCCAGCTAGGCCCTGATTTCGCTTTGGATTACTCCTTCCTAGTGCTTCAACTCCACAACAGAACCATTAATCTAGGGCAAAGGAACATAACCTCAGCTGCACCTAGGCAGAAACATCTGTGGGAAAAGGCATTCATCAAGACTCCATATATAATTTCATTTGTCAGTGCATTTCTTTGCACATGTTGGTTTTGGACATAGAGTTAGATGCAGCTGGTTTAGCTATCTCTTTTTAAAGCAAAAAAAAAATCTGTTTAATATTTGATTAACTGTAAATGTCTTATTTTTCCTTAACATTCGAAGTGAGCTGGATTTTTGGGAACATCTCCTTTTCTTGAAAAGAAAAGTTGGGCTTTCATTTTACTTCCAGAACATCTAAGAACTTGTTCTAAAGTTGTCTATCTTTCCCACATTTATGTGAAGGGGAGGTTCTATCAGATGGAGGGAAGCAAAGAGTTTATATGAAAACTGAAAGACACTGATGTTATCTTTTTAATATTGGAAGGCATAATCCTATTAAAGAAGAAACAAGGGAAACTGTTATGCCCACAAGGGAGAATTATCTGAAGCCAATTGGTAGAGGTCAGGTTACCCTACAAAGACCATGCTGTATGCTGGCCTATCGCTTCATCAAGGCTTGGTGAATGAGCATTAATTTGTGGCTCTGCTCATCTCTTTGCTAACTTTGTTCAGTGGAACTAGATACAACTTTGACAAATTAGAGCAGCCTTTTGTTTTTCCCTGACTGTCCCCCCTCCTCTCCAGCACAGCTCTCCAATTGTATCCCTTTCTTTCTGAAGTTTCTGCCATGTCAAGGCCATCAATGGCAGTCCTTCCACAAGGGTACACTTTTTAATAAGCCTATCCATCAGCACCACATTCTACAGGTCTTCTCTTAATCCTCCAAATGCAAGTGACCTTCCCTCCATGGCAAAGAGGCTATGCTCTGAAATAAATATTCCCTTTGTTTACAGTGTGTGCATCATTGAAACCAACATTCAGGATTAAGCGCACCAAAGAAAAAGAAAAAGATGTTTAGTTGTTCTGTAGATCTCTAAAGAGAAATCAGCATGAAAGAGACAAAAGAAAATCCTTATCATACCTTTTGTCTTCAACAACAAGTTTATTGATTAGTCAGCTGACCCTATCAATGGAATACAAAATACAGTTACAAAATACAATATATAAAATACAAGATTAAAAATACAAGATAAAAATATCAAAATATCTGCATGCATACAGAGATAGAATTGGATCAAACTTAAAACTCATATAGGGGGTTAAAACAAATACATACTAAATAAAAGTAAATTTAATAAAATGGGATACAAAATAAAATAGTGTAAAATAAAACTGGCTAAAATAGAGTGGGAGATAACAATAAAAATGTTTAAATGAACTCATCACCATGACACGAAACCACGTTTTGCATAATAAATTGATCTCTCAAGTGAGTAACATTAACTACAAATTTAGCTACACATCGCACTGTATATATGTTCTCTTCAGAGAAAAGATAAGACAATTTTGCGGTAAGATCCCAGTAGGTCATTCTATCCAAAAATGGTTGTAAAAAGTGTGATCTCTCCTTATCATAAAGACAACAGTCAAACAGGATATGTGGAAGATCTTCAATAACTGGGGCACCACAAATACATATTCTTTCATGATAAGGTCTTTTTTGAAACCGTCCTGTTCTTACCATTGAATTCAATTGTTCGAATCTAGCTCTGGTGAAGGCTGTTCTGTGGCTCTGTGTTAAATGCAACTCAAGATAATTTTCTAGGCCAAATACAACTTTATTTTTAGCTAACCAGTTAAGAAATTTACACCTAGCTAACAAGGCTATATCTGATTGCGCGCTGATGTCAGTATTCACCAGAAAACTTGCAGTAAAAATGAAAGAGTAGGTGAGTGATTTAACTCAGTTCCAGAGCCTTATGACATCAGACAACAACAACAGCAACACAAAATAATTACAAGCTTAATTCGTAGCTCACAGAGGTTTAAGGATAAAATGGACAAGCCCTCTATCAGCATAGAGAAACTCCATCAACTCCTTGCTTGTATGTCCACCCTAACAGCATTTGCTCCACAGGAGCACATCTATAACCAGTGGAATGTTCTTTAAGTGGAGTTGTTCCAATATGAAGCCTCATTGTCTATGCTAGCCTGGAGCTAGTGGAAGTATTAAAATGAAACAGCAGCAACAACAAAAAGTTATTCCAGGAAGAAAAAGCTGAGGCCATCTCCCTTCCCCTCCCCTGGCTGTCATGAGCTGGTAGGGCTTTGGGGATAGTAGATGATCCATCACTCAATTCCACTCTGCGTCAGTCAGGGATGCTCTGTCTGAAAGACAGGATTATATTGGAATTTGTGAATGTTAAGGGATAAATCCATTGGGAAAATTCTGCTAATGGAACTGCTACTGCCATTGGAATGGGCTGGGAGAAACTGCCCCTTCCTACTACAAACCCACCCCATATATCACCAAAACCAGGTCTAAAGAACTGGGAAGCCATCTGAGACTGGTTTTCTGGTGGCACCAACAGCTTTAGGGAGTAATATAGATATTTTAAAAAATGTTCTGTCACCCAGGTGTTGTACATGAGATTGTACTGGTAGTGGTGGTAATGGGATGGAGTTGAGAGTTGTGGTGGTTTTTTACACTAGGCATGAGCAGAATGTAATCCACAGGACATATGCACCTCAATTTGTGTGCACCTCAGCCACTCCCCAAATTGCCCCCCCCATGCATTCCAGGGGATGTGGAGGACATTTCCACCATGTTTGGGGGCCTGTGGGGCCTCCCCAAGGGTCAAAAACAATTTTTTCAAAGTTTGTCCAAACATTTTGTGATGCCCTGAAATGCCCCAAAATGACTTCCAGGGGCCATGGCGCATAATTCCACCATGCTTTGCACCGTCCTGGAAGAATTTAGGAAAATGTGAAACATGAAGTGAACAGGAAATTAATTTTTCCCACTTTCTGTTGTTAAAAGAGGCAGCTCCTAGGCCTAAAATGACCCAGGAAGTCCTCGAAAACAAAATGAAAATGCTCCCCATAACCTCAGAGGGTGTTCGGGGCAAATAATTTCTTTGGAGGAGCAGATGTGGTGGGGTAGTCCAGCTCCCCAAGATCTCCTTGGAGGATAGTGTGCCCACCTAGCATTCCATAGTTGCTCACCTCATTTTACACCAATCAGTTCCATCCATCCACTAGTGATAGATTTTTTGTGTGTTCTGATTCCCCAGAAATAAAACATGGACTTTGTATTTCCCTCATTTGAAAGGATGAAAGTGGTAAGACTTCTCAGTTCCATTCCTTACTAAGGTTATCTCCCCCCACCCCCCAAGAACTGGTTGAATGCAAGCAAACAACCGCTCCCAGCAAATAATGTCTGTCATAGAAATGACACACTGCATCAGCATTTCATAGACTGAACTGGGAAAAAAAAATCAGCTTATAAAGCCTGAAAGCTGCCCTCTGATGTTGTCCAGAGATAAGTGCAAAAGGTGCCAGGCAAAGAGTTGTAGGGTAGAAGAAAGATGGGCACAAAGGCTGCTGGGAAACTTATGTGCTCAGGCAATACCAGTGGACATAATTTCCCTTTTCAGGGATTTCTTTGGGCCCATATCTCTGCAGGCTCACTCATTTTAAGACAAAGTTCAGCATAGCCAACTTGAGCAAAAAAAATTTGGCCTGAATTAAATGTGGGGACATGAATTCCTCTAGTAGCCCTTGGAGGCCCTGCACGTCAGCTCTTGTATATGTCAAACAAGTTTCTCAAAGCTTGGAGTAGTAGTATCAAGATGTTCCTTTGATATGCTTCTCTTTAAACTCTCACATATATAAATATATAATCATAGATTACAATTTTCTGTACTTATATTTCAGTGAATATATTTCTCAGGTTAGGGTTTGTGCATACATTTTAGATAGATAATTTCTTATTTATTAGATTAGCCAATATTGGTGTGGAAATAAATTATCAATCCAGGGCTGAAATAAATCCAATCATCCACTGATGGACTTTATACATATACATGAATCATAAAACAAAGCAGTAAGTTATCCCTCTTCCTCCATCTTTTGACTTGCTGACTAATGTTATTTTCATGGATATACTTTCGAGAATCTATGGAACTGTTTTAGTTTCTCATTTCCAGCTGGAGCAGATTGCACCCATTCTGCTTTGGGTACAATCCAGATCATGTCTGCTACCAATGTTGCTTCCTGTTAACTGCTCATGATTTTTCCTGCTTAGCTTACTGCAATATGCTCTGTGTGGGGCTTCCTCTGAAGATTGTTTGGAAGCTTCAGATAGTCCAAAAAGGTGCCAGATTGTTAACTGGAACTGGCTACAGAGAGCACACAACTCCCTTGTTGCAACGGTTCCACTGGCTGCCAGTTTGTTTCTGGGCACGATTCTAAGTGCTGGTTATGACCTATAAAGCTCTATATGGCTGAGGCCCAACTGTATTATCCCATTTTAATCTATTTGTAATTTGAGATCATACAACAATTTGCTGTATTTCAAGATACATAAAATCTAATGCCTGAGGTGGTAACCTCAATAGTAGGGTTAGTTCTATCTGGTAGTGTGGTAATACACAATGTATAGACACTTGTAAACAGAAAACAAGGTTTTGCCATGCTAAACTCACTAATGAGTTTATTCCAGATTCTAGGTTTCATAATGGGTACAGTACTGAAACACATGGACACACACACACACACCAACACCAACATATACACATGGGTGCACTTTCATGCATTGGCTTTTAAAAACTGGTGTCAACATGTACCAAAAGTCCTAACACTAATGGGAGGAGGAAAGATATCCTCCATGACTTTTTGTTCAGTTACCCCTAGATTGTGGAATGATCTGCCAGAAGAGATTTGACAGCTGTATACACTGTTTGAATTTAAAACAGCATTAAAGACCAGTCTCTTCCAGCTGGCCTATCCAAATGTTTTTTAAACAATTTATATTATTAATTTTAAATATGTATTGATTGTATTTAATATCTATTTTTCTTATTTGTTCTTTTAAATTGTATGTTGTATATTAATCTGTTGTTGTTTCCCGCCTTGATCTATGGGGAAAGGTGGGTAAAAAATGATGATGATGATGATGATGATGATGATGATGATGATGATGATGATGATG
>NC_056522.1:179129503-179148021 GCF_019175285.1 Sceloporus undulatus | reverse complement strand
GGCAAGGACAAAAATGATGAAGGGCTTTGTCATGCTCCAGAGCTTTATGGCCTTCATCGAAGAACATCTCAAAAATAACTGCTGTTTTTGAGTGCCTTGTATTATCCTGTATGTTTCATTATTCCTTCCCATCTGTAAGCGATAATGCTGTTAGAACACAGTGCTTACATTTCTCTGTAGTTATAACAGAAAATCATGAGATCAAATGGTATAGTTCTGCCATTTTGTGCAGAATGGTGCTTTGGTGAGTTGCAAAAGGCCGAGTGTTTGTGCTTGACAGATGAAGGTCTCCCCAGCAGAATTGTAAGGTTTGTGTTCTGAATAGCTAAGAGGAGGAAAATGCAGCTTGGCTCTTTCACATAGACAAAACTAAGATAAAATAAAATAAAAATCAAAGATGGGTATAGGTAGTCAGATATCTGCATCAATGTCATTTCTTCTGTGCTATATTTTGTCTGCTACCCCTATGTTTTTTGAGATGTACAATATGATAAGAGTTCCACATTTGAAATCCAGTTACTATGTGCATAGGTATAAGAGTACAGGTATTCAATAGGACTAGGGCCCCTCCTTTCTCCGACTAATGAGCATAAACTAGCAACTTCTTTTTACCCAAGGACTGAATAGCAATCTGCAGCAAGAAATTATTTCATAAAAAAATAAATAAAAGCAAAGCAATCCAGGACGGCTAGGCTTTGTTTAAATTAAAAATTATCCTCAAGGTTGAACTTGCATCCATAGCAGATGGTGAGAGAGGAAATAGAAACAAATCTTCCCACTGGCGTAAATTGCTGACGTAACTGGTGCAGCGCTTGTTTACTCCATCGAAGGATCTGGCCCACAATGTTTATATTTGCAAACACAGCCTTACCGTCAGGGCTGTTAATGTTACCGTGCTTGGAAGAAATAACCATTACAAACTGCTGATTATGGGATATACAAAAAAGCCTATTATATATCTCTGATTGCTTTTATACTGAGTGTGTAAGCTGTATCGGATGGCTGATGATTTCAGTACTGTAATTGTCACAGTGTCATTGGGTGGAAGGATGTATGTTATACAAAAAAAAAACCCCAACCCAAAACAGTAAATAAGAATAATTATAGCAGGGCCAGAGAGTTATGAATGCTTTAAATTAATCATGTTCATAATTCATAATTCAAATGCAAGTCTTTGAAATCTCCTTCCTTGCTCTGACTCACCCAGTCTTCCTCATTCAACCATGCCTTCCAGTTCTTTTCCATCAGTTACTTACACAACCAACAAACTGCCAGTCAGTAATTTAAATTATCTTAATTTGGTTAATAGATATTTATTTTAATGTTGAGGTCTTGTGCTCATTTTAATTTACAAGCCACCTCGAGTCCCAATCTTGGGGGGAAGGCAGGGCATGAATAAAGACACAGACAATGATAATTTTGTGAAAATTATTTATTAATATATGTCTCACACAAACACATGTTGACCAGGAAGGTGCTGGGTGATTTTTAAAAGGGTACAACCTTTAGAAATCTAAATTTTGTGGTAAGTTGCTTCAGGCTGAACATGCGTCAACAGTGTGATGCAGCAGCTAAAAAGGCCAATGCGATTCTACACTCCATCAATAGACATATAGTGTCTAGATGAAGGGAAGTCATAGCGCCACTCTATTCTGCTTTGGTCAGACCACACCTGGAATGCTGTGTCCAGTTCTGGGCACCACAATTCAAAAAGCATGTTGACAAGCTGGAGTGTGTCCAGAGGGGTCTGTGTGACCAAAATGGTGAAGGGTCTGGAAACCATGCCTTATGAGGAAAGACTTAGGGAGCTGGGTATGTTTAGCCTGGAGAAGAGATGGTTAAGAGGTTATATGATAGCCCTTTTTAAATATTTAAAGGGATGTCATATTGAGGATGGAGCAAGCTTGTTTTCTGTTGTTCCAGAAAATATGAAACAGAGCAATGAATTCAAACCACAGATAAAAAGAGATTCCACCTCAACATTAGGAAGAACTTCCTGACAGTAAGAGCAGTTTGACAGTGGAATCTTCTTCTCTGGAGGTTTTAAGCAAAGGCTGGATGGCCATCTGTCGGGGGTGCTTTAATAGTCTGTTCTTCCAAGGTAGGAGCTTGTACTGGATAACCCTTGTGATCTCTTCCAACTCTATGATTTTGATTCTAGGTACCCCCATTATCAGGATGTTGTATGCTCACTCCTAGCATGGTTTCCCTCCTTTTTTGATTCTTCCAGGAAGAGTGACTTTTATAACATGCAGATCGTAGTTAAAGGTAGTGTTAACTCCAGAGTGCAAGGGGGGGGGGGGAGGCATGCTGGCTAGGGTGATCTGGGAGCTCTATTTTAAAAAGTAACATTTCCATGCTCTCTCCTATTTCTCCATTGGGTACCAGACCTTATGCTTATACAGCTTGATTTAAGATTGCAACCACTGTAGCAATGAATAGTGTAATTAGACTGATACTGCCATTGCTTTAGGGACTGCTTCTCAAACTTACTCCATATCAATTGTTAGGAGTCCATGATCTTCTCTCTGTTTCATTCAGAGTTAGATCCTTCTATCACTAATACATAACGATAGATAAGCATTTCCCTATTACAACATTTCCTTCAGTGTAAAGCTTTCCTTGGCAGAGAAACATGTGTCAGACAAGTTACATGCTGTACGTGGTGAGAAGTTGATAAATGACAGGGGTTTTGTTGCCAGGTGTTGTACCATTCTGTGAGAAATTTTAGAATATATCAGATGTTTGCACCAAATATTTATTGATCGCCTTAACAGGAAGACTATAATGCATTTAGATTCTTGGCAAATCTAATGTTGTGGAACATACACCAGAATCTGGAGTTGGACCCAGTGCGGGGGCATCTGCAACAAATGGCCTGGCTGATGTGTTGTGTTGTGACAAGTCATCTCAGATAGTGTCAATCATATTGCATTATGTTACATTAAGTGACATCTGCAGTGTAGATTGATACAACATGGAATGACACATCATAATGCAAAATATCATCTGGAAAATTGTTTGGAGAAACCACTGAAGGAGAGAAGCTGTAGATGTTGTTGTAATATCTTTCCCTGTTTTCTCTAGGGAAATGGAGGCAACATTTCAGGAAAAAGAACTGCTACCTGGCATAAAAGTAAGGTCAGGTGAGTTTTGCTACCTGAATCGTTTTTACGGACAATTAGAAGCTATGCACCCAAATCTTCTTCTTTTAAAAGTGCCAACGAATCCGTGGATTTGATCTGAATGTCTCTAACCCATTTGGCACATCATTAATCATTAGTGTGTGTCTGCCATCCAGAGAGAGCTGCTAGCTATACACAGCCAGTTTCAGTTCAGAAAAAGCTCTTATTTGCTCTTTTTCAAAAGGGACACTTAATTTGTTTGTCCTTAGTTTTGACCCTTCTTTCTCTGTCAGAGAAAAGAAGGTGTTATAGTGTCCCTTGTCCTGCAGTAGTAGCTCTCTTGTGTATTGTGACATCAACCACAATATCTTTTTAGTGTGACATTATATCCATTCATTTGGATGAAGTGTTAAGCCAGCCCTGTAAATGCAAATAACCTCATTGGAATGTCATTTGCCTCAGGTCTTCTGTATGATTTTCAAAACATAGGCATGATGGTAGGTTGAGGCCATAACAGCAGGCTCCATCCTTTTAGCATCACCGGCCTCCACAAAATGGAGGACATGTCTACAAAATGGTTTTCACCAGGAGTGGGCAACCATGGTGGTCGGGGGATCATTTTAAATCCACCAGACCAGCTGTAACTACTTTAAAAAGAAAGTAAGTAAGTAAGGCCTGGTGTGTGTGTGTGTGTGTGTGTGTGTGTGTGTGTGTGTGTGTGTGACAGGTTCAGAAGATACACAGAAAGTGTTCATGTCTTGATTCCAGCTTCTGGCACACTGGGAAATTATAGAGACTTTTTGTAGACCATTATCAATGCTATGCTGAAAAAGAAAGTTGTGGAAGGTTTTACCAGGGTGGGTGGGGGGTGTAGATGTAGATATATTACAAAATAATGAATGTACAGACAACAACCACTTGCCTCATATAGACGATGCAGCCAGTATCCTTGCACAAAACAATACAGAAGAGCTTTTCAATGAGTGGAGATTCTGTGTACAAAAGAATACAGCTTTCTGCCTAGCCCTTCAACAGACATTCACTTTGAATCTCTTTGAAACTCCATACAGAGCTCATCTAGGATGTTTCTAATCCATTATCTCAAACAGCCCCAGTTTGTTAGGGACAGATCTGATTGATCCTTTGTCATCTCACTTTTCCACCTACTTTTTAAATGTCCCAGTTTCTCTCTCCTCCTGCTTTTCCTCTTTCTCCTTGGATTTCTGCTGTTGATGCAAACTGAGTTCATAATGCAAGACTAGCTTGTGCTCAGTTTACTCAGTGGATGGGGGGAGATGAGAAGAGGGGTTTGAATCTTGCTTTTCCCAGTGGATTCAGGCAAAAGCAACTCCGGCAACCTCTCCTAGCTCATGCATTCCATCTCATTAAAAATATTAGACATCTTGACCACACCTGATGTTGCTTGGCCATACCTTCCGTTTTTTTTCTGTGAAATGTTGGAGGTCATGATAATCTGTTTATAATCTGCTGATGAGACCTTTCTAAAATTCACCTTATTGGCTAGTTGAAGCAGATTAACTGTAAACTAATTCCATCCATTTATATAAGATTGTACAATTTGCAGGCTGCAGTTTTTTCAGACATAGAAATTTGATTACCTGGGTAGAGAATATTGTGGCTGTTTAATCGCATGTATGCAGTCTTGTTATGAACAATGTTCATGCTTAAATTTTCATCATAAGAATAACTGACAGGAGTACTCTTGTGAACAAAACCTGAAATGTAGGCATGGATCTCAGCTCATGGTTCTGCTATACTTTCATTTATTTGGTTAGCTATTCTTCACTCCCCTCTCTAGTTGTTCCTTGTTTAATACATCTTATTTTACAATAAACAACTCAGGATGATTTGTAAAAAATGTGTATAAAATGGGTAACTTCCACACTTGTACATGTGGTGTTAGAAGTACAGATACTGCTTCATGTGTGAGGTGGTGAGTTTAATATGGACCGGAGAAAATGGACAGGAAAAAGTGTTTTGCTCTTGCATTTTCTGAAAGCAGTGTCACGGTGTCAAGCCCAGCTGTGCACCATTGCACAAACCACACCACCTGCAACTTACAATTACCACACTCTTCCTGTTCAGATGCCATTCGATTGGATGCCTGTGAGTTTGACCAGCCACACAGTCACGCATGCAATGCACTGCCTGTACAGTGCATTGGTGCATCAGTGTTCCCAGTGATACATTGGCAAAGCACAATCATGGAGTCCTCCATACATTCCCTCTTCAACCCCCTTCATCCCTTGCCCCTCTCTTGGACTGTCCAGTTTCTGTATGTTCATTGCATTATTGGCAATAATATTTTTGCTTTGCTGCAGTCCCATACTTGTGCCAAGCTGTTTATATGCCCCTGTGAAGATGTGTATTTTCTGCCTTGAGTTGGAGTATCCCAGTTTCCTTTTGCTCTGGTTTTTAGTGCTTTGCCTCATGTGTTGTCTAAATACCCCGGCTTCAAAGGGACTAGAAGCTGCTTTATTTGGCCAGTGCGAGCTACCTCTACATCTCTGTTTTATATATAGTTTTGGTTATACTTTGTTTAATATAATTCATTTCTGTCCCATTCAGCATCATCCATCTATTACTCTTGGATAATTATGGAGTATGCCATTTTTGTCTAACTACTGATGAAAATTCATTGAAAAGGTTCCAGGTTCCTGAGAGTATGTTTACTACAGCTCTTCATTACAACCTATACAACTCTTCATCACATTTTTGCCAACGATCCATGACTTGTAGACTGAATGTTGTCCTTTCTGTATACAAGCATGGAATCAAAGTGGAATATGTTTGTGACTCTTTGTAATGTGTTTGTGACTTCCACATTTAGGTTTAAACTATTGTTTACTAGGCAGCTGCCCATGCTATACTGTATGAAATTAAACTATATCTCATTGCCTGTAGGCTTTATTTGGTTTGTCTGCCTTGTATTAAGTGGCCTTCTGACATATACATTCGTAGTGCTTACTTTTAGTATATGGTATTATTCTCCTTTGTATTATTATTAAGTGTTTATATTCTTCTCTATGGTATTATGTGGTTAGTTATTGCTCATATATATTTGCCTTTAGGCTTTGGTTATTCTTTGTTTTGTATAGTTTCCACATTATATATGATCATATTCACTTTTTTCTTTGATTGTTTGGATTTCTCCCAATCCTGCTGTTTTCTATTGGTGTTTTGATTGTTTGCTGTGTCACACTGGCTAGGCTGAGAGCTGTAAGCTAAGCTGCGTTGACTCGGTTGGCTGGGGTTGAAGATTCCCTTACTCCTGCCACACTGTCATCAGGATTTATCACTGGAAGATATCCCTGCCACAAGCCACAAAAGGAACCAGCCTGCTTTTAAATCAGGGTGTGTGTGAGATGTTTTGGTACTACCCTTTCTTGCTTGTGAATAGCAAGCAAACTATATAAACAAAAAAACAATATTGTGAAATTCTCACTCTGCTCAGCAACATTTTTGCCCTACCACCCGTGTAAAGTGCTTGATTTACCTTGGCCCATACTATTTGGCATCATTTTATTATCCAATCAATACACATCGTCATAATAAATATTGACATAGCTTTCATGTTCTATGCAACCATGCCCTCCATGTGAGAACTATTTCAGTATCCAAAGACACTTCATGGAGCCCTGGGGGCACAGTGGTTAAATGCCTGTACTGCAGCCATTCACTCAAAACCACAAAGTTGCGAGTTCAAGACCAGCAAAAGGGCCCAAGCTCGACTCAGGCTTGCATCCTTCCGAGGTCGCTAAAATGAGTACCCAGACTGTTGGGGGCAAATTAGCTTACTTGTTGTTCACTGCTATGATCTTTGGAATAGCGGTATATAAATAAAACAAATTCCATAGTTGCTCACCTCATTTTACACCAATCAGTTCCATCCATCCACTAGTGATAGATTTTTTGTGTGTTCTGATTCCCCAGAAATAAAACATGGACTTTGTATTTCCCTCATTTGAAAGGATGAAAGTGGTAAGACTTCTCAGTTCCATTCCTTACTAAGGTTATCTCCCCCCACCCCCCAAGAACTGGTTGAATGCAAGCAAACAACCGCTCCCAGCAATAATGTCTGTCATAGAAATGACACACTGCATCAGCATTCATAGACTGAACTGGGAAAAAAAAATCAGCTTATAAAGCCTGAAGCTGCCCTCTGATGTTGTCCAGAGAAGTGCAAAAGGTGCCAGGCAAAGAGTTGTAGGGTAGAAGAAAGATGGGCACAAGGCTGCTGGGAAACTTATGTGCTCAGGCAATACCAGTGGACATAATTCCCTTTTCAGGATTCTTTGGGCCCATATCTCTGCAGGCTCACATCATTTAAGACAAAGTTCAGCATAGCCAACTTGAGCAAAAAAAATTTGGCCTGAATTAAATGTGGGGACATGAATTCCTCTAGTAGCCCTTGGAGGCCCGCACGTCAGCTCTTGTATATGTCAAACAAGTTTCTCAAGCTTGGAGTAGTAGCATCAAGATGTTCCTTGATATGCTTCTCTTAAACTCTCACATATATAAATATATAATCATAGATTACAATTTTCTGTACTTTATTCAGTGAATATATTTCTCGGTTAGGGTTGTGCATACATTTTAGATAGATAATTCTTATTTATTAGATTAGCCAATATTGGTGTGGAAATAAATTATCAATCCAGGGCTGACAATAAATCCATCATCCACTGATGGACTTTATACATATACATGAATCATAAAACAAAGCAGTAAGTTATCCTCTTCCTCCATCTTTTGACTTGCTGACTAATGTTATTTTCATGGATATACTTTCGAGAATCTATGAACTGTTTTAGTTTCTCATTTCCAGCTGGAGCAGATTGCACCCATTCTGCTTTGGGTACAATCCAGATCATGTCTGCTACCAATGTTGCTTCCTGTTAACTACTCTTGATTTTTCCTGCTTAGCTTACTGCAATATGCTCTGTGTGGGGCTTCCTCTGAAGATTGTTTGGAAGCTCAGATAGTCCAAAAGGGGCCAGATGTTAACTGGAACTGGCTACGAGAGCACACAACTCCCTTGTTGGCAAGTTCACTGGGCTGCCGTTTTTCTTGGGCACGATTCTAAGTGCTGGTTATGACCTATAAGCTCTATATGGCTGAGGCCCAACTGTATTATCCCATTTTAATCTATTGTAATTGAGATCATACAACATTTGCTGTATTTCAAGATACATAAAATCAATGCCTGAGGTGGTAACTCAATAGTAGGGTTAGTTCTATCGGTAGTGTGGTAATACACATGTATAGACACTGTAAAACAGAAAACAAGGTTTTGCCATGCTAAACTCACTAATGGTTTATTCCATTCTAGGTTTCATAATGGGTACAGTACTGAAACACACGGAACCACACACACACCAACACAACATATACACATGGGTGCATTTCTGACAATACACTTTCATGCATTGGCTTTTAAAAACTGGTGTCAACATGTACCAAAAGTCTCTAACACTAATGGGAGGAGGAAAGATACCTCCATGACTTTTGTTCGTTACCCCTAGATTGTGGAATGATCTGCAGAAGAGATTTGACAGCTGTATACACTGTTTGAATTTAAAACAGCATTAAAGACCAGTCTCTTCCAGCTGGCCTATCCAAATGTTTTTTAAACAATTATATTATTAATTTTAAATATGTATTGATGTATTTAATATCTATTTTTCTTATTGTTCTTTTATATTGTATGTTGTATATTAATCTGTTGTTGTTTCCCCGCCTTGATCTATGGGGAAAGGTGGGTAAAAAATGATGATGATGATGATGATGAGGATGATGAGAGGATGATGATGATGATGATGATGATGATGATGGGCAAGGACACAAAAGATGAAGGGCTTTGTCAGCTCCAGAGCTTTATGGCCTTCATCGAAGAACTCTCAAAAACAACTGCTGTTTTGAGTGCCTTGTATTATCCTGTATGTTTCATTATTCCTTCCCATCTGTAAGCGATATGCTGTTAGAACACAGTGCTTACATTTCTCTGTAGTTATAACAGAAATCATGAGATCAATGGTTAGTTCTGCCATTTTGTGCAGAATGGTGCTTGTGAGTTGCAAAAGGCCGAGTGTTTGTGCTTGACAGATGAAGGTCCCCAGCAGAATTGTAAGTGTTGTGTTCTGAATAGCTAAGAGGAGGAAAATGCAGCTTGGCTCTTTCACATAGACAAAACTAAGATAAAATAAAATAAAAATCAAAGATGGGTATAGGTAGTCAGTATCTGCATCAATGTCATTTCTTCTGTGCTAATATTTTGTCTGCTACCCCTAGTTTTTTGAGATGTACAATGATAAGAGTTCAACATTTGAAATCCAGTTACTATGGTGCATAGGTATAAGAGGTAAGGTATTCAATAGGACTAGGGCCCCTCCTTTCTCCGACTAATGAGCATAAACTAGCAACTTCTTTTACCCAAGGACTGAATAGCAATCTGCAGCAAGAAATTATTTCATAAAAAATAAATAAAAGCAAAGCAATCCAGGACGGCTAGGCTTTGTTTAAATTAAAAATTATCCTCAAGGTTGAACTTGCATCCATAGCAGATGGGGAGAGAGGAAATAGAAACAAATCTTCCCCACTGGCGTAAATTGCTGACGTAACTGGTGCAGCGCTTGTTTACTCCATCGAAGGATCTGGCCCACACAGTTTATATTTGCAAACACAGCCTACCGTCAGGGCTGTTAATGTTACCGTGCTTGGAAGAAATAACCATTACAAACTGCTGATTATGGGATATACAAAAAAGCCTATTATATATCTCTGATTTGCTTATACTGAGTGTGTAAGCTGTATCGGATGGCTGATGATTTCAGTACTGTAATTGTCCACGTGTCATTGGGTGGAAGGATGTATGTATACAAAAAACAAAACAAACAAACAACACCCAAAACCGTAAATAAGAATAATATAGCAGGGCCAGAGAGTTATGAATGCTTTAATTAATCATGTTCATAATTCATAATTCAAATGCAAGTCTTTGAATCTCCTTCCTTGCTCTGACTCACCCACTCTTCCTCATTACAACCATGCCTTCCAGTTCTTTTCCATCAGTTACTTACACAACCAACAAACTGCCATCAGTAATTTAAATTATCTTAATTTGGTTAAATAGATAGGTCTTGTGCCATTTAATTTACAAGCCACCTCGAGGCCAATCTTGGGGGGAAGGCAGGGCATGAATAAAGACACAGACAATGATAATTTTGTGAAAAATTTATTAATATATGTCTCACACAACACATGTTGACCAGGAAGTGCTGGGTGATTTTTAAAAGGGTACAACCTTAGAAATCTAAATTTTGTGGTAAGTTGCTTCAGGCTGAACATGCGTCAACTGTGGATGCAGCAGCTAAAAAGGCCAATGCGATTCTACACTCCATCAATAGACATATAGTGTCTAGATGAAGGGAAGTCTAGCGCCACTCTATTCTGCTTTGGTCAGACCACACCTGGAATGCTGTGTCCAGTTCTGGGCACCACAATTCAAAAAGCATGTTGACAAGCTGGAGTGGTCCAGAGGGTCTGTGTGACCAAATGGTGAAGGGTCTGGAAACATGCCTTATGAGGAAAGACTTAGGGAGCTGGGTATGTTAGCCTGGAGAAGAGATGGTTAAGAGGTTATATGATAGCCCTTTTAAATATTTAAAGGGATGTCATATGAGGATGGAGCAGCTTGTTTTCTGTTGTTCCAGAAAATATGAAACAGAGCAATGAATTCAAACCAAGATAAAAGAGATTCCACCTCAACATTAGGAAGAACTTCCTGACAGTAAGGCAGTTTGACATGGAATCTTCTCTCTGGAGGTTTTAAGCAAAGGCTGGATGGCCATCTGTCGGGGGTGCTTTAATAGTCTGTTCTTCCAAGGTAGGAGCTTTGTACTGGATAACCCTTGTGATCTCTTCCAACTCTATGATTTTGATTCTAGGTACCCCATTATCAGGATGTTGTATGCTCACTCCTAGCATGGTTTCCCTCCTTTTTTGATTCTTCCAGGAAGAGTGACTTTTTAACATGCAGATCGTAGTTAAAGGTAGTGTTAAGAGTGCAAGGGGGGGGGGGGCAGGCATGCTGGCTAGGGTGATCTGGGAGCTCTATTTTAAAAGTAACATTTCCATGCTCTCTCCTATTTCTCCATTGGGTACCAGACCTTATGCTTATACAGCTTGATTTAAGATTGCACCACTGTAGCAATGAATAGTGTAATTAGACTGATACTGCCATTGCTTTAGGGACTGCTTCTCAAACTTACTCCATATCAATTGTTAGGAGTCCATGATCTTCTCTCTGTTTCATTCAGAGTTAGATCCTTCTATCACTAATACATAACGATAGATAAGCATTTCCTATTACAACATTTCCTTCAGTGTAAGCTTTCCTTGGCAGAGAAACATGTGTCAGACAAGTTACATGCTGTACGTGGTGAGAAGTTGATAAATGACAGGGGTTTTGTTGCCAGGTTGTTGTACCATTCTGTGAGAAATTTTAGAATATATCAGATGTTTGCACCAAATATTATTGATCGCCTTAACAGGAAGACTATAATGCATTTAGATTCTTGGCAAATCTAATGTTGTGGAACATACACCAGAATCTGGAGTTGGACCCAGTGCGGGGGCATCTGCAACAAATGGCCTGGCTGATGTGTTGTGTTGTGACAAGATCTCCAGATAGTGTCAATCATATTGCATTATGTTACATTAAGTGACTCTGCAGTGTAGATTGATACAACATGGAATGACACATCATAATGCAAAATATCATCTGGAAAATTGTTTGGAGAAACCACTGAAGGAGAGAAGCTGTAGATGTTGTTGTAATATCTTTCCCTGTTTTCTCTAGGGAAATGGAGGCCATTTCAGGAAAAAGAACTGCTACCTGGCATAAAAGTAAGGTCAGGTGAGTTTTGCTACCTGAATCGTTTTTACGGACAATTAGAAGCTATGCACCCAAATTCTTCTTTTTAAAAGTGCCAACGAATCCGTGGATTTGATCTGAATGTCTCTAACCCATTTGGCACATCATTAATCATAGTGTGTGTCTGCCATCCAGAGAGAGTCTGCTAGCTATACACAGCCAGTTTCAGTTCAAAAAGCTCTTATTTGCTCTTTTTCAAAAGGGACACTTAATTTGTTTGTCCTTAGTTTTGACCCTTCTTCTCTGCAGAGAAAAGAAGGTGTTATAGTGTCCCTTTGTCCTGGCAGTAGTAGCTCTCTTGTGTATTGTGACATCAACCACAATATCTTTTTAGTGTGACATTATATCCATATTGGATGAAGTGTTTAAGCCAGCCCTGTAAATGCAAATAACCTCATTGGAATGTCATTTGCCTCAGGTCTCTGTATGATTTTCAAAACGTAGGCATGATGGTAGGTTGAGGCCATAACAGCAGGCTCCATCCTTTAGCATCACCGGCCTCCACAAAATGGAGGACATGTCTACAAAATGGTTTTCACCAGGAGTGGGCAACCATGGTGGTCGGGGATCATTTTAAATCCACCAGACCAGCTGTAACTACTTTAAAAAGAAAGTAAGTAAGTAAGGCCTGGTGTGTGTGTGTGTGTGTGTGGTGTTGTGTGTGTGTGGTGGTGTGACAGGTTCAGAAGATACACAGAAAGTATTCATGTCTGATTCCAGCTTCTGGCACACTGGGAATTATAGAGACTTTTGTAGACCATTATCAATGCTATGCTGAAAAAGAAAGTTGTGGAAGGTTTTACAGGTGGGTGGGGGGTGTAGATGTAGATGTAGATATATTACAAAATAATGAAGTACAGACAACAACCACTTGCCTCATATAGACGATGCAGCCAGTATCCTTGCACAAAACAATACAGAAGAGCTTTTCAATGAGTGGAGATTCTGTGTACAAAAGAAGACAGCTTTCTGCCTAGCCCTTCAACAGACATTCACTTTGAATCTCTTTGAAAACTCCATACAGAGCTCATCTAGGATGTTTCTAATCCATTATCTCAAACAGCCCCAGTTTGTTAGGGACAGATCTGATTGATTCCTTGTCTCTCACTTTTCCACCTACTTTTAAATGTCCCAGTTTCTCTCTCCTCCTGCTTTCCTCTTTCTCCTTGGATTTCTGCTGTTGATGCAAACTGAGTTCAATGCAAGACTAGCTTGTTCTCAGTTTACTCAGTGGATGGGGGGAGATGAGAAGAGGGGTTTGAATCTTGCTTTTCCCAGTGGATTCAGGCAAAGCAACTCCGGCAACCTCTCCTAGCTCATGCTTCCATCTCATTAAAAATATTAGACATCTTGACCACACCTGATGTTGCTTGGCCATACCTTCCGTTTTTTTCCTGTGAAATGTTGGAGGTCATGAAATCTGTTTATAATCTGCTGCTGAGACCTTTCTAAAATTCACCTTATTGGCTAGTTGAAGCAGATTAACTGTAACTATTCCATCCATTTATATAAGATTGTACAATTTGCAGGCTGCAGTTTTTCAGAGATAGAAATTTGATTACCTGGGTAGAGAATATTGTGGCTGTTTAATCGCATGTATGCAGTCTTGTTATGAACAATGTTCATGCTTAAATTTTCATCATAAGAATAACTGACAGGAGCTCTTGTGAACAAAACCTGAAATGTAGGCATGGATCTCAGCTCATGGTTCTGCTATACTTTCATTTATTGGTTAGCTATTCTTCACTCCCCTCTCTAGTTGTTCCTTATTTTACAATAAACAACTCAGGATGATTTGTAAAAAATGTGTATAAAATGGGTAACTTCCACACTTGTACATGTGGTGTTAGAAGTACAGATACTGCTTCATGTGTGAGGTGGTGAGTTTAATAGGACCGGAGAAAATGGACAGGAAAAAGTGTTTTGCTCTTGCATTTTCTGAAAGCAGTGTCACGGTGTCAAGCCCAGCTGTGCACCATTGCACAAACCACACCACCTGCAACTTACAATTACCACACTCTTCCTGTTCAGATGCCAATCGATTGGATGCCTGTGAGTTTGACCAGCCACACAGTCACGCATGCAATGCACTGCCTGTACAGTGCATTGGTGCATCAGTGTTCCCAGTGATACATTGGCAAGCACAATCATGGAGTCCCTCCATACATTCCTCTTCAACCCCCTTCATCCCTTGCCCCTCTCTTGGACTGTCCAGTTTCTGTATGTTCATTGCATTATTGGCAATAATATTTTTGCTTTGCTGCAGTCCCATACTTGTGCCAAGCTGTTTATATGCCCCTGTGAAGATGTGTATTTTCTGCCTTGAGTTGGAGTATCCCAGTTTCCTTTTGCTCTGGTTTTAGTGCTTTGCCTCATGTGTTGTCTAAATACCCCGGCTTCAAAGGACTAGAAGCTGCTTTATTGGCCAGTGCGAGCTACCTCTACATCTCTGTTTTTATATAGTTTTGGTTATACTTTGTTTAATATAATTCATTTCTGTCCCATTCAGCATCATCCATCTATTACTCTTGGATAATTATGGAGTATGCCATTTTTGTCTAACTACTGATGAAAATTCATTGAAAAGGTTCCAGGTTCCTGAGAGTATGTTTACACGCTCTTCATTACAAACCTATACAACTCTTCATCACATTTTTGCCAACGATCCATGACTTGTAGACTATATGTTGTCCTTTCTGTATACAAGCATGGAATCAAAGTGGAATATGTTTGTGACTCTTTGTAATGTGTTGTGACTTCCACATTTAGGTTTAAACTATTGTTTACTAGGCAGCTGCCCATGCTATACTGTATGAAATTAAACTATATCTCATTGCCTGTAGGCTTTATTGGTTTGTCTGCCTTGTATTAAGTGGCCTTCTGACATATACATTCGTAGTGCTTACTTTTAGTATATGGTATTATTCTCCTTTGTATTATTATTAAGTGTTTATATTCTTCTCTATGGTATTATGTGGTTAGTTATTGCTCATATATATTTGCCTTTAGGCTTTGGTTATTCTTTGTTTTGTATAGTTTCCACATTATATATGATCATATTCAGTTTTTTCTTTGATTGTTTGGATTTCTCCCAATCCTGCTGTTTTCTATTGGTGTTTTGATTGTTTGCTGTGTCACACTGGCTAGGCTGAAGCTGTAAGCTAAGCTGCGTTGACTCTGTTGGCTGGGGTTGAAGATTCCCTTACTCCGCCACACTGTCATCAGGATTTATCACTGGAGGATATCCCTGCCACAAGCCACAAAAGGAACCAGCCTGCTTTTAAATCAGGGTGTGTGTGAGATGTTTTGGTACTACCCTTTCCTGTGAATAGCAAGCAAACTATAAAACAAAAAAACAATATTGTGAAATTCTCACTCTGCTCCGCAAACATATTTACAACATATTTGTTTACACACCGTGTAAAGTGCTTGATTTACCTTGGCCCATACTATTGGCATCATTTTATTATCCAATCAATACACATCGTCATAATAAATATTGACATAGCTTTCATGTTCTATGCAACCATGCCCTCCATGTGAGAACTATTTCAGTATCCAAAGACACTTCATGGAGCCCTGGGGGCACAGTGGTTAAATGCCTGTACTGCAGCCATTCACTCAAACCACAAGGTTGCGAGTTCAAGACCAGCAAAAGGGCCCAAGCTCGACTCAGGCTTGCATCCTTCCGAGGTCGCTAAAATGAGTACCCAGACTGTTGGGGGCAAATTAGCTTACTTGTTGTTCACCGCTATGATCTTGGAATGAGCGGTTAATAAATAAAACAAATTATTATTATTATTATGGTATGTAATCTGCTTTTTTTTTTGGCTTCAAAACACATCTTCTAAACTCAGAGGGAAATAGTATGCCAATGAGTACATTTGTATTAAAAGACTTCACATCACTTTGGCCTAACTATGTTGAGAAGTGGTGAACAAAAATTAGAAACCTACTGCTGTAGAAGACAGTCAAGCTTTGCTAACAGGGGTAAAAAAAAGCCTGATAAGGAATCCCAAAGTTTGGACTCAGTATGAACGTAAGCAGAAAAGAGAAATGCTGGTGCTCGAAAACAAACTTAATGTATTACTAGAATGAAATTAACAGTTTTTATGAATGGTTTTTATTTAAGTTAGGGTAAGCAAGTTGCAGATCTAGCCCTATTTTTCTATTTTCAGGGGGCACACAGATTGCTAAAGAGGCCTATAAAACTGGCTAGAAGTATACCAATTTGAAATAGAGGAGGAGAGTTCTACTGATAACATGGGCCTCAAAAAAGACAAATAATTGGGTTGGAAGACCATACAAAGACTGGGCTCTTACTAAAAGCCAAAAGACTAATAAAAACATTTATTTATAACACACTTTCCACCAAAGGGTGGTGCATCAGAGAACACATTCAATAAAAAGCAAATGATAAAACACTACTCTATAAATACTAAAAAAATATACTAATATTTTTATTAACTAATGTGAGGCTGTTGTACTTTGAACATATCATGGAATCGCGCAACTCAAATATGAAAATGTTCGGAAACGTTGATGGCAGTTGGAAAAGAAAAAGATTGTGTTTGTAGGTGGATATTCAATCAAGGATATCAATTTCCTGATGTTCCAAGCCACAAGCAGGGCTGTTAATAACAGGGTCTCTTGGAGATCCCTCATTCATAGAGTCATCCAAACAGTCTTGATGGCACATTTCCATCACAACAAGAAACAACGTGGTGTGCTCTGCAATTCTTTAAATGGTGAAATGCTACTTCTAAAGGATTTCCAGAGAAATAGTGTCCGCCTCCTCCTATCCTTGACCTCCTCCCCCTCTGACCCAAAAGGGGGGCTTCAGAGCTTCAGAAACCATGGAGGGAGACTTCAAGAAACACCAGGGTTGCCTTTTGCTCAGCCCTATTTTCAGTAAATAACGTATGAAAGCAGGGTCAATATGGATCCGGTCTTCAGAGTGGAATGTGTTCACCCCTTTTTTCCAGCTGTAGTCTTTTCTATTTGTAGTTATTTGTAGTCTTGTCTGGGTTGGAGGATCTACAACTGCCATTTGCAAAAGGAAAACCTTGCTAGCTTTAATTAAAACTTTCCTTCCAGTGCAAAAAAGAAGTCCAATCCAAATTGGGGCTGCAGTGTAGGAGTACACAAAGGCCTGTTACAGACAGCCAAAATAAAGTTGCTTTGAGTCACAGTGGAGGTTTGGTGTTTCAATGATGCATGCGTCCTAAGATCCAGAAGTCGCACCAAAGCCATGCTCCAGCTCTAAAGACTGGAGCATGGCTTTGGTGTGGCTTCGGACCTTAGGACGCATGCATCATTGAAACACCATACCTCCACTGTGACTCAAAGCAGCTTTATTTTGGCTGTCTGTAACAGGCCAAAGAAATAAAAACATGTGTGCCTTTTGAGTCTATCATAGATTGGGGGAACTCTGCATCTGTTATTAACCTTTTATAAAAATGCCCATAGTTGCTAGGTGCATGAAAGCCATCACATACAATTTGGCCACAAGTATGAAGAAGCATTTTTCTTTTTCTCTCTGCACCTTACTGACATTTGTATTCCCAACAAGTTGTACTGGAAATCAGCCAGTGTAGTGTGTTGGATAAGACGGAGGATATTAGTGTGAGTCCTGTCTTCAATGAAAACATATATCTTTCATTAAGAATCTTATTCAAGACTACTGTACTGGCTAGATAAAAGTTTTTGTACCTCTGTGATGGCAAAAGGCGAGATGGCAGCATTTTTAAACACCACTATTTATATGGTGAAGTTCATTTACTGAACAAAATGAATTTGTTCTTTGTCTATTGAAAATGGGATGTATCTGTAAATGTTTACCCTGATCTTTTTGAGCCCATGCTGGTTTATTTCCTGTTCTTATTTACCTGTGTTATTATGTCTTAGCTCAGTTTAAAAGGAATGAAAAGACCTTAATTTCATCAAGTGTAATCCATACAATAACCTCTAATAGACACACTGGCCTCTTGAGAACAGCTTCCTGGAACTTTCTAATTAGAACTTAGGAAGTTGGAAAGTGCATCCATTATTTTGTAATATATCTACAGCTACACCCCCCACCTCCACCCCCCACGGTAAAGCCTTCCATATCATTGTTTTTTAGCATAGCATTTATGATGGTCTACAAAAGTCTCTATAATTCTTCAGCAAGCTGGAATGTGATGAAGCTCATCCCTTGATCTGATATTTGGGCACTGATACTTGACTTTGTGCCTTCAGTCTGGTGCTTAATGAACAGTGTCCAGCAGAGATATTGAACAGTGCAAGGATACAAGGATATCCTTCCAACAATACCTTTGAACTCTGTAGCTTCATTAACATTTTTTTGGGGGGATCCCCCCCCTGGTATGATTTGCTTTCATTAAAGAGGAAACATAGCAGCAGGAATTGTTTGGGTTAGATCTATATCGTGCTGG
>NC_056522.1:179096228-179129478 GCF_019175285.1 Sceloporus undulatus | reverse complement strand
TGCTGGAAGAGGGAGTTTCCATTAGCTCCAGTCAGATGGGCCAAATATGAAGTATGATGGTTATAATATTCCACCTCTTAAAGAAGTTTCTCTAGCTGTGATCTAAATGAATAGATTTTTAAAAAAATGTGTTAAAGTAAAAATGATGAAGGCAGTTCCTATATCTTCCCCTATCTGTCTCCTCTCTAGGAGTGGGAGAAATGTTAAAAATATTCCAAAAATGGTTGAAAAACCTGTTTGTTGAGTGCTGAGAAACCCTGATGAGAAGAATCCTTTGCAGTTCAGGACTTATTCTATGGAAAACTGATGTGCAGCTATTTTGCATAGAAAGCAGCATTTTCTGAACATGAAGCATTTTTGTACAGTAAATATAGCAATAGCAATAGCATGTATATTTCTATACCACTTATCAGTGCACTTAAGCATTCCCTAAGCAGTTTACAATGTATAACTGCCCGCAATAAGCTGGATGCTCATTTTAGTGACCTCGGAAGGATGCAAGCCTGAGTCAAGCTTAAGCCCTTGGCTGGTACTGAACTTGCAAACTTGTGGTTTGTGAGTGAGTAGCTGCAGTACAGGCATTTAACCACTGTGCTACCAGAGCTCCTAAATGCTATTGGCATGTGCAGAAAATGGGGGGTTATTCTGTGCAAAATTAACACATATTCATTTTGTACATAAAACATATTCTGATCAGAGGATGCTATTTAGAATGTGTATTTTTCCAAATGCTTTGGACCCCACCCCCACCTCTCATCTCCACAAAGCAAGTCCCAGTAAAGGAATGTGGGAGCTGAAGTCCAAAATGTCTGGAGTCCAAGCCTTAAGTGAGCTATCCAAGGTGCTGAATCTGTTTTGGAGAATCAGTTTAGCACCTTGAGTAGCTCATTTAAATAAATAAAATAAATAACATTTAAAGTTCAAATTGAAATCTAGGGTAGATTCACTGTCCTGATGTCTTGGGAGCCACAAGCTTCCATTGTCTAGATAGCCTTATGTTTTTCCATGCTGTGCCAAACACTTGACAGGCTCGGGGTGAGTGCTTCCATCTAGGACTACTCCCTAATGTCTCAGTTTGGACACTGTGCATGTGTCATTGTATATGATTAATAGCCTTCTTTTGGATATTGTGCAATTTCCCCCCACCCCCAACTACATGGAGGTTTGCTTTAATAATGATAATTGTCAAATGGAGGCCTCTGAAGTTAAACAAATAGGATTCCTCCTTTGCTCTCCCTGTTCTTTTTGTTTGCTGCAAAGCAGCGCTCATTCCTTAAGATCTGAGAAGGGGAATCCCTGCCCCCTCCAAGACAAATGAGACTGCACGCATCATTTCTTCTTTCCAGCCATCAAGGACCGTAGCTGTTAAGAAAGAAAGAGAAAAAGCTCAAAACTTTAGAAAGTCACTTCTCAGCACCAGAAAAGTACTGACCCAGCTCGGGGCCCGGGGATTCAAAGCTGGGTACCCAAGAGCAGATGGCTTAACATGCTAGTCCATTAATCAAGTAAGCTTCCTGAGTACAATGATTTCTGGTGATCAAGTGCTCTGGATATGAGAAATGCAGCTACCTTTCTTTTCCCCTCCTTAAATGCATTCCTTTTCACATCTAGCTTGCAGATGCTGCTGTATTTCTGTTATTTATGGACTTACCAAGCCGAAATGCAACAGATGTTCCAGGTGCATTTGAACTAAATTCTTTTGCAAATAGGCCAAATAAATCCTATACACCTTTGGGTACTTGGAAGGCATCTTTTTCAAAATGGAAATAGTTTTCAGGTAGGAAGAACAAGCCATCTTTGAGATTTACTTGTGTTGACTTGAAAAATGTTTTCACTGCTGCCAGAGAAGTAATGGAGTCCCAGAGTCTCTTACTACATATAAACTAAAATGAATTTCTTTCATTTCTGGTTAAGCTTCTGAATATTGTATAAATAGTTCAAAAAGTATGAAAAGGATATTGTAGGCAGAAAATGTTTCTGTGATACTCTTTGAAAGTCCCTTATTATGATTGGTGGAAGCATGCTCCTTCTAACCTGCTCACAGAAAGAAAATAAAAGAATCTCACTGAGAATAAAGAGAATATTGTGGACTGCTTTGGATCTTCAGTCTGCCCACAAGCGAGAGCACTGCAGGCTTAAGATCCAAGGGACTCAGAGATAAATATCTATGTAGCTAAGAATCTCACATTGCAAAGTGTCTAACCTCCTCTTAATACTGCCCTTGAAAATATTCTGAAAATATTGTAAATATTGAATAGGGAAGAGGAAGTGTTGTAGAATTTGACAGAAAGCATTGACTGTGTACTACTTACAGATTTTGAGAGGGTCAAAGAGTTATACAGAGACCCCCATCCCACTTTTAGTTTTATTTTTGTTTCTATTATGATGATTGTAATTCAATATCACTAGCACTGGGTACTGGATCACAGAATCATGGAACTGGAAGGCATCTTAAAGGCCATCACTTCCAAAGTGCAACATATAACAAGAAATCTGTTGCTACAGCATAGATGTATCAGGATTTGTGGCCACTCAGACTACAGACTATACCATTCCTAGACAACTCTTTCTTCTAAGAAGCTGTTCTTCATGTGTCTACGTGTCTACAAGTAACCTGTTGGCTTATGGTGACCTTATGAATTTCAAAGGCTTTTCTTAAAAATGCTTACCAGTAATGGCATTGCTGAGGTTGGTGTGTCATTCTGTGTGTGTGTGTGTGTGTGTGTGTGTGTGTGAATTTCCTTGCCTTCTTCCCCCAGCTTCCTGGCTGCACAGACCGCTGCTTGGGGGAGCGGCATTATGGCCTTCGGAGAGCCCATTTATGGCTGGGTGCTGCTGCTGGACAAGGAAAGAGAAGTAGCACCAGGTCCTTCTAAGAGTAACACTCCACCAAGTGACCCACCCTCCCTCTAGGTTGTCACCCAGTGAAGTCCGCATTTCCTGCCCCCCTCTAGATGTCTCTGCTCAGAGGTAGTCTGCCATTGCCATTCTCTTAAATTTAGCTACACCATCTGATATTCTTTGGTAGTCCCCAGTCCAATTGCTAACAAGGCTTGAACCTGCTTAGCTTACAACATCAGATGTAATCTGGTACCTTTAGGGTATTTTAGGCTTTTCTCCTTAATAGCAATAGCAATTACATTTCTATACCGCTTATCAGTGCACTTAAGCAGTTTACAAAGTGTAAGCTAATTTTCCCCAACAATCTGGGTACTTATTTCAGTGACCTCGGAAGGATGTAAGCCTGAGTCGAGCTTGAGCCCTTTTTCTGGTATTGAACTTGCAACCTTATGGTTTGTGGGTGAGTGGCTGCAGTACAGGCATTTAACCACTGTGCCACCAGGGCTCTTAATATTCCAACATTCTTTGTTTTGGAATTCGGAGACAGTCTTCTGGGTTAGGCAAAAGAAAATTAGGTGGCACTTGAGATAATTGTCCATACAGAATAAGCCAAAATGTTGGGTCAGTACTAATATTGGCTATCGTGGAACCTTCGTGATTTTAGGAAAATAATTTATGCATTGCATTTCCACTAGGGGCAGACTGAAATAACACGATATAATCAGAAGTTAGAAATATTAGAGAAAATGGCCAGTCATAACTTTGAGGCACTTTTAGTATTAGTAGCAAATAATTAGCCTCTTTCAAAATTTACTTTTAATTTTTAAAACCCTTACAGTAGAAACTAAAATCCTCCCTAACCATCCAATGATGGTGGGAGTTTGTTGGTCACCAGGCAGATCATCCAATATTTGGACCCTTGCCCATGGCTGCACCAAGCTGTGGCTGCTTTTATCTTCATTAATCACTAGTGTTATCTTATCTGGATCTACTTCATTTCAGCTGGCTTCACTGCAATGATCAAATTGGCACTTCTGAGTCAGTGTGTGTGAATTCTGATCGTTTTGCCTCTGCTTATTATTACTATTGTTTTTCATTTTTATAATGTGATCAGGTCAGCCTATTGCTTTGCAAACAATTAGATTTTAGTTCCTTAAGGGAGTTAACAGCATACTAAAGCAGGAATTGCATATGACTCCCACATATCTCCCTTTCTTCCATGGTTTGGATAAGGAGCTGCTAGGATTCTATTACAAGGTGCCAAACATAGGTGCCAACTTTGGATCCTGTCTGTTGTTGGGATTGATGGGGTGAGGTCAACAAGGCAGCGATTGCCAGAAAGCATACAAAGTCACCCCCCCTCCCTTTCAAAAAGGCCATTTCCAAAAGAATAGTGAAAGATAAGGTACATCTGAAGGAAAATATACAGACAAAACAGTAGTGCTGAAGCACATTTAAGACTTCCAGGCTGTGCTTGGTTTGTTGTTTGAACTTGTTGGTGCTGACTTTCTGCCAGATAAATTGGAATATAAATATTAAGGGCGGTACCATAATTACAGTACATCCAAGTATTATGAACACCTAATAACTGGAGGGATGGTTTAAGCAAAATGGGGCCTGAGGCCATAGTTACCTTTGCCAAACCAGTGAAGAAGGAATCAGCCAAGGTAACTGCTAGCATGAGCTGGCACCTCTCTGTTTCATGAGATTGCACATCGAAAGTTGGCATGCTATATACACATATCTAAAATTGGCTATTTGAGTATATATATACTCCCCCCCTGCTATTCTGCATTACTTTGTATTTCTATATTTTTAATTTGATTTAGAGTTAAGGAGGGCCTACCATGTGACTGACAATGTATAACTTCTAGAAGAGGAAATACTTCAGCCTTGCCAAGGAAGCTCTTCTCCCTAGTGCTAAAATATCTGAGGACTCCTGCAATTGATGACTTCTTGCAAGTAGGAGAAGCTGTTCTCTGTGTATGCAGAACACAGTTTTTCAGAGTGCTGAAAGATGTTCATCTTACATGTGAATTTTTAGGATACTGGAAAAAAGAAGTTTCATGGCCCTGCGTATATAGGGACCTACAGATTAAAATGCAATGCAGATTGCAGGAATTGATGACAATTATATGGCAGAGATCAATTTAGGATTGTTAGAGTTCACAACCTTTGCATGTTTATTTATATTACTTGCTAGGTTGCATGTTTGCTGATTTCCTGTTAGCTTGCTTTCCACATACACTCTCTTCCATATCACTCTGATCTGCAGCCATTTTGCTTTTTCTCTTCCTCTTCTTCATTAGACTATGCGTTTGATTTGCATGTAAACATAACTTACCGGTTTTTCAAAGAAAATAATTTTCTTTCTTTCTCTGTGTATATGAGTGTGGGTGTGGGACTGGTTGTTATTCAGCTTCTGCCTTACCTGTTTGATCACCCTACAGGAAAGATCCACTACTCTCTCTCTCATTTCCAAACAAGGATGATCCAGATGTTAGGATTCTAGGAAGACTGCAGTTTTATCTTCTTTTAGCTACTGCATTAATATTTACAGTTTAACAAACTCTGTCCTTTGTGAACTGCTGCATTACTTCCACAACCTCAGTGGAAGGAACAACAACAACAACAATAACAACAACACTGGTCCTCTGATGAGTCCTCTCTGCTGCTACTTAAATATCTGAACATTCATCATGTCGTAGGGGCACACACTCTTGAAGGTGTCATGAGGCACCATTTACAATTATAGCCAATAAGGCCTGTAGCAAAGGGGTTAAAGGGAGATGTTGTAAACTCTGACAACCTGGCTTCTGTTTCTGCAGCTTAGATTTATTTTCTGGACTACTTTACTCTTCCTCCAGAGAGTTCACTCTGTAAGTCAGTATGACAGATTTATCCGTGCTTACAGAGATGGTGGCTGTTTTCTCACTAGGCAGGTGGAAGAGAGAAGCTGGCTAAGACAGCTTCCAGCTGAGAGGTCATAACTGAGCTCATGCCACAGAAAGTACATAAATTGTATACTCCCTCCCCAGACACAGCATTTGTGTATATTTTTGTCTTTCCTTATGCCACACTCTCCCTATTATCCTCTCTTTTAGGCACACCACAACAAAACACTAAGATAGGGGGCCCTGCTCTCCTTACGCTTGAGAAAGAGGACAAGACTAGCAAGACACTTGTCACACCTCTGTCTCACTCATGCTTGCGGGAATTAACAGAGAGTTATTCCTATCAGCTGTTATGTTTGGTGATGAGGCAGTAGTGGCTTATTCCAAGTATGCTCTATTTTTAGAGAAATGAAATCTGGCACACTTTGTGGGTTATGATGACCCATCAAACCTCCAAGTACTGTGCTCCAAGTACTGTGCTTCGGACATCTCCCCATGTCTTTCCTATCCCCATCCATGGACTGCCTTCAGGAATTCCCTCTGCCATTCCTCTTCACATCAAAATGTGTGCATGTGCATAAATTTCTCTAAGGGAAGTCCCCGGACAGAGGTTGCAATCCACAATGCACAGAAGTTGCAATGCACCCTATGGGCTTCATTCTGTGATAATGGCTGCATTTTTTTAAAGAGTTCCCTGATTTGCTTTCCTACCACATTGAAGCCTGCCCCATTGACAAGTCCTTTCTTTCTTTTTGAGAAGAAAAAAGGGAATCTTGTTCCTCATATAGAATCCTTTGCACTGGATTGTAGCATAGGTGGGCAACTGTAGTGGCTTTCTGGATGTTGTCACACTCATCTCCCATCAGCCCTCACTAGCATAGCCAATGGTAAGGGATTTTTGGAGCTGCAGTCCAACAGCACCTTGAGAGCCACAGTTGCTCATCCTTATGCAACTTTAGCCTGCACCACAGTTGCTCATCCCAATGCAATTTTAGGATGCATCAATAAAAGGATAGTGGCTAGATCAAGAGAATAGTGCCACTGTATTCTACTTTGGTCAGGCCGCACTTGGAATATTGTGTCCATTTGTGGGCACCACAATTCAAAAAGGACATTGAGAAGCTGGAGTGTGTCCAAAGGAAGGCGACTAAAATGGTGAAGGGTCTGGAAACTGTGTCTTATGCGGAACGACTTAGGGAGCTGAGGATGTTTAGCCTAGAGAAGACAAGGTTAAGAGATGATATGATAACCCTGTTTAAATATTTGAAGGGATGTCATATTGAGGATGGAGCAAGTTTGTTTTCTGCTGCTCCAGAGAACAGGATCCAGAACAATGAATGCAAGCTCCAGGAAAAGAGATTCCACTTCAACATTAGGAGGAACCTCCTGACAGTAAGGGCTGTTTGACAATGGAACACACTCCCTCGGAGTGTGGTGGAGTCTCCTTCCTTGGAGGTCTTTAAGCAGAGACTGGATGACCATCTGTCAGGGATGCTTTGATTGAGATTTCCTGCATGGCAGGGGGTTGGACTGCATGGCCCTTTGTGATCTCTTCCAACTCTACAATTCCACGATTCTATGATTCTATGATTCTTACACTGTAGGGTTGGGATGAAGTCATTTTTAGGGTCAGACTCTTGATTCTTTGGTTTCTTATGGTCATGGCTCAGGCACTGTTACTTTGATTACTTAAATATGAGCTCTGCCATATATCCTGTTCTTCTTATCTATTCCTAGGATACAATGATTTGTTAAATACAGTGGGCCCTTGCCTTATGCGGGGGATCTGTTCAGGACCCCCCCCTGCGTAAAGCAAATTCCATCTATGCTCAAGTCCCGTTCATTTGAATGGGGCTCGTGCATGGCAGTGCAGTGGCGCGGGAGCATGCGGGGCACCATGGGCGCATGGCCTGTTTATTTGAATGGGATGTGCCACCCCTTGCACCCCACGTGCTCCCCATGGCTTGAGCACATATGCTCAAGTCTGCATAAAGCGCACCCACGTATAACGCGGGCGCGGTGTAATGTTATAGTAGCCTCAAACAGCATTATAGTAGAGAGGAAACTGTGTGCTAGCCACTTTGTTTTCAACTTTTCTTTCTAATCATGTTTATCAACAATGTTTGCAAGCAATGAGTTCTAGAGAGCTGTCACTATTGACACTGAAGTTTTTCAGTCATTTAGTTGTCTTACATGTTTTTCTTTGACAACTGAGAAATGTATGACTATTTCTTTCTGTTCCTTTGTGAACAGTCAGGCTATATACTCACTTTGGCCTGAAACAGACAGGTCAAAGGGGGACGCCATCGAGCTGAATTGTGGCCGTGGTGTTTAGACAATGCATGCCCCAAGCACCACCAGAAGCCACCTTGACACTGCTCTAAACAAAAAGAACTGGCCTGAAAAGGAGCAGGAAAAAACACTTCTTTTCAGAGACCGGTTTGAAACCGTGGTGGTGGGATGGATTGGGGCTGCACACATGTGGTTGCCAGGGTACCAGGGCAGCCCTGATCCTCCCTTTTTGGGCGGTCTGTTTCACCCCTTTGTCAATTTCCAAAGAATCACTTTGCTCTCTTATCTCTCATCTGCTTCCTCCTCTGTGCAGTTGCTCGTCTTTAACGTCCAATAGTCTTTAGCCATCAGCAAACATGCCATTAGGAAAAGAAAGTTGAATAAATTTATGTACTTTAAAAAACTACATAGTAGTATACTTTCCTTTTAATTGGTACCACTTCCCTGTTAATTTCTTGTTGTTTAGCTGTGCAAATACTAGTCTGTCCTTTAGGTCTGTTAAAATGTCAAAACAGAACAGATGCCAATAGAATTCTAGATACTCTTTGCTGAATGCACATTTTACATTCAGAACATTTCTTCCCCCAGCTCTGTGTGACTTTTCATATTCTATGGGCTTGTTCCCACTATGAAATACAGCGAATAGCCATTTGGTGTAAATGACCCTTGTTCCCATTTGAAACCGGTTCCTGTCACAATCTGATCAAATCCTGTTGTGATGAGGCAAAGCAAAGACAAAAAACCTGGTGTTTCCAGAGAGTACTTTGAAAGAGGTTCTTTTCAGAAGAATCAATTTGGAAGCGAGTTCAATAAGTGGGAACAACAGATCAGAATCAATTCATTCTGAAGGGGAGGGCAAATGGCAGAGGGGTGTTTATCATCCCCCATCAGTCTTTGACAGATCCACCATTTCCCGCCCTCTCATGGCTGCCATTGTATTTGTTTTTTAAATGAATGAATAAATAAATAGAACACCTATTTGATTGATTGGTTTTGCAGCTTTTTCAAAGGCATGTAGTTGCTAAAGCAATCAACTGAATTTTCAATGAATTTATTTAAAAAAAAGACTTCTGTATGCTTGGCTCAGACAATCCAAGCATGGCAGGGGTTTGGAGAGGACCCCTGGGGGTCTCCCTCGCCCTTCCCATGCTTGGATCGAGCCCATGGGTCCTCCTTCTCCAGGACATGCCTTCCATTTCAGCCCCCCCCCCCGCCGCATAGGCATGTAAGTCTGGGCTGCTGCTTATGTTACTAATGATTGACATGTATTTTGAAGTGGGGCAACTAGTGGGCACTACAGCCGTGGGCAATTTCATTGGGGTAAGGGGGGGAACACTTTCATAGTAGGAACAAGGGACCTTTTGGACTCAAATTCCAAAGCGCAGTGAGAAATCAATTTAGTTCGATTTAAACTGCAAGTAGGAATGACCCCTATATTATACAAAATTCACATAGTGATCTTTAGAGATCACCTCAATTTCTTCTTTTGATGTATAAATCCATTTTTAATCTTTGATCATGATCTGCTACTCTTGTGGAATTATCTAGTAGTGTCATTCTGGTAGTGCAAATCTTGTGCCACTTGCAGAAAACCCATTTTTATTTTTCTAACTGAAAAACGTGTTTATTGAATATATTGTTTTCACCTGTGAAAGTGTATTTCACATACTATTGTAAGAGTACCATCAAATATACCATTAATGCTAGGTTTTATTTGAAATCCTTGTGCTGACTGCATGTGGCTTTTCAGACATTGTTGGACTAGAAGGCATTGGGATTTCTCCCTTCCAATTCCATTGACAAAATGTCTTCTATGATTGGAATCATCCAATGGAAAGTAGCCATCATTTCTCTCTCCAGTCCCAGTTTGATAGCAAAAAGTCTAATATATAACTTTCTATATTGAGTTGTTATTTCATGCAGAGCCATCAGTGCACTGTCATCTATCCTAGAATTTAACTTTTTGTTTCCTTCCTTTTTTTCATCACCTGTTGCCCTGGGAAGGTTTCCTGCTCTCAAAAAGAAAGTCATTCTTTCTAAACCAAATTATAGGAACACTGAATGGAACTACTATAGTGTTATCTAGCACATATACCCTGCTCCAAAAAGAGCATGGGGAAAAGATGGTGGTTGGTTCATCTTATTCATACTGGGTTTCTTACATTTCATGCTCTTTGAGAATGTATCCCTTACACAAGATGGTCATTTTTATACCTTGTATGTCAAGAAACAGAACAAGAGTGAGTACAACATAAAGTATCACATGCTGCCAAAAATTCCAGATAATTCAAGAAACCTACAAATGTCTGATGCAGATGAGGGTCTTTGCAGCTTCTCATTGAGCAGGTGGACCCAAAGCATATGCTGTCAAATGAAACAGGAGATGTAATGAAACATTGCACTTAGCCAAGTGAAAAAAAAAATCCAGCCGTTTGGAGTGTATTTGCAGCCAATACCAAGAGGCTCTTTTGCTGAAATAATATCAGATTTCCTCCTGAGCTATGCATAGTTGTCACCCAGTGATGCGATAGGTCCATGATTTATTAACCTACTAAAAGCACTGTCACTGACTTGTTATAATAAACTTGGCTTAAAATATTAAAACATAAAACAGCAGCTTTAGTGGAATGCCCTACAAATGTTTTCTAATTTTGTTAAGCTACACATCCCACAAAAAAGGAGACAAGGAGAATCACCTTTTTGATTATCCTGATGAGTAATAGGGTTCTTGAATGTGTATGCTTTGATGTAGGAAGCACCAAGGAAAAGTGCAGCCCAGACCTGAACATTAACTGCCCTTTAGAGCCTTCAATGATGAAATAGAGGATTCAATGCTTTAAGTAGCTGTAGAACCACAGAAGTCCTCAGATTTGAATCATCTTTCTGGAGAAATGTCTTCTTAAGAATCTAGGTCTCTCTAGATCAATGGTTCCCAAACTTTTGTCCTCCAGATGTTTTTGACTTCCAATCCCAAAATTCCAGATTGTTGGCCACATTGACTGGGGGCTCTGGGATCTGAAGTACAAACTATCTAGAGGACTACAGGTTAGGAATCACTGATCTAGATGGTTACCCACAAATCCCACCATTCTTAGACAACATAGCTAACAGTGAGGGATGTTGGTAGTTGCAGTCCAGCAACATCTGGAAGGTCACACATTCCTTATTATTGGTCCCCCTGATATATCATTCAGTCTTCAGTGCCAGCCAGATGCTACTGAAAGCACACAGACAAGGCATAATACAATACATCCATGCTGATGCAGATACTTCTGGAGTGATTGGTGGAAAAGCACAATGAGGACATTGGAGTGGACTCTTCGTTTGGATAAAACTGAACTTCTTTTTTTTGATAGAAGTTCATGGGTCTAAACCCAGTGGTTAGTTCCAGTTGGATTAAACCCCCCGAACTAATAGAAAATGGACAAGTCAAGACAAGTAAGTTCTGTTGATTCAGTGGATCAATTATAGTTGGCAGTAACTATTCAGTTTGCTCTTCATGGAAAATGTAGGTCTCAAGTATACATTTGATTCAGGTGACATGAAGATAAAAGGCAAAGGGCATATTATTAGTATCCACATATTCATGTTATAAACAAAGCTTTCTTCTTTGTTGTTATTTTCATACTAAACAAGGTTAATATGAAAATCTACACATACACAGACACTCATCTTTCTGCCCTCCACTGCTGTGCACCCAAAATCTTCTGCAATAAATCACAACAGGCCAAGTTAGTGATATGGTACATTCATTCTACCACTGTCTGCAAGCATCCTTTGTGCTAATGATGAAACAGCAAACATTGTGTTGTCAGCTGTTGCAAATTTCAGGGGGAAAAACCTTTTTATTATTAGTTCAATTACCAAGGAAGACCCTAAAACGATCTTTGGCATAAAAAGGACCCCAGTTTTTCCAAGGCTATCATACATTGCTCACTTTGGATAATGGTCAAGCCAGTTTTGTTCAGCAATGGCCTACTCCGCAGCCAGATACAACAACACTATGCTACTAGGTATAGTGCAATTGATTCCTATTTGTCATTAAATGCAACTCTATTGGGGAGCAGAAGGGCAGAGAAAGGATACATTTTGTGGAAGGGCAATATCTATTTCATTTCCCCAAATTTATTAGGTTTTTCCTTCTACAGAACTGTATGATCTTTTTAACATTCCCTGATTTGTAACACACAGTTCTTTCAATGCTTCAGTGAGAGTGCTTCAGTTACTTATTTATTTTTTTAAAGCCATGCAGAGTCAGGCCTATGGCGTTATTAGAGCTACTTCATCTCAGAGAAATGTTTCACTGCTACGAGCTTATTTTAGAAACAGAGTGTAACTGCTACATGAAATGTAGCCAGATATCAAATGAGGGATTCCCATATGGTGCACTCACATTATTGCTTGGCTCGAGGAACAAATGCAAATACTGATGATAAAAAAGGGCCATGATGGGATATGGAATAGGAATAGGAAATGCAATGGAAATATTGACTTCAAAATTTAACTTTCCTGCTCAGTAGGCACTGTGGACCCATACATTCTACAAGACAAAAATGATGTAGCAGCTGCCTCTGGCTTCCCATTTTCTTTTGGTGTGGCCAGGCTGTGATGACGGAGAAGCTGAAGCCTTGATGTATGAAAAGGAAATGTGTAAACAACACTAGAATTCATTTTTGGTATTTAATTTTTAAATGGATTTGTTGAGGGCCCTTTTCTCTCCATCCTCTTTAATAAAACATCTGAAAGAATTGCCAGAACATTTCAAGCAGACTGAATTTCACGGTGTTACATGCAAATGGTTGTACTAGAAGGGATTTATATACTAAACCCATGGGAGGACAAGGATTCTGAGTTTCTTGCACTTTTAGTTTTGAATGACCATTCCCTAATGGGCATGAAGATTTCCATCTCTTTTTCAGGTAACCAAACTCGGACTTCTTTTCAGTCTGTTTTGATCTGAGCAGAACTTCCGATCCCCGCCCGGGGCCAAACTTTTTTTTTGGTTTTTTGTTTGACAACACAAAGCTATATCACATATGTGTGTGTGTCAAGAGTGTCCCATCAGTATTTATTCGTTTGGCTGGAAAATTAACCCTACTCTGTCCTTTCTCTTACCTCCCTCCCCCCCCTTACTGCACTGCCCCTATGTCTTTCCATATTGGCTCTGTCCATTTAAACGCCTGGCCTATGGGAATCCAACAGACTTTTAATCATGGCCAATATGCTGCAGTAATGGGGGGTCTATGAGTCACTACCAGTCAATAGGCAAATGCAGAGAGGACCAAAACTAGGGAAAAGAGGGCAATGAAGAAAGGTTTATCCAGGGAATGGTGTTCAGTATTGTGGTTGATGCCTTTGTGTTTTTTAGAAACAACTAGTAGGCTGCAATTTCAAAATATGAAGTAGAAAATATAGCATTCTGTCACTCTGCCCAGTTTCTCCCATTTAACTCCTTAGTGGGAACTGATGGGTTGTCACCATTGCCTAACTGTGTACGATTTGGTCTTAGTCGTTTTTTAAATTGTTTTTTTCTTGAGTGGAAAAGACAAAAATACACACCAAAACTAAAAAAAAACATAATGCAACCAAAAAAAGAGAGAAACAAATAGCTTACATACAACAATCAGCAAGTCATATTTCACCTACCAACCGTCTTCTTATCTATGTGTTCCCACTAGCCCCTCACTAGCAATGTGGTGTTTCTGTAATCTCTGTTCCGTGTTTCCTAATTAAAACCTTTCATTCTTCCATCTCTACCTTTTCCACCAACTGTCCTACCTACCAGCTTTTGGTCTAGATTGGTCCCAATTTTATCTACTTATTTACAAAAAAAAAACATTTTGTTTTCCCTTTTTCCCCTCAGTGTGGATCCACTTTGCTGGAGGAATGTCCTATTTAAATTATCTTAGATCCACCTTTTACAGTGGGGTTCCCCAACCGTGGGGGTCCGGGCCCCTTTTGGGGGGTTTGAATGAACCTGGTCCACAGGGGTTCGCCTAGACCATCGGAAACCACATTGTTGCATGTAGCAATGAAAAAGTTGTATGGTGGGGGTCCCACACATGAGGACTGTTATTAAAGGGTCGCGCCATGAGAAAGTGGGAACCGCTGACCTTTCGGAGAAGACCTTGGGAGTTGTCAACTGAATATATTTAATAACTGCTGGGTTTTTGCCCCATTCCCAATGCAAAAAACGGAATCACTTTTCTCCATTGGTACAGTAGTTTTGGTGCGGATACGTTTCTCAAAGCTGTGTTAGACATGTTCCATACCCCCTCCACCGCATCGAGTTTTCAGTTACCAGTCGTTCTTTTTGGTGTGGGGTGTTTGGTCGGTTGCCAGTTTTGTTCTGGGCGAAGCACATCTGCGCTCAACCGATCTCCTAAAGAAATGATTCTCTTCCCTCCTCTTTTTGACCTCATCTCCTCATCCTACCCCAAGTATAGTTCAGGTTTTTCAGATGTGTCCCCAATTCTGCCCTTAATTCCCTTTATTTCCCAGTATGCCCAGAATGTTTTGGCTTTTGCTACCACCTACCAACAATGGAAAAAAGGACCTTTTTAGGTTTTGTTTTGCCTTGTCCCGCCACAACTCTTTTTCTTGTGTTATATGATTTTTTGCCAATTTATAGAGGAGAGGTACCAAAACTAGAACATCTTGTAGAAAGTATTTGGTCTGAATTCCGAATCATGTTGCTGTTGGCGGTTGTTTTGCTGGGATGTGATTTTAAGAGGGGGGGGGATTGGAAAAACTACAGGTGGGTTATAGATAGCCTCACGCTGGACATGTAATATGTACTCCTTTGAAATTATTTATGGATCAGGAACAGGCTGAATCTTGTGCTCCAGGAGGCGGGGATGTGTTGTCAGGGCTCCGGGTCTTGCTAGCACATGCCAAGTACTGCTTTGTATTTCTTATAAATCACAGAAGAATAAACAAACTTGGGGCCAGTGATCATATTTTTACACAACCAGAGTGCAGTTCTGGTACATAACCATACATCTGGAACTGTTACGGCAATTATTTTTCGTGTTGTTTTGGAACTTTATATAACCTTCCATGCCCATGGTTAATGTCATCAGCTTCCTTGTTAAAAATCGGTTTTCTGATTACCCACCTTTTCTGGCCTCTCAAAACCGCTTCCGGTATGATTAGATTCTTGGTGTTCTTATGGAATGACTATGTACCACTCGAACTGTGAACTCCGGTGAAAGCACCCAAATAAATTGAGCATACCTCCAGCGTCCCGATGTGGTCAAGGGCACTTTTATTTGCGACAATCCCGTGTTGTTGCAATTTTAGCGGTGTTGTTAAAAAGTTGGTTCTCTTTCCCTTGTCTACATTTCCCTTTTGTCTTCAGGTTTACATCAGTTGCTGCTATGTATGTAAAGAATATTCTCCAAATTCGGCAAAATTAGCGAGAAAAATGCCAGTTTCGGACAACTTCTTAACATGTTAGAGAGGAGAAATTCTGATTAATTCTCGCTCAATGAGTAAAATTTTATTTTTAATAATTTCAAACTGACGGAAGAGGAATTTTGAGCTGAACAACTTCGGACCTTCCGGCTTGGTATTTTGCATAAGCAAAATCTATCATTCATCCTGGCTTTTACCAGGGGCTTTTCCTTTTTTAGTGTGAAAAACCAACAGAACAAAAGGAGGGAGCCCTTCTCCCCTTTACCTCATTGCTCTGCCCTTCCACTTCTCACAAAAGAGAAGTAAGGAGGTGGGTGTCAAATGGGGAGTCAACTAATCATCATAATTATGCCCTGCTCTTCTTCGCCAAAATGCTATCAGAGCAGTACAAATACTAGATATTTTCCTGCCCTCAGGGCTTGCAATCTAACGGGGCAAGAGACAAAAGGAGAAGCGAGAATGGCAGGGGGAAAAGTTCAGCGATCCTCTTCTCCCACATTCTCTTTTTGAGGGTCACATTCTCTAGCCTCAGAGGCAGGGACATGACATCTCTCTCTCTCTGCACCTCTCCCATGTGATGCTCAGGTCATGCCATGATGATGATGTATGATGATGATGCTGATGATTGAATCCCTTACCAATGCGAGCGGACTCGATGTACTTTTGGATTTTGGAGTTTTTCAGAAATAATCCAGTTCGACAATTATTCTTTAGGGCTATGGAAAATCGGGATTTGCAGTCTGTTGTGCCACCAGTGCTCTCTGACAAAGAAGGCTAACATGTCTCCCAACCTCAATACCCAGATATTGGTGTTTGTTGTTGTGTTTTATTTTTTCTATCCCGGGGTTTCGATGCCACCTGCCAAGACACACTCTCTCAGCCTGTGGTGTCAGCAACACGCCGCATTACACTTTCAACCGCTCCAGCTTGTCTCTGTGTGTTATTATATATATATATATGTGTGTGTGTGTGTTGTATATATCCCCACACAAAGATGTGTGTGTAGCAATACATGCCGCATTACACTTTCAGCAGCTCCACCAGTTTGTCTGTGTGTTATATATATATATTATGTGTGTGTGTGTGTGTGGTGTGTATATATATTTATCTATATATCATATATATACAAACACACAAAGATGTGTGTGTAACATATACATGCAGCATTTCCATTTAGCGCTCACAGTTGTCTCTGTGTGTGTGTATTCTATATATATACTATATTATAATTTGTGTGTGTGTGTTGTGTGTCTGTATGTATGTATATATTCTACAAACACACACAGATGTGTGTGTCGCTCTACATGCAGCATTACCACTTTCAGCAAGCTCCCCAGTTTGTGGTGTGTTTATATATTTATATATATCTTGCGTGGTGTGTGATATGTAGCATGAACTATGCATGTATTTGTCTTTTTATATTATATATATTCCACCCCCCCAACCCAGTGTGTGGTAGGTTATGGCGCTTCTTTCGCGCTCCCGTTTGTGTGGTGTGTTTTATTTTTTTATTGCGTGTTTTTCTTGTTATGTTTGTATTGTATGTGTCTGTGTTTTTACAACACCCCAAAGACGTGTTGTGTAAGCATATCCATGCAGCATTACACTTTTTCAGTGCTCCCCAGTTTGTGTGTGTGTGTGTGTGGGTATGCGGTGCGTTTATGTTTTTTCTGTATATATATACACCCCACACACCCACCACACACCACACACAAAAGATGTGTGTGCAGCATCTTACAGCCGCATTCACTTCGGCTGCTCCACAGTTTTGTGTGTGTTATACCCACCCACACACAGACCGCTGTGTATGTCCATATAAATACGGCTTCACACTTTGGGCAGTCAACACTTAAGTGGGTGTGTGTGGTATTCTGCCCTCTCCTTGCCTATTTATTTTGTCTTATGTTCATTATTATTTTATTTTATTTTTTTTTCGCCTTGGCATCCTAGGGCGAGTGCAGCGTTGTTCCCATGTTATTCCTTCATAGGCAGAGGGGGTTGGATCTGGATGGTCCTTGGGGTCCCTCTAGCATTTCTTGTTGAGGCTGGGCTTTTTTCCCTTTTGTGTGTGTGCCTTCGGTTTTTAAGCATAGGAATGGTTGTTTACACCTCTGCCAAACTTCCTTTGAGCTGGTAATTGGTTGAAATGCAAAGTAATTGCATATTATTCGCCTTGTCTTTTATTGTCTCTCGCGAGATCGTGAACAATATTTCGCTGGCTGCCTGAAAGGCGGAATCCACCATTTGAAGAGCGATTTGTGGGAAATATCTTTTAAAAAATTCTCCTCAGTTTTCTCTGACCGAGAAGAAACACATGGGTTTTCTCCATCACTAGTGCTGCACACTGAGTTCACGTTGCAAAAGCGCTTGCACTCATTTCACTCAGCAGGGGAAAGAAAACAGGACGGACCCTTTTCTTTTCCAGGAGGGCTCAGGGAAAAGCCGACTGCTTACACACTCTCCTGCGTTGACTTACATTCTCCTAGCTTTGTGTTTTTTCCTTCATTCATTATCTGCACTTTAATGTATTGCTCAGCACATATTCTTGGTTTCTATCTGTGAAATATTGGAGGCTTGCCTTAGGGCCCCCACATGTCAGAAATGACTTTAAGGCACACCACCACCACAACCACAATGTGTAGTAACAGGACTTATAAGATTACTACACACAGCTTTAAACCTTAATACCGTTGATACCGCCCCTTTGTTGATACTTATTGCAGATTGCACCTGACCTGTAGGCTTCTGTGTTTTCTGATTGTGTCTAGGTGTCCCTTTTCATGTTGAGGGAAATTCTGCATAAGCTGAACAATCACACTAGTTTCAGGTGTAATTTCACTGGCCACAGCCGTTGTGATATGGTAGTCATTGTGGTATCAGGTTCCTCCTTCCTCCTTCCTTCTCTCCTAGAATGGGAAGGTTGCAACATCTTTCGGGAAGTCGAAAGTTTGTAAGTCAATCTTTTTTTTTTAAAATGCACGTTTGACCCCCCCACCACTCAGACAAGTCCAATGCGCACCATAACGAAATGCCCAATAACTGTCACAGAACATGAGCTGACGTTAAAAAAAATGGAGCATAGGGAAAGTTTTGGCATGCCCTGCTGAAGAGGGAGCTAGCTGATAAAAATGAATGGAAACCCTATTCAAGAAGAAAGGTGACAGTAAATCCTTGTTGCAGGTCCCATTGAGATGAATTTGTCTCCTGCGGGGATCTATTTCATGAAGCCCAAGCATTTAAAGCTATATATTTTGGAAACTTGAGAAACTGAATGTTGCTCAGCTCTCGGAAAAAAACACTGTTTTCCCCCTTTGCTCTATTTTAGCAGCATTGGAGAAGCTGTCTTGTTTAACTGTCTGGTGCTGGAGGGAATTGTCTTCTATTTTGTTCCCTAGTGACTGCAAAGGTAGCATTGATATATAAAATGTTTGCATTGGCACCTGTTGTTTACCACATTGATTATTGACCAGCTTGCCTGTCTGTTTTCGCCTTTATGTACGTTGTTTGCGTTTCTATTTCCCCATTCCTGCCCCTGCTTTAGGTATTACATGATTTGATCTACTGGTCTTTGGTACTGAATGCCTGAGTCTTAGTTGTTTGATTATGTGTGAAAATATCTGTTCTGTTACAGAGCTGCTAGGTCATATGTTGTTTTGCAACACAAAATGTGTTCTCACTTTCTTACCGGAATAGATTGATTTGTTTAAAGAGGTGCCCAATGCATTCATATATGGCCACTTACTTTTACTATACCTTTAGGAATACTTTGGGATGACATTGTACACTTAATTAATGTGTACTAATAAAATGTTTCTAACCTCTTTAGCTTAGATGCGAGATCATGAAACCTACCCATCCAACTTCCTCCATACTAACAGGGTGCAGGAGTGAACTCTCAGAGTTACTCTTATTCTTGAATTATTTGTGGTGGCGTGCGCGTGCATGTGCACATGCAACATGCAACGTATTGTGTAGATTCTTTGCCTGTTCCACTTTGGGATTATCCATGATGTTAGGGGTTTCTGGGCAAGGAATATTTAGAGGGGATTTGCTAATTCTTCTGCAGAAATATAGGGGCACACACTATGCATGTATTGGTAATGTCCATGAAAGTACTGACAAGGGCTGACCTTGCTTAGATTTCAAGATAAAAAAAGATCTGGTGCCTTTGGGGTATTTGTAGCTAATTAAAATCCAAATGCAATCTACAGTGGCATCTTTAAACACTAGTTGCCCCTAACCTATTCTGGTTGTCCCTAACCTATACAGTGGTGCCTCGGGATACGAAATGATCGGGTTACGAAATTTCCGGGATACGAAAAAGTTGGATTGGCAAAAACTGTTTCGGGTTACGAAATATTTTTCGGGTTACGAAATTCATTTCGGCGCGAAATTCAAATGCTGCAAAGTGCAGCTATAAGCTTTCCAGTGCTAACGGAAAAGTGTTTCGGGTTACGAAATTTTCGGGTTACGAAAGGAATGGCGGAACGAATTAATTTCGTAACCCGAGGCACCACTGTACTATGGCTGAAAGGTGGTAAGGAAGATGTGCTTTTTTTCACATAACTTCTAGACAATTCCTTCTGCAGGGCCCAGAATATATTTTTTTAAATAGTGCTATTTTTAATTGGGTACTTTACATTAATAGTATGTTTCATGATAGCATATAGATATGTTCCATTTTAACTTTTGTTGTAAGCAATTTGGGGTTCTATACAGAGAACATGGGGTATAAATTAACTGAATAAATAAAATAAATGAAGTCTTAAAATAAATTTGGGGAGAAGGAGTGGGAGAGAGAAAACCCCTACATGGCAGGGAGGAGAGTGAGATGAGGTGAACACTCAATGAGTTCCAGGGTGGAAGGAGATTATCACATGGAGGAGGCAAGCATCCTCCTCCCATCATTAAATCATTTCATTCGTGCAATCAGAGGAAAGTTTCTGTTAATACCCAATGACACATTCATTACTATTTACTGACAGGATAAGAATGGGATAAGTGCATGGGGTGTGTGATAATCTTCCCCTCAGTTGTGCAAATGAAACAATTTAACAACAGAAGGAGGACACTTGCCTCCCATGTGATAATCTTCGAAGTCTCCATGCTGATCCTCCTGACAGATAGATAGATAGATAGATAGATAGATAGATAGATGGCAAATTCTAATTCTCAATGATGTGTCTTAAACTGCATTGTGGTAGAGATGGTGGGATTCCAGCATGGTAACTATAAATTAGAGTAGAATATGACTGAGAGGGGAGTGTGCTAAACTAGCCTACTCTCTGGCATGGAATGAATTTTCCATGTGAGTCTCAATAATTAATAGACTGAGATTGTGCAGCCCAGGTACAAAATTGGAGTTCTGTATTTTTATTTTTATTTATTTTAAGCCCCTATATGTAAGCAGATCTCAGGGCATATTCTACTCAGTAAAATAATGCAGATACCAGTGACGGTTTAGTGAGCACCTCCACATGTATATACATGGCCTCAGAGGGAGAGAAAGGCAGGCCAGCTCCATCAGGCCTGGCCTAAAATAATAATAAGAGCCCTCCCTCTTTGCCATCTGACATCATCTGGTTTCAGAGAAAGAGAAAGGCTGGCCACCGGGCCTGGCCTAAAGAAAGAAGAAGAGCTCTCCCTCCAGTCCATTTGCCATGTTGCAGGTCTCAGAAGGAGAGAAGAACTGCTGGACTCATTCTCCTTCCCACTGCCATTTCCTTCTCCTTTTGTCTCATGTCTTTTTTAGATTGTAAACCTTAGGGAAGGAAATGTCTAATTAACTATTTGTAAGCTGCTCTGAGAGTGGGATATAAATACAGTGAATAAATAAAAAATAAATAAATTCAGATCTGCTAGTGAGAGAGCTCCTATAGTATTGCCTCCCCCACCAAAAAATTTGTTCTGTCCCTGAATTTCTAGCATTTCTGATTGAGACACTGAAAACCATTCACATCTAGAACTCATACATTTGTTGTATTCGCATCACCTTGAACATTGCCTTGTCTTTGGATGCCTAAACTGTATTTCTAAATGTTTAAGTGAAGTTTTAAGTTCCAGTTAAAATAGAAATTAAGGGATTGAAATAAAATTTCATGAAGAGGATACTTATTGGGGGGCAATGCCCTCATATTGTCCCACTCATAGCTATACCCCTGTAATGCTTTGTCTATCCTTACATGCATCCTAGCTGTGTTACATACATTGGTCTCCTTGCTAACAAACATCAGAGTTTTTCTAAGATGGTATCCTTCTTAAATTTCCAAAGTAACTAGCAAGCGTGATACTCGTGCAAAGGAGAAAGGAGCAAAAACCTAAGTGCTTGGACAAACATTTCCTTGAAGTGCTTGCTCTCTGCTTGAGCCCTGTCTTTACCAGTCACATGCTAATAATGGCAGGACTTTTCCCTAATGTCATTACACTTCCAAGCAATGATTGATTGTGCTATAGCATGTTTTTGAAACCTAATTACTGTCTCTGTTGTCTCTGAACTCATTAATCTTCTGGCCTGTAAATAAGTAAAATTGACAAAGTAACTGAATTTCTTTAATAATGGGCCCTAGTTATCTTAGTACCTGCTACTTTAGGTCAAGCTTTTCATTCCTAGGCAGTATCCCCTCCCTACCCTTATTGTAAACAGCTTTCTTTAGTTATATAACTAAATAAAACTGAATAACTATATCCATATATGTCATTGCTACTTGTGTTCCCTCCTGCCTCTCCTGTCTCTGCTAGATTGAAAATGAATGTGCACACAACACAATTCTACTATCATCTAGAGACATGCCTATCAGGTTCAGTATGGGACTTCACTGCAGGAGATTGTGTAGGAAAGGTCAGAATAGTTGTTTGCATGTATGTGCCTTCATGCAACCCCATGAATTTCTTAGGGTTTTCTTAGCCAAGGAGTACTCAGAGGTGGTTTTGCCAGTTTTTACCTCTGAAATCTAGCCTAGAACACCTGGTATTTCTTGGTGGTCTCCCACCCAAGTACTAGCCAGAATTGCTCCTGCTTAGCTTCCAAGATCAGATGGGATCTGTTGTTGTTTTTGTTTGTTCCTTCAAGTCATTGCTGACTTATGGTAACCCTAAGGTCAACCTATCAAGGGATTTTTTGAGGTTGAGAGAGTGTGACTTGCCCAAGGTGGGAAATCCAGTGGATTTCCATGGCCGAGCAGAGATTCAAACCCTGGTCTCCAGAGCCATAGTCTAATGCTTAAACCACTACACCATGCTGGCGCTCTATGGGATCTGGTAGCTTTAGGATGTTTAGGCCTCAGAACAGCTACACAACCAGAAAAATTCTAGTGTCTCTCAGAGCTGTTAAAAGAACATGGTCCATAGTCTAGGCATGAACTAACAGGGAGAATACTTTGGATGTTAAACAAAGATTCATAAGCCTGTATGGTGTTGTGGTTTGAATGTTGGGCCAATGCTTTGTTTGACTATGGAAACCCATTGGTTGACCTTGGACAGGTCACATTTTCCCAGCCTCAGAGGAAGACAATGGAAAACCTCTTCTGAATAGATCTTCCCAAGGAAATCCTATGATAGAATTGCCATGAGTCAGAGTTGACTTGAAGGCACATGACAACAGAAAAGAAAGTTTCATGGGCCAAAGGATATACTTTGCTTATAATTAAAAGGATCTTTAAATAAAGATCTTTAAATAAAAAAATTTAAAATAAAAACTTTAAAAAAATCAACACTTTATTCTACCTGTGGACATAGTTGAATATCTAAAACAACCATCAGTTAAATGCGAGTATCATATCAAAACGTTTATTTGTTAAGACATGCTCTGAGAGGAAAGCAGGACTACACCTATCTAATGCCTTCATATGTGTACTATAGCTGGAATCTGGTGCATTATGCTACCATCATTCACTTTTTCCAGGCTTGCCTGAAAGTGGCAAGGGAAGGTAACCAAAACTGCCAGCACCAATCAGCTAATTCCTCCAGTGCCTACATTCCTCAATGGCTGCTGTACCTGCATCCTTTTTCTATTTGCTGCCTCTGCCTCCACTGGCATACTATATATACTTGACTATAAGTTGACCTCACATATAATTCAAGGGCAGGTTTTTGGGACCAAAAAGTATGGATTCTGATATGATCCATGGATAAGTTGAGGGTAAAACCTAGTGGCATATAGCAAAGGATCTAAAGGATGAAGAACAGGAAAACAATGCAAAAGAACTCACAAAAATCCAGCAGGCATAACTGTTTGTGCTCACACTAAAGGCTGGATGGATGAGATAGCAGAGCGGTGTCAGTACTTCCAGAACAGACTGCATGCTTGCATTTCACCAGGGGATAATTCTTTGGGGGAAAATAAGTTAAAGTACAGTATTTCCATTGACCTGTGGATAAATCTGCTTAGGTTTTTTGGGTTAATTTTTGACTAAAATTTCTAGACTTATACATGAGTATATGCAGTAGCTACATCTGTGTAGTATGCTTCCATGATCCTGGCTTTTGTTTGCAAATTGGTTTATTTGTTGTTGTTATGTCCCTTTATGTCATTTCTGGTTATGGAGATCCTAAGGTAAATGTATCACAGAATTTTCTTCTTGGGAAGACTTGCTCAGAGGGGATTTGCTCTTGTCTCTCTCTGAGACTGAGAGAGTGTGTATTAGAAGATTTTTGCATTCTCTTTTCCTGTTCTTAGATAGACACGGATTTCCTGCATGCAAACTCTTCTCTCTCTCTCTCATTCAAACTAACCATGTTACTTAGGTCATACTCCCTTTGGGATTAACATATATTCTCTCTCAAGATTTTCAACTGAACTATTGGTCTTCCTCCTCTCTCAACTTTCTTTGGAAAGATGGCAAGATAAAGATTTCTTTTTAACCTGAACTATTCACTAGCTAAATTAGGATATAGCTTTTATATAAATATAGATTAAACCCACTAGTAAACCTTTGATTTTAAACAACAAGCAATGTGTTTGTTATTTTGGAGTCAGTCTCAGTTCTTAGGGAAACATAGGGGCTTTGCACACCAGTGGGAAAGGCTGGCCTGGGGCAGGAGAAGGGGTGTGGTGTCCACATGGCACATGTCCTGGCTCCAGCTCCAGGCTGGCATGATGCCGTGCACCACACCACATCAAGGTACTCCTCTGGCACTGTGTTTAAATGACACAGTGCCAAAGGAGCACCAAAAGGTTGTGGTGCCAGAGGCTATGGCACCCTTTCCAGAGTGCAAAAAAGGAGCCACTTTTTGCCACAGAAAGGCCAGATTGGGCTGTGGCGTATGGTCTGCACAGCACCATAGTTAGACAAAGAACTATCCTCTCCTACTCTGCTGATTTAAAGCTAGACCCTAACAGGCTTGGCTTTAGTATTTTTGATATTTAAACCTTAGGAAACTTAAGTTATTCCACATTGTGACTTGTGTAAAGTTACCCAGTAGATCTTCATGGCTGAGTGGAGTTTCAAATTCTCCAGAGTTGTAGTCCAGTGCTTAAACCATGCACATCATGATGGCTCTCAACACCTTAACTGAATCTTGTCTCTGTCACCAAGCACAGAAGTAATGAGTTACATGTACTGCAATTACATGTAGCCCACTACCCCATTGGCCTGACATCCAAGAGCTGGCATAAAGGAGGGATGGACAATTTTATGAGGGCATAGGAATAATTTGTCACCTAGACCTGCTGAGGGCCATCCACCCAGACCAAGCCACAATACTTCCATTTTCCCCATTGTCCTCTGCAACTTCTCTCAAATGGGGACAGAAAGCCATTTTGGGAGGGACTGTAGAAAAAAACAGGCATCAAGGGGTAGTACAGGATTCTCAAATGCTAGTAAGGGGTGAGAGGGTGTTTTGAGAGACTTTCCACAAGATTTGGGGACATAAATCATGGGGGCTTTGAGGAAGCCAGGAGCAACAACAGTGGGACATGTGGCCTCATTCAGTCTGTTGGCTGCCTAATAATCACCTCTCACCTAAAGCCTAATAGAACTGAAACCTTATTCATCATGCAATTTCCTATTACATACTACTTTCTGTTACATTTTGAAATCAATGTAATGAGCAAGTGTGAAGTTACTGTATTGTTGCAATGAATAACAGTTTCCAGTTACTGCCCAAAGGTATTTTTGAACCGTTTGCCTTTAAAAGGTATTTTTACACCATTCACTTTTTAGTCCCATTTTTCCTCTTTCTCAGCCTCCCTTCCCACAAAGTAATAGAAAAATAAAGAGCAGTGCAAAAGGCAATACAACAAACTACTGTAATTTATAACAATAACTTGTTACTTCATAAACACTAATGAACATTAAGAAAGAATCGATTTTTACAAGTAACTCCCTGGCACTATTTATGTAAATGTCCCCAACTCTTGATGTTGAACATGAACTGTGGAAAATAAAGGCTATGTTTGCATGGTCTTCTGTTTGCTATGAGTTGTTCACAACACAGCCTAAAACAGTGGCCTCATGAATCTGTTCTGGATGTAGTCTATACATCAAAGGAGCTATCCATGGTGTGAACCCTATTTTGGGACTCTGACATAGCACCCTGGTAGAGATTCTTAAAAATTCAGATTAAGATCGGGAATGGAATTACTGTCTCACTGATGTAGACATCACCTGCTGCCACTGGTCAAATGACTACCACAACTAAGGTCTTTATACAGAGTGCATTAAATAATGATGCACAGAAGGCTGGCTTAAGGTAGGCATGATCTTGGCTGGCTATTGATCCTACATTTAAGGCAGTGTTTCACACATTTAAAGGAGGAGTTCACAGATCATCTTCGGCCCTCAATCTGCCCTCCCTCATCCACTTTTCCCCAAGAAATCCTTTTACACCAAAGCTTTTCTTCTTTAAAAACACACACACACACAAATACATTCTGCTTCATTTCCTTCTTTGCAAAGCAAGGGTATGAACTTAAACAGGCTAATTGCATATTGTTTTAAAAAATCAGTTTGATAATTCATCATACTGTAATTAAACTAATTAGAACACTATTCTTTTCCATCCGCCTTAATTAGGCCTTCAACTTGGCAGGGAGCCTGCAAGACCCAAATGTTGCAATTTGTAATATGATTCAAAGCCTTTGATAACAAATGACTATATTCAGCCCCATTTGACTTAATAAGATTTATATATTAACCTAGTTATACTTGGTTCCCTTAGAATCCAGCAGAGCCCTCTAGGGGCTTTTTTGGTGTGTGTGTGTGTGTGTGTGTGTGTGTGTGTGTTTTAAGAAATGATCTTTTTGTGAAATTCCTTCAGTATGAGCTAAAATCAGTGGAAAATTTTCGGCATCCAGTTGAGGCTGTTCTCTTCCCGCCTCCCCCCTGCTCTGGCACTTCAGCAAGCTGTAATACATCTTTTAATCTGGTAAGTGGCTCTTAAAATAGCTACTTCACATATGAAAAGCACCCTGGAACACAGAACAGCAGAAGTCTGATAGATGCTGGTGTTCCCTTTCAGGATTTTGCTGATCATTTGCTTTTGGGGGCACTGTTGTACCAGGCTGAGTTTTCTCTCCAGTCTGAACTATGACTGATAGATTTCAGTTGTATAATTTTTGATCTGCACTCATTATCAAATCCTCATTTACAAAACTTGGCAGGGAAAGTAACTTGGTACAGAAGGTGGTGGCGATGGCAAAACATTGCAACTGATAAGTGGTGAACTTTCCTGGTGTTGGGTTTATCAGAGCCTATGTCTCTCCTGCCCTTTGACAGCCTAATTAAGTGATAATTACCCAAATGAATAAACGCTGATGGCTGAGATAAACATCCGCATTTCCTTAATCTATTTTCCCCCTCTGAAATTGCTAAAGGAAATTTGGCTTTAATGAGACTATGTGTCAAGTTTTTACAAAGGATTATCAATCTCTTATTTGAAAGACTTCAGATGAACCTTTTCTCTCCCTTCCTCCCTCTTTTGGCAGTTGTAGTAACCAACATATAAAGACAGATGATGGACAAAAAAAATCTGTTTTGTGCAGTGTCGCTACCTTTTGCAACATCTGGTTTCTTTCTTTGCTCTTCACATCCTGCAGATGTTGCTGAGCATATGAAAAATTCTGACGGAAAAATGCTTTAGCCAAGGAGCAATTCCAGTGAATAATATAAAGAGTATTCTTTTAACTCTCCAGAAGCCTAATAAACAGAGTCTTCTAGTTTCATTGCAACTAAAGATTAGACCAATTAAGTGAAAGGGGTCAGGGGCCCTCTAAAAATGTCAGGATTAATTGGCTGCGAATGAAATGAAAATGAGAAAATTTCTTGGAAAAGTATGGGATAAAAGCCTACAAAGATGGAATGGATGTGATCCATCTATTCTTAAGCATTGTGAAGTTCCTTTGATTTCAAATGGGGAGTTAAGCAAATGTTTAAATTTGGCCAGATGGTACTAATTATGAGGCCTGGTTCACACATGCGTGTAAATCAGTTTACTTCCCTACGTTCATTACTGTACACTTGAGGACCAGGAATTGAATGTGGGAATGACCTCTATAGCTCAATACATATTACTTTTTAAGTTATGAGAGGTCTTAAGAAAGGGAAAGTCTGTCCAAGATGTTTGATATGCAATGGATCTTCCAATATGTATATCCACAAAGAACAATAATTTTATTGGCTATCCACTTGCAGACAATACATCATGCAAACTTTCACATCTTCCCTGGCACCTTCATCAGGCAAAGAAGAAGTCAATGAAGCTTCAGAAGCTTATATGATGAATTTTCTGCATTCTTGTTGGTCAATAATGGTATCATGCTTTTGTGGATTTTGTATTATGTTATATTTTTTTACATGACCAGCACAGGTACCCCTGAATATATTTTCAACATGTTACAGACATCATCAAGAGATGAATCTGCCTAAAGTCTTTCTGCTCTAAAGGTTTGGCTTCTTGGTTATTTGTTGTACAACAGATTTTTCATTTTGCCAACATCCATACTCATTGTCATGGTCCAGCTGAATGTTTGCTGACCTTCATCTGTATCAGTAATGTAGCACCTTTTCTCTGTATATGCAATTTTAGAAGAGTGAGAGGTCAGATCCCTGCCCCAAGGGGCTTTCAATCTATAATTCAACACAGCACAAAGAGCTTCCAGCCTCTAATTCAACATATAAACTACACTGGATTTTAAAAGGATATATTAAATACTGTTTTAACCTGTGTTTTTACCTTATTTTTTAGCTTCTTTATTCTGTATCCCCCTTTTACCTGTGCTGGTCTGAACTGAACTGGACACACAGACCAGCTAAGGAAGAAGGGAATGGGAGACAAAGTTAAAGTGGGAATGAATCAGTTTTGTGAAAAGGGTTGCACTTGCATAGAGGTAGTCACAAGCCTGTCTCTGTCTCTTGCTACAGCCATACACAGCTCCTCCCTCTCTCAATATCTGATTAGGCTAGGGCCCCATTCATGCAAATAATATCTGTATTGCTGTATGTGTAAATAATAATAATAATAATAATAATAATAATAATAATAATATTTATTTATTTATTTCCCACTCCTCCCTTTGGATCGAGGCGGGATTACAATCTAATAAAATACATACAATACAATCAATAAATACAACAACAATAATAATTTCAGTTAAAACTAGTTCTATCAAAATGACAATAACTAACAGTAGAATTGCACAATAACCATGGTCAAGGGAGTGGAGTATTAGAGTGGATGGATGTCCTATACAGGATCAGATGGATAAGCCTGCCAAGAGAGATCCGTCTTGACTGCTTTCTTAAAAGCATCCAAGGTTGCAATAAGACAGATCTCTTCTGGTATGTACCCTTCAACTCTCCTGATTTGGCAGGGACATTAATAATCTGTTGTCCAGCTTTTTCAGTTGCTTTAAAAATGCAAAAGTAGTTTTCACAATTAACAGGAGGAGAGGGGAGGCCCTTCTTGCTGTTCTCAGTACTTCAGGCAAAAGCATACCGTTGCATCCTCTCCTGGCTTGTGTGTTCTTCCTCATTAATAAATTTTGGCATCTTAAGCATTCTCTGATGTTGCCTGGTCACATGTGTCCTGATTTTGAAATGTTGGAGGGTATGGTATACTGTTGTACCAGATTGTTATCACTGTCATAGCTCCATCCCAGATTTACAGGGATATCTCAGTTTATGAACCATAGGGGAGCCACTTTTTATAAAAAAAATCCCAACACCCACTACCCCATTCCCACTCCACTGAAAACTAGTACTACCCAGGCATTCAGGAGGGAGTCCTGGACTCTGTGCTGCTGTTCCTTCATAAACTAGAACTTAGACATCTCTTCTCAGCTTTGGAAGCATCCCCTCCCACTTTAATGAGCTTTAAAGCCTTCCAGCTCCTTAGAGAATCACAGAGTTGGAAAGGGCCTCATGGCTCATAAAATCCATCCCTACTGTTCAGTGCAGGATCTCTAGCTGAACCATTCCCACCAAGAAGCTGTTCAGCCTCTTTTTGAAGGCAAGGAGATTCTATCACCTCTCTAGGCAATTAGTTTCATTGCTGAACTGCTTTTAATGTCAAGAAGTCAATAATAATAATAATAATAATAATAATAATAATTATTTTATTTCTTTCCCACTTCTCCTCAAGGCTCAATGTGGGGTACAACATGTTAAAATACAAAATACAATAAAAAAATAAAACACATAAAACCAACATTAAAATACAGTACTATATATATTCATATAATACATTGTGAAGTTGAAGGTTTTCATGGCCTGCATCCATAGTTTTTCTGTGGGTTTTTCGGGCTATGTGGCCATGTTCTAGAAGAGTTTTTTCCTGATGTTTCACCAGCATCTCTGGCTGGCATCTTCAGAGAAGACAATACATTATTTAAAATATACCAATTAAAAAGTCATGATTTAAAAATGACTGGGCAGGCCTGCCAAAAGAGATATGTTTTTAATGCTGTTTTAAAAGCAGTCAGCATTTTCAGCTGTTGTATCTCTGGCAGATAGTTCCACAGTCTGGGGTAAGCAGATGAAAAAGCCCTCTGGGAAACGGTTGTTAGTCTCATCCTGGCTGGTTGGAGCAAATATACCCCCCAAAAAAAGGGGGGGGGAGGAGGAGTATTGGGAAGGGATCCTGAGGTTTCTAGCTGCTCTCTGGACAGGATGGGCCAGGAGATACCATTGGTTAATAATAAATAATAATAAATAAAATATTTATTTATATCCTGCCTCTTCCGTTTTCGGGATCGAGGTGGGGAACAACAAGGTTTATACAGTACAAAGATAATAAAATATCAAAATCCCCCAAACCCCCCATCTCAGAACCTCCTTCCCTAAAGTATAAAGGCATAATAGTAAAATCATGCATAAATACATAGCAATAGCATCAAGAAAAGCTGGCTGCCATGATGAGGGGGGCTGCTCAGGCATGTGTGAATAAGACACAGGGTTAAAATGCCTCGGAGAAATTTGCAAACCCAAAATGTAATGGGGACAATGATTTGGTATTGCAGCAGTGCTGTGATCAAAAACTCCTCGTGAAAGAATGTGAGTGTTAATGTGTCCTAAATGTGAGCAGACTAAAGTGGGATAATCAATAGGAGAAAATTCCAGTAATTAAGACACTAAGAGTTGGAGTTTGGTGAGAAGTCATAGTAAGATCAGCATATGGTGAATATGTATTCCACATGTACTATAAGCAAGATATTTTTCATCTGTTGATATATACCAGACAGAAGTAGGGAAAACAGAATGATGCTGGAATGCAGAAGGGAAGGAGCCAGAAGAAAAAGTTAAGCTGATAAGGTAGTTGTAGCAAATTACAATGTGGTAAGAATCAAGGGAACAAATAGAGGAATTAGATCAGAGGTAAGACTCTCATGGCCTTTTCTACATGTTGTTACATTGTAGCTCCCAGTAGTCTTGATATCATAACCAGTGGTGAGAAATGCTGGGAAAAATTGTCTAACAACATATGGAGGGCTACACGAATCTCATCCCTGGGCTAGAGAAAGACAAGTGAGACAAGTGGCAAAGAGAAAGAAGGCTCTAAATTACTTAAGGAATTAACTTGCATAACGATGTCTGAAATAATGTGATGCAAGGGCACTTGAGCAGAATGAGACTCCCAATAATGTCTGGAGGAGTAAAAGAGATCCTAAATAATGATTTCGTAGTACAAGAAGTAATTACAGCAACTGCGAATTTGATGGTACCTAAAGCATTCCAGGTGATCATATGGCTCTCATTACCGAAGCCAGTCTTCTATTTGGTTACATATAGACTATTTAAAAACTATGTGGTCCAGAGTCATTTAAAAGACAATGACCCATAAGGAGGGAGATAAGTAACCCTCGTGTCTGTAATCACTTAGTACCTGGTCAGCAGACTCAACAGGTGTACATATCACTTTGTCCATGTCTTCTTTATATTGTATTGTATTGCATTTTAATTAGTTCTAAATTTGTACATATACACACACACCTATGTTTATACATGCAAAACATGAATTTTTTAATGAAATTCTGTGTCATCTTTTGCATTATTGGCAATGCAAAAGTAACCAGACTGCATCCAATTTTGCAGGATTTATAGGGGAATAAGGGTGGCAGCTGTATTAACTCAGGTTAGCAAAGAGAAATTACCTGCAGATAAAAATTTTGCCATTTCAAAGGAAACAAATACTTTCTTTATAATAGTCCTTGTCTTTGGCATAAAAAAAGACAAGGACTATCATACACCACAGTCTTTTGTGAACATTGTAACTGCTGCTGCTGCTATAACAGAGACTTACAGCAATTAAAACATGTATTTATTAATTTATTTAGAGTATTTATACTCCCCTCTTCAGTTGTTTACAAATTGCTAATTGATGGTTCCCTGCTCTCAGGCTTAGTCTTTAGGGATGCTCAGAAAGCATCTGACTAAACTGAATGGAGATGAACTAGAAAACCATGAAATGTTTGTTGTAAGTGATCCCACAACTAGACTACCACAACTAGCTAGAGTTCAAATAAAAAACTATTATTATCTGAAAATAGTATTTGAAAAGGCAGCAATGTTCACTCTTTGGAAATTATCACATGAAGCTAGAAAAGTAGAATTGAAGCAGGATAGTGACCTCTGTGGCTGAACCTTATCAGACAATGTTGTGACTGATGTGTAGTCCACCCATGGCTGTGGCACACCTTTTCATTATTGGGCAAAGCCTGTCAATAGCTGACAATTACACTGCTGTGATTACTGCCCTCCCATGCAATAAACCTCCAGCTGCAGTTTTGGGGTTGAACAGTCCTGTAGTCTCAGTCTCCACCTCTCCCCACTCCTCCCTCTCTATTGCTAGTCCTGAGCAGGTTGATCTTCTCCTTTTTACACGGTCTTTTCTTTTCTCTCCCACCCCCAATAAATCACGCTGCCATAGTTGTTAATTTGTGTTAAAACGGGAAAGAAAATAAATAAATAAATAAAGTAATAGGCATGCTGAGTAGAGCAGTAAGGAAGGGAGGCAGGATTAAGGAGCAGTCAGGGAAACAGAGTGCAGAACTGTCCACGGTTCCAACAGCCCCAATCCTATGAATGAATAATACATGTGTAATAAGGACTGCTTCCAAACTAGTACTGTATGTATGTTTTTCCTTTCATTAAAATGTGATCACAATGAGAATGGGGCTTGTGCGATAAAGTCCTTAGTATACTTGCACTAATCACAGAATGATCAGTGAATGAAGGCCAGGATCCAGTGGAGTACTTGATAGCACTTTTTCCATGGACAGAGTCCCTATTTGCCACTGCAACTACATGTAGAGCCCCCAAACCTGTTCTGCATGAAGGGGAAACTCCCTGAAGCCAATTTTCAGGCAGTATGGA